>NW_028262380.1:50874393-51177424 GCF_047370975.1 Nipponia nippon
CATTAGTCGAAATTGGAAATAGCGATAAAAATGTATAAAGGGGGAGGAGAACAATAGTACACCCATAAACAGAATCTGTCTTCAGAAGGGAGACATAAAACCTGGGGAAGAAATAATGAATTTTATGGAAGCAATAAGAAAACAAAACCAAAACTCTTTACAGTCACGATGCCCATGTAATAGCTTCCCTACAGGAAAATAAAGGAACTATCATCTGAATATCCATGTATGGGGGAAGAAAGCTGTATTTCTCTTGGCACCAGAAATAAGTGACAAGTGTTTTCTGTTTTAATTCAGATGAGCACCAAGGGGATTCGATTCCAGCTCCTGTAATGCTAGAAACATTCTGGTACCATCAATCTCCAGTCACTAAAGAAATACGATGGTGGCAATGCTTTGTATGGTACTTCAGTAGTTTCTTTCCCAGCCAGGCTGAGAAGTATAAGGACTTCCAAAAAGTTTGAGTCTGTGGAAAAGGATTAGTTGCAGTTTTGTGGCAACTGTTTTTATTGAATGGGTCTTTTCTGTTAACTTTTGCAGAACGAGTAATGCCATTTATAACACCAAGATGAGGTATAAGCATCTGGTCAGCTGAGAGGTGAACACCTTATACCCGGAGTAGGTAAAGGGATGACAAAACCCGCTTGCTTGTAGTGAGCGGACCACTGAGCACACAACCAAGCTCCCCGCTTCAGCGTTCGAGCCCACAAGCTCTCAGCAGGACACCTGGCAGAGGCAGGGTCACTGCCACCTCCGCTGGCCCAGCCTCCGAGTAAGATGGTATGCTGATTTCTCTAGAGAGGGAAACATTTGACTTGTCTATCTGTTCAGCTAAGCCAGTAACTGTTTCAATTAATTTCTATTTTATTAATCCTTTTCTACAAGTGTTTTTAAGTGGAAACATTGCCTGGCCCATGCAACAGTTTTCTGCGCACACTGTGCTTCTCCAGCTCTTCCACCACCCGAGCTCTGGCACTCATCGCCCACACCTCAAAACTTCCCCTCCAGTGATGTAACTGTATGTAGCGCAGAGACTGAGCTGCCTATTTTGAGAGCTAAAATGCAAATAACTACCAATAGTTACACCTTTCTTCCTGCCCATTAGGAATATTTTCCAATCTCCAGGTCTCGTGTTTTTAGCTGCAGTTAAAAACACTTTTCAGGAATAATACCACACCATAGCCAAAGTGCTAGCAGACTGAATCCAGCTCCTAGCCATGTGGGCAGTGATGGACAGACCCATACCTGCCTCTCCATCTCTCCAGAAACCCTTCCAGCTGGAGAGATGCAGCCTACCTCACCACAACACCCTGCCACCTTCCAGTGAAAAACAGAAAGGCAGCTGAAAGCACAGGCTGCAGATGTAACTACTGCTGTAGGGATGCAAAAGATCCCATTTCAAGGCTAATCTAAAAACCCCACTGCACTGTGCATGGAAATCTGCCAGTGCTTTAAGAGCAGGAGGCTTCCTGAGAGGTGATCAAGCACCGAAGGGTGATTTCAGAGAACATATAACCCTGCACGCCAGGGTGTATTTAAAGATTGCTTCCATTTCTTTTATATTCTGTTATTGTCAATAATGAACCTAAGATTTAAATGCTGTGCACAAAGTTTCTGGTGGGAAGCAAAGCCTTTGCAGATAAAACAGTTTAAGTCAACAGTTTCCTTTCCTGCAAGCCGCATCTGAACCACCAGCTGTGTCTGCCAGCGTGAGCGTTGCTTTAAATAACTCCCTCTCGAGACAGTAAGGTGAGGCTGGCAACCAGACACATCTTCTTGGAACAAGTTTTAAAAAAACCCAACAGAACACCACACAACAGTCCATTAACAGCTCTGTAGAAGTGGTAAGTCTCACATCCTTTTCTAATTAGCAGGCTGAGCACTTTTGGAAGGTGGAGCTTTACAACTAAGGGTTTCAGCTCTGTCCCTGTGTTGCCTATGACTTCATGCCCAGGGCCGACCCCTGCCGCTGCTTCTTCACCTCCCCATCTTCTTTGAGCTCACCGGGTGCACAGTGCACAGCAGATGTCTGGAGCTGCCTTCCCTCCTTCCTTCCAGCCATCGATTCCCATCAGCCAAGTTTCTGCTGAAGGAGATCTCGGAGTCTCTGTCACGCCCTTGGCCTTTTCTGTTGTGCTCATTTCTGTAACTATTCGTGTCACTGGAATAAAATGCCCCAAAACTGCTTTCTCTAGGATCTTTACCATGCTTCACCTTTGCGCCTTTCCTTGCTCTCTCCATGATGTAACTGATGAGCAAGTCCCTGGAGGTCCCACCTGCCCCCAGCACTGGCACTACACTGTTCCCTCACTTGGGGAAAAATATACTGCATTCGTCCTCCAAGAAACATTAATTACTACGATTCTGGTGCACAGTCTAGAAGTACTTCATCCTATTTCTTATTTTTAGTGAAAGCCTGTAAGACATTAACC
Organism: Nipponia nippon; assembly: GCF_047370975.1. Classification (NCBI taxonomy): domain Eukaryota; kingdom Metazoa; phylum Chordata; class Aves; order Pelecaniformes; family Threskiornithidae; genus Nipponia; species Nipponia nippon. The sequence goes on from NW_028262380.1 coordinate 50,876,826, forward strand.
TAAAATTTAAGTTTTTGGATGCTAACTAGGGCAGCCTGGCTGACGTTTTTCAAAATGTTTACATTTTGTTCACATTTTGACCAAATTGTCAGCAAAGGAGATAAAAATAAAAATTAAAAAAAACAACCAAACAAACCCAAAATGATCTTTTGGGATTCTTCAGATTCTTAAAGAAGCACTTTTTATGAATTCAGCAATGCAGCTCAGGTTAAGATACATGCTGAAAACAACTTAAAGTTGATGCAGAATACAACAAAAGCTGTTTCTCTCTGTTAAGGACACCTGTAAAACAGTTTACCTGTTTGAGTCACCTCAGCCTTTACAAAGAGTTTTTCTGATGGCATCAGAGGAGACAACAAGCCTACCTCCCCCAGATAAACTACTAAAGCTAGCAGATGAAAACTAAATTTAAACAGAACCCATTCTTCCTTTTTTGGAAGGATTTGATCAAGTTTCTCAATATTGTGTTTGCATCTATATGCACAGAATTGAACATACACCATTTTCTTGCGCTGCTTTTCCTTTTCTTTAAGGAACAACGCAGGGCTGAGGAAGCGTCTGGAATTAAAGTGTTATGCAGTCCTTGTCACTGTCAATGTTCAAATATTATTTCATACTGTTTTCTTAGCAACTGCTGCTGAGATTCAGAAACAGTTTGCACATAAGGATTACTAATTAAGTTCAGTCCCATTCTTCAGCTTCCCCCCAGCCCACAATGTAAAATAGAGGTGTACTTTGAATTTAGAAGACTGACTAATCATGTAAGATACCTATTGTTCATCTGTGGAGAAGGTAGCACCTAGCTGCAGTTTCTACAAGAGGATCCCTGCCTTTTGCCCCTTTGCACAGCTGTCTCGAGACTGGAGGACTATTCTGTGGACAGGGAGATAAACAGGGCTTCTAACTCACACGGTCCCAGATAACACAGCCTTCAGTCCTAAGGAAAGTACCAGCAGGTTTCAACAGCCTACTCTTTAGGAGGACTACTTACCATTAGGAGGTAAAGGATGCTTAACCTAGTATTTATAGTATGCAGCTGGGAGTAAAGGTACACCTTAAAGTGCTGCCTTAATCTAAGTTTTCATACCTCGGCACTGAGCAAGTGCCCTAAAGTCCAAGGAAACCAATGATGACACAGATCTCTTTTTGGAAAAACTTGGCTGGCATAAATATCTTTTCACAGACCAGGTAGTTGTCAGCCTCCAGGCTATGTTTTACAGTCCCAAAATACCTGCTGTTAACATTCATGCTCTACTAACAATATCAAAGCACCACAAGACAGAAGAAAAGCCCTGCTGCATCTTCACACATTTATCAATTTTCAGTTTTAGGGTCTTTTTTCAAAAGCTTTTGTAGATGAGAACAAACAGAAAGTTCCAAGCGAAGAAACATTTGTCTGTGGAGCCTTTAAGAAGAGCACATCTGGAGAAGAGAGGGAGACAAAACTTGCAGAAAGGCAAACCTCCAAGAGATTGGTTGCATGTCAGAATCTGTCAGCAGTGTGACTCATTCAAAGCTCATTTCTACTGTAATAAATTATTGCTTTTCTAGGCTTGAATTTTCTCACTTGCTGTTTCACGACAGCACTGCACGAAATAACCTAGCACTGAGCACCGCACCACAGGAGTGCCACATGCAGTTAATCATTAGCAATATAATTTTGGCAAAGGACAGAGAAGGGTGGTGCAATGTACGAATAAAGAAGTATTAAACAAATAAACAACAAGCAGCAGCAGGTGGATTAGAAACGAATGGCATAGCATAATTGCAGTATGCTCTCTTACACTGAGTCATCAGCTTGAGTCCAGCCTGGTTTTGTTAAAGTTATTGCCATCAAGCAGCCACCTTTTTTGCTCTGGCTAAACATGGTAGTGACCATAGTCTTTCTGAGATGGAAGGTCCAGATTTTCAAGCACACAGAACATGCCTACGAGCAACTAAGGGCAGAAAAAGAAGTGGAGCATCCCTCTGTCTCTGTTCTGCCCTTCTTCTCAATAGACCTTTCTCTTTTACATTTCTGTTCTGCTTGCTCAGCTTCACTACCATCCTCTCTGCACGTCTCCTTTGTCCCAGCCTTTGGGCAGTTGGTGCAAAATCTAGCTGTCACTTCCCAGAAGCCACAACTGGATGCTGCGAAGTATCAGTGAATGCTGGCATTTCCCCAAACACCTGAGATCGCCTTGTGCTCCAGGGTGGGTAAGAAGAGAAAGCACGTGTGTGTGAATAAGGGATGAAAAAAGAAAGGAGGCTTCTGCTGTGAAAAGGACAGACTGGAAGACTTGCCTTGCTGGGTATTTCTATAGTAATTTTTCCCGAGATTGGAGGAGGAAGAACTGGCTTTTCTTTTCCCGCTTTCCCTGGGGACTTGCCACTGGGCTTTTTCCTTGCTGAAAGAAGAAATTAAAAACTCAGATTTGAAATCAAAATCGGCACCCACTGCAACCCTGCGCCCTGTGTCTCCTGTAAAATAACTGTTGAGGTAGTGCAATGCGAGTGCGATTTGGAAGAGGCTCACTGAAAGTCAAGAGCTGATGCAAGAAATATGAATTCACTAATATGAAATGAGATACATTTGGTACAGAGTTAAATGAGTGTTTTTAGAGCTGCTTAAACAGAACACACGTGTGTTTTTCCATTCTAGCAGATGTTGTTTTCCATATGAGTTACAGACTACAAGTGACAAAAGGATCACGACTTCTCATCAACAGTAACTTAAAAATCAAGAGCAGTCTCTGTGGTGTGACTGCCCATAAGTACTGGGCAGGCTGCAAAGACAGTAACCTCCTCCCAAATAAAAGGGCAAACTGAGACAACCTTACTAGTCATTTCCATCACACTGGCTTGTGTCCTGACATCTCTAGAGCTAAAAATGTATGAGGTCACATTTTTAAAAGTATCCACAAAAAGACGCTATTTAAAGACACAGGTGAGGTGTTTGAGGTGGTATCACAGTAACCCTGACTTCCTGGAAACACACTTAGACAAAAGGTGGTACTTGCCAGTAACCCTGATGTGTGTAATTCTGTGTGTCTGTCAGCAAATGACCTAAAGCCTTGGACCTGGAAACTCCCCAGGCTTCACCAGGCTCTTCAGCTGTGCGAGACCCTCCAGGCTGCGTGGCAAAGAAAGGAGAAAACAGGGAGCAGGAGAAGCGGCAGGGAGGAGCAGGCACTGCAATTCAGATGCACTGCTTTGCCTGCACTGAGCGCCTGACTTGGAATTAATTTTATACCATTTTGTCACTAGATTAACTGAAATATAAACAGTACGCTATCATTTGGCGAATCATTTGTTCAAAAAAAATCTCATATCTAAACAGATTGTCTACTCCTCAGCTCCTTGTCTGATGGCCTGAATGGCAAATAGTGTTTAAGAAAAGAAAAAAAAAAAGCATATTAGTGCTACAGATCACGATGGCAAATAGTGTTTAAGAAAAAAAAAAGCATGTCGGTGCTACAGATCACAAGAGGATTTTTTTTTAAGTTCTTTTTAAGAACCACTTATTCAAAAACAGTACGTAAATGATGACATATGAACAACATTCCCCATAGGGTTTTTAAAGTATATTCAGACATGGCCCTGAGAGGTTATGCTGGTTTCCAAGATACCCCGCAACAAGGTTAGTCCCAGAAGTTGGGGGGATCATTCATCTAAAATAATAGCAATGATAAATCCACAGACAAGAATTTGCTGTGGGGGGAGGAGAGGCCTAAGATATTTCTATCCAGATAGTAGCACAGCTTCAAGACAGCTTCTTATTGCAAGGCAGGAATACTGAAAAGATCCTCCTAGAGTATGTGGTGCTAGAAGTAATATGAAAGATCTTACAAATTTCCATCCAAATTTAAATCCCTCACGGGACAGTGAATTTTGCCAAAATCTCATTTAGCAGAAAAAAACTAAGTTGCAAAGTGGTTTTGGAAATACAAGTGCGTATTTCCTTTCTGTTTTGAAACCTTCCAGCTTTATAAACTTAAAAGGTATTGTAAAATGCAGTATTTCCCCAACTTTTTCATTTTAAAGAGCTGACGTGTTGTTTATTCAGGACCAGTAGAACCACGCTAATTTTCAGTACTTTGCTCATAGAGAACTAAAAGCAACAGCCTGGAATTTACAGTTTTCTGCGCTATTCTCAAGCCACTATAGAGAGAAACTTCTAATTAACTATCAAAAGCAACAGGCAAGTCTTTAAAACCAGTCTGATTATCTAGGTAGTTTATAATTAAACACAGATGATCGTTAGTCCTTATACCCCAGGTGTAGAAAGGCTTGGCTAACAGGGGATGAGGTTACTGGTCCTCACACAGGTGCCTCCCTGCACCACTGGGGGCCCTCTGCCTTGCATCTCTGCTTTGCGTCTGCAACGCAGGGGTAAGAATATATTTTCCAACAGCACCACTTCAGCGGAGATACCCACCAGAGCGCTCTCGTACCTGTGTTCAAGAGGTAAGGCGTGATTGTACAGCTTAGGAGGGGAAACGCTTGGCCCTGACCTTGCAGTGACATCCTAACGAAGCGAGGAGCACGCCGAGTGGTGGCTTATCCTGCTACTTGATGCTCAGTCGCCAACAGTACTCCACAGTTTACCCGCTCTTTCATCAGAAAATGCAAGAACGTTGCGTTGGAGAGTCAGTACTCAATCCCCAGGAGGTCAGTCTACAATCTAGTGTTTTTTCCAATTGATTCTGAAAAACAATCTCCCTCACCCTCAAGCATACATAATTTGTGGCAAATGGGGGACTGATGGCATTTAAAATGAACGCATTTCACAGCCTTTCCCTGCAATGTTGTTGTTTATCTGCATGGCGCTGGGGATATGCCAGATGTTCTAAAAAGTCACCAAAACCTCATCTCCCTTTCAGCTTTGTAAATAGCAGCTAATCCATTTACTCTCCTTGTCAGGTCTGTTTCCTCAAGCTGGTATTTTAAAGCTCCTAGCCCAATCATGTCTAGAGCCTGAGGATGCCCCCGCTAATGCAGACAATAAATAATAACAACTGAAGCGCATGAGATTTCATGGATATGGAACTACTGCGAGAGTGAGATCTGAAACAGGCTGCAGACCTGTCCACAGAATTTACAGTCTCATCAGAAAACACAGAAATGACACCACTGAGCTGGCGGATAAACTGTACATGACAGTCACAAATACTAATTTTCTTACAAACAATACCATTAAAAATAGCACTGAAAGTACACCACCATGTGAACCTGGGTGAATGCCAATAGGAAAGTGATAGATCCCTCTGTGCTTCAGCAGGCTTTTCTCAAGTGACAGGTAAAGCCCTGCGCACCCAAAAAAACTGTAGCAAGTTACTTTTGGAGAAGGTAAATCTGATACACACCAGCAAGAGAGAGGCAGAAATCTGAAGCCTGGATGCTCTGGGTGGCAGGAGGAAGAAATAGCTTCTTTTAGGATTTTTGAATAGCAAAGTACTGCACAAAGTGGGATTCAAAAGCAACAACAAGGCGACCCCAGTCTCCTTTCTGGAGAAGGAAATCAGATTGACAAGCATGAAAATAAACTACTTGGATTGCAATGAGCAGATTAATTACATCTGGACTCTGACGTCTGTCTGACTTTTAATTGTCTGTATGGTTATAAATGGACTTTGCTTCTCCAGTGCCTGTTCACACCTGGTTCTCACCCGGACCACTTATTCCAAGGTTCCCTCTTGGCTCTGCAAACCCAAACTCACCACACCATGACACGTAACTAGAATCACTGACACAGAAAGATAATTATGGAGAAGCCACCGCAATGCTGGTTTCCATTCTCTAGCTCTGTTGCTCTATTTCCCTTCGGATGGCCAAGCTACCTACTTACTATCTAGTAGTGTACCCACAAAAATGAACATGTTCCTAACCATTTAGTGTGGAAATAACATAAATGGAAAAGAAAAAAAAAAAAGCTTTTTTTTTTTTTTTTTTTTTTACATCAGCGCATCTCCAGTTGTCCTGACTCTACAGCTTCTGTACGTCATGTCTCTAAAGAGATTCCACTGGGAACTAGGGATGTGCAAGGTAATGACCTAACAGTTAACGTATCTTTGGCTTTGTAACTGAACACTATAAGATCAGCAGAAAAACAAGGACAAAAGTTAAAAGAGAAGAAAGACTATTCTTCGGCAGAAGTGCTTTGGGAACAGCATCAGAATCATTCTTGTTTGTGAGTGATATTCTTTCCAGATCCTGGAGGTAAAAAAGTGGCTAGGAAGGATGCACTCCAATTCCTAACACTTGGGCACCAAGTACCAGAGCACAAACTAGTTTTGCTGCCCGTATCAACAAGCTGAGCTAACCAGAGCAAGTCACAGCTCTGCTCTCGCCCAGGGGTCACTGCAGTAGGGAGCCGGGTCTTGGGGTCAGGATGTGGCTGGGGCACGACCCAAGGCCAGGGAAGATGGACACGCATTAATCTTCAGGTACCTCAGCTGTAAACTGATGTTGTGCAAATTAATGATATCCATGTGAATACTCATGTTTCAGTTTAGTTAATGAGAAAACTAAAGAATTTTTTTTGCATTTTACATCTAACAAGCCATTCTTTGCTTTCAGTTTAAATTAAGAAGTTGGAGGAAAAGACCTGATGTTCGTCTTTGCCACCAGTAGAATGATAAATGGGATATTAAAAAAAAACCTTGTGGTAATGTTCCCTTTTTTTAAAAGTCAGCCTTCTATGAACAGTATGGCTCGGACACTTTAGCAGTAATACCTGCATGACACAGGAGAGCCTGCTATCTCATTCGGCTCAGTTGTCTTGATCTTGTGCTGTGTTTCTTAAAGTCAAGATAGCCGTTCAACCCTGGTAAAAGACATAAAAATGTGTGACAGGAGAAGGCAGAGGAAAAGAAATGTCAAACTGTGGCAACTAGCTACAAATTCATTTCCAGTTCTTTATCTTCTTCTGCCATATTATGCCCATATTAGTCAATGGCGTCAGGTTAGCTTCAGAATTAGCAATAGTAACACCTCTCAGATCTGTGAGCGCTTTACAAGTACAGCTATTTCTGTTTTACAGTTGGGGTCATAAATTCAGCTGGGCTGACTTTCCTACCATGGCACCATAAGCAATTAGCAGAATTTGAATTAAAGTCTGCCTCTATACCTTAAATTACCAAAGGATGCCCTTACTGTGCTACAGTGTTGTAGCACCTGCACTTGCCCATTGGTTTAATTTTCTAATGCCAACCCTTCACGCCCATCACAGACACGAGAGCAGAAGGCACAGCTCAACATTGGGTGCATTACTTCTGCAGGTACTGAAGAAACAGCAAAGCAATAATTCCCACTTACCTCTCAAAAGCATCTGCTTTTTGCAAAAGTGCAGCCACACACTCTTCTTCCTTTCTTTCCCAGTTTCCCTGATGAGCTAATGTAAATCTCACTTTCAAGCCAGCACCTTCTCTGAAAATTACATCCCTGTCAGCCAGGTGGAGGCAGAGCTGGTTCAGATGCTCAGCAAGGGGAGCTGGGCAGGCACAGGTACATCATCTTAAACAATGCCAAAGTTCTTTGCTGTTGAGTAAACTCCAACTTTATTTTCCATGGCAGCATCTGTGTTTTGTATAATGAGAGGGCTGGCAGGAACTCAGGCAAGCGTTTACGAAGAGCTGAAGTAGCCTGCAGGTGCTGAGAGCTGAACTCTGCTCCAACGCCACCTGTACCGTTCTCCGGTGGATTTCAAAAGGGTCTCTTGAGGCAACATGCTTGGCTCACGAACATCCAGTTTAACAGTATTATCCTCACACTTCAGTTAGTTTCAGTAATATCTGGGGTCCCATTGTACTAGGGGGTGAACAGTCATAGAACAGGCAACAACTTTTTTTTCCAACAACCTTGCAACATGTAAGACAGACCAATTAAAGAGAGAAAACAGATGGGCAATTTATCAACGTGTTAAATGCTGTTTCTCCCCGAAGTGCACTCCTCTCACTGCTAATTCTCTTCTTTCAGATCTACCCCCCCTTCTGAGGGAGAGTGCGCTTTTGCTTTCATTTCCTCTAGACTGACCTGCATCAGCCAGCTGACATCCTCCCGGAGCGGCCTCGCCATCAGGCTGCTCCGGGTCAGAGCTGCTCTGCTAACACTCATCTATTCAGGTGTATATTCAAGTTCAGGATAATTCCCTTTATTTAAGCAGCATAGCTTATTTCTTCATGAGGGAGAGAGAGAGAGTACTTGATTTAACATGACTATTTACATGATGCTCCACAGTTCACCATGTTCACCAGTTGACATGAAGAGCTTGTTCATGGTCACATAGGCACCAACGTCCCACTGGCAGCCAGGGCTTCAGGAAAACCATGCTGTTCCTAGGAGCAGAAGGCCAACCCCACACAATAAAGATTTGCCAAGAAATCCACTATGTAACTAGGCAATGCCAGGGTTTCTAGGCAGGGTGCTTTTATTGCTATGCTCAGTCAAGTGGAACTGGCATGGTGACAAGAGCTTCAGCCTCCGAAAGAGCACTAAACACAACATGGGTGAGAATAAATGCGATTCTCAACTGATGTAGCTGTATCATCATGAACACCTAGTCCAGAAGTGTAGTAGCAACAGTGCATCTTTATTAATATAGCGTATTTCACTGTAAGGGTCCAAACAATGTCGGTAACCCTGTGCTGTAGCTAAGATAAGCCACACCTGGGTTTGCAAAGTTATGTGGTTACACCTGCAAAACTCTGCTAATGCAGTTTTGGCCTGTTAGTTGGTGAGGCTAGAATTTGGAAGCTTTCAAATATGTTACCTAGTATTTATATTAAATGCCTTAAAAATGCATTCCTTGAATTTGGGATAATCCCCCCCAACAAAGACCATTATTACAATAGTAGCACTTTATAGTACTTAATGGTAATGCCCATACATACTTACCCATATGGGTGCACACACACACACAGTATCCATGAAAAAAATACATATATATGTATACTTTTACGTATGCAACGTGATCCAGGATGGTGTCCTCATAAGGATGTGTAAAACCACGTTTCAGACATATTATAAAATGTATGAAATTTGAAAAAAAAAAAATGTGAGGACAATTCCTTTCCTTTTTTCAAGCATTTTCTAAATAGCAGGTCTCTAGCAGGTGCAATCAACAGTAAACCTAGATTATAAACACGCAGGCATTGAACAGCTCTTAATGGCAGGAAAAACCCATCTGTCCGTGAAATGCATTAATATAGGAGAACTGTCCCTTTAGTGCACAGCAACTGCCTTTTGCACAGATTGTAACAGACTGGAATTATCATATTTGAATTTGTTGAGTTCCATAAAACTGAGAATGAAAAATAAAATTGAAGGCTTTCAATTCACTTTTATTTATTTCACACCTAACAACATCCAATTATTCAAATGAAATATATCACTCTTGCTGCAAATCTGGGCCAGGAGGGAACTCGATTTTGGAGTGAGGGGGCTGAATAAATAAGACGAGTTTGTTTCAAGTGTTTCGTGGGAGCCGCCATCGCCTTTCTTTGCCAATGAAAGTTGCCACTTAATGGACAGAGATAACAGATTTCATTTCTTTTTGGCCTTATTATGTAGCATTCGTAAATTATTGTCCTTTACATTTTCACTCTTAACACGTTTGTCCACTTTTACTCAACAGCACTGTCTTGTCTTCTTGCTAAGGCTGCTCCTTGCAGATTTTTCTGGTTTTGGCAAGTGGGCAATGTAACCAATTCAGCAGGATGCTATCTTAACAAATACTAACATTAGATGACCATCTTTGTTATTTTTGCTAGGCTTCACAGAATTTTACAACTGAAATTCACAGGAATAAAACTCCTGATCAAACAACAGAGGTTAACAGTCCTATGGGCATTGTGCAATTCCGTTTTCTATGCAGGAGACTGATAAAAAACAGCTTTCGTACTTTGTTGTATATTTATTAATCTAGAACACTCCTCAGTCAATTACTTTTATTTTCTTGGTACAGAGGACTTCAGGTGGCAGAAAAATAGAAAAGGGAATTCAACATAAAAAGCCAGCTCTCCTCAAACAGCGAGGAAATTCTGCTTCATGGAGAATAAAGCAGCCCTGTTCTGAATTTACCTGGCTCCTTGAGGTGCCTGTCCCTGGAAGCATTGTAAAACCATGGGCCACTATCCTTAGCCTCTGACACCAGAAGCCCTGCCTGGGGGAAAGAGGCAGGATGAATGCCAGCCAATTCTCAGCAAGGCTCTCATGCCTGTTTTGCTTCTCCAACCTCCTGCTCTGCCTTCCTTCAACAGTCAGTGTGCCTCTCCACCTCAGCGCTTCTGGGCAGTGCCTCCGCCTTGCCCTGCCTTTGGATACAGTAGTGACGGGAGCATCCCGAGGAGGAGACGAGCTGCGGTCCTTCCTCTTTTTAGAGGGAGGGTCAAAGACTAAACCCCAGCTCTCCAGGCATGCTTGCAGCCTCGTCACACGTACTAGACACAATGGCTGGAATAAGATTTTTGCAATGAAATGGACACTCGGCAATGGTGACGGGGTAAGACCTAACCCTCTGAAAATTTAGCATATTAGTGGAGAGAAAGAAACAAATGGGGGAGTGGTGAGTAGAGAGAAAAAGAAAAGAAGTTGAACTATGCCAGCAGTTGGCTTTTCATAACAACATTCTCCTCCTTAAATCTCAAGTTAATCATCAGAAACACATGGGTGCTCTGGCCTCTTGTAAAGAGATCTCCTATGCTGCAGCTGTAAAAAGCACACTTACAAAGCTCAGACATTCACCTTTTCCACAGAAATATGCCCTACGGACGTATCAGATGCCGATAGACTCTGACCTATTCAGAGATGCGAATATTAATGGAAAATGCTGAAAACCCACTTTTATGCCTCCACTGGAGGAAGCATTTTCAAAGGACTTCTTCCAACGTGGAAGAAATCTCATCTGACCTAGTTTCCAACCCTGTTTGTTACCTCCTGGCTGTCTCATCTGAGGTTCCACTTGCTGTTTCTCCATCTGCCAGCCTTTTTTAGATCAGAGGAACCTTCTGAGTTACACGTTAAATGTCAGGCAGGCTTGAGAAAAGTTGTTTATGTCTGTATTTAAACAGATGATATTTTCCATTAAAAATGCAGTGTGGAGACACTAAAGGCTAAGATCTCATTTGATTTGGTCACTGTAACTCAAGAGCAAGTCTGCTTATGTGAAAACTGATGCTGTTAAGTTCAGACCTGCGTATATCCGAGCAGAATGATGATACCCTGTGAAGACCATTATTAGTGTCTTTTCCAGTAATACCGAAAGCCTCAAGCTGGGGGCCAAAAAGTATCAGATAATTTAGTCAAAGTCACTGGAAGCCTTGTGTGGACTGAAACCAAACTCAAAACCAGTAGCAGGGAACCATCTATCTTCTCCCACTTACCTCCTAAGCTATTCCAGAGCAGAACACAAAGATTTGGTTTGCATTAATATGTCATTAAATATCAATTACCTGAAGGCGTAATTACCTCTAGGGTGGCAAAACCTAAGGCCAACTACTCCATTCAGACCCAACATCTGAGGTATACTGTACCATGCAATATTTACAGTACAGTATCTTGCCAGCATATAAGACCACAGCACTGCTGAAAAAGCCTGGTGAAGACTTAGCTGTGGGATTTTACGGTAATCTTTGTTTTTCTGCTACTTTTGCTACTCTCTCATGTTCTGCAGAGGGACCTTGATCATCTGATCTCTGCCATCTCTGAGTTCTATGCAGACTTAAGACAGGCACCAGGAATCATCAAGCAGTTATTTTCTCCCTAAAAAGCATACAGAAAAAAACTGGAAACTCATCACATCAGTACAGACTGCCACACATAATCTGTATGAGAAGATCAAATGTATGCTGGAGCTACAAGTGTCCTAAAACACCCATGTGAAGCCAGTGGGAATCTTTCCATGGATTTCAGTGAACTTTGGATCAAATCTTAGTAATTCTACTTGGTGTATTAAGATTTTATGAATATGTGTAGGTAACCATTCTGTAGCTGTCTTCCGTTGTGCTCCTGGAATAATTTCAGCCATTAAATGGACGGCCCTGAATCTTTGAGTCTCCCAGCTCTTGCAGGCAGAGGACTCTACTCCGAATCTGCTGCAGCTGATTGACCTGCTGTCCATGTCAGATGCTTCCATACAAGAACCACTAAGCCTAGACTGACCACGCTATGAAAGCCAGGGTGAGTAAAATCTGTGCTTCCCAAAGAGATGCAGGCATGTTACTTTTCCTTGAGTTTAGGACGTTGTAATTTACCTAATTTGCCTACAACTGTCTCAAGGGAATGAAGGAAAGTCTCAGTCAGGGGAAGAGGGCATTTCTTGCCTTATCCCTCAGACAAATATGACGACTTGAAAGTCATTATACAAAAGGCATGTAACAAAAGTATTAACGCTATGATTTACAGTAATAAAAACATTATTACAATGTGTCTAATTAGGAACCATTATAAGACCAATTAAAGCTGTCAAAATAGAACAAAAAAGCAACATGTGTTTTTTCCCTGGAGGACTGGGATATGGTGACTCATTATTAACTCATAGTTTGAGGACAGAAGATTGCTTTTGCTTTGACTTGAAATCTAGGCTCTTAAGGAAAAGAGGGGTCTGAGGTCTATTCCTCTCTCACAAGCATTGCTTAAGCAAATGTGATCACAACAGTAGAAGCATTTTTTAATACCCAGGGCAGACACTTAAAAAAAATCTGAATACAGCAGTGTCTATTTAGTTCAGCTTTAGCACCCAACACAATTCTGACATTTGCAATCCGCATGTCAGTATTCATCTCACTGCAGGAAACAAGACAAAATGGCATTTAGTTTACCTGGAAAGGATGGTCAGACAGCCCTTAAGGAATCTAATTAAAATGCAGCTTGTTACCAGAGCAGTGCATCACACTGTGCTGCCATAGTAACCAGGGATCCCACGGACTTTTGGGGCCATCTGAGGGCGTGTTTGCAAGCGGCACAAGAACTAAACTGATTGTACGTTTTAAACGACCTGTAAACTCTGAATGATTTGCTGATGTTAACCTAGGAAAGAAAATAATTAACTCCTACATGCTCAGACAATGGGTGAGTCTCAGGAGTCAATTTATTCTTATTACCATTTTTTATGACATACTGTTCCCCACAGCTTATTTAAGAAGTGCACGACTTATTTGCAACGTGTGAGCAACCAAACAGTTTAAGTTGATTCCCTAATAGAGAAACAATAGAGCAATCAAGACCTGTGGGCTGTGGAAGAGAAGATGAACAAGAGAAATACATATTCTACTTAGGCTGCTATTTCCAGTGCTATTTCCTGAAGTATCAGGCATCTGACTGCTCTCAGTTGTTGCCTTTGGTGGATGAGTCCCTGCTAGCATGCTGGGGGGAAAAAAAGAAAAAAAAAAATCACACTACAGCACTGGGCTTTTCTTCCCAAATCCTTCTACTAGAACAGAAAGATCCTTAAACAACATTAATAATTATAAAAGCAGTATCTTACATTGTGCCCTGTCCTGATATTAATTTTCCATGGATGCAATCAATAAATTTCCCACTGAGGTATTAAGATTCACTTTAATAGTAGAGAAGTCCAGGTCAAGAGATTCTTTTGACACACCACCTGTGAAGAAGACTGCAAATGGTTAGTGGGTTGTTGCAGGTTATCATGAAAGTTTTCTGCAAAAGAGCACAGGACTTTAGGCTCCATTAAGCAATTTAACTATTGATAAAAATATCTGCAAGTTGTTTGAAACAATCGAGGGGATTTTTCATTGCTTTGAAAAAAAGAGCTTTATAGCAATTCTTCTGAAATAAATGAAATTACTTAGAAATATGGGGTTGGAACTGGAGGATGACATAGGGAATTGAAGCACCTGTTTTCTAAGCATCGTGAAACCAGTACGTTCATGTGATTTTGGCTCACAGTACTACACCATCAGCTCCCACTGTATACAGCTGGGATGGGTACATACCTGGAAATATCTATTCCACGTTGGGTGTGCTAATATCAGGAAGGTTGCAGAAAGCCAGAAAGGAGCTCAGTTCACGAACAAGTTGGAGAGTTCAGCCTCTGTTGTTCTGGGGTCTCTTTTTGTACAGACCAGTGACACGCATTATGTGGTTGTGTCTAAGTTTCCCCATTTACAAAAACAGACAATGTCATTTACCTGTTTTAAAGTCCATGCCCCAGAACACCGGAAAGACTAGCTGTAAGGGAAGTTCAAAATCCTACTCAGGATTAGAGAACCTTAAACAAAAAAAACGCTGTACCATTCAGGTTAGAGGCAACATTTGATCCAAAATAACAGATAATAAAACATGAGAGAAGTAAAAACATCTCACATTTAAACTTTTTACTGTATGGAAAAGTATCCAGGCAACATAATAACTGAAATTATCGTGTCTAAAAACAGATAGTAGACTGTACTTTTGCTAAATGGGACTTTATACAAGACAAATTGATTGCAACTAATCCGTCACTCTTCTGTATAGCCCGTGCTTTAACAACCTTGAAACAGTAATTCTTCAAAGGGCCTCACGATTTCCTGATAATCTGCTGCAGCCCTTTATTAATGGCTTCATTCATTCTCAGGTTCTCCTTACAACAGAAAGTTTATTAGCCCTACAATTGAATCTATTTTGTCAGCAATTTGCTCCAGATGAGGTAGCAGCCCCGATACCCTCATTCTTCACCCTGTTTTTTGTATAGACTGGGCTTCCATTTGCTGGTTTTGTTCCTCCAGTTCCTTCACAGGAAGCAACACAGCCTGAATGCTTTAACAGGGGCTTTTGGAGAGGCAAGAAGGTGTTATAAATCATCACTAATTTAGAAGTTCATTTTTAATGGGGTACATTTTATTTGCTTCAGTTGAACACCATTATTTACAGACACAAGTTAATAAAACACATCACAAAACAATAAAATTTCAACAGCTAATATTTATAGGTGCATAGTTCATGCTCAATTACTTTTTTAATATGTATAATACACATATATATAAAGCTCTCACAATAAGTCATCTCTGCACAGAAAGAATAGTCATAGGAAACAAATAAAAATTGTGTCATAAACAATATCAAATTACTGACGGCCTATCAACAAAACATGTACAGAGTTAGAAATAAGCAGTAGACACTTAGGTGTTTTTATTTAATATTTTCTTTTTTAACTTTTAAACTTGAAGCCACAATATCCACAGCACAACAATGACTCTGCCAACCAGCTTTCATTTCAGCAGGAGGGAAATGCTGAAACAAGGTGGGTGCAGTCACAGATACTCCAATCATTGCTGATGGAAGACTTCAAAATACACCGTAAAAACTGTAAAAAAATTTTACGACTGGGCACATTTGAACTCAGCACTTGTACAGGATGGGACGTCTTTAGTAGTTAGTAGATTTCAGGAGATATAAAGGAAGGAAAGGACTCTCATGCTTCAGGTTCATAGTCTTGATACTCTTCCTAATGAGGAGAGCAGAAATGAGTGCTACTAGTATTTTAGATAAATACATCCTACTTTCATTGCTTGTTCTAGTCCTAATGGATTCAATGCCAAAATATTATGGATTTTCATGTGATCAGGATCTTGCCATTTATTATTATTGCATCCATCTTCCAGATACTGTATCTTAAGAGCTGTGATATTTACAGGAGAATTAGGTTTTTACAGTGGTTAACACATCATTCAGCTGATGTCAGGAACTCAGGAGGCCACCCATGGCAATTCACTTGAAGAGGGAGGAGGACTGCCTCTGGGCTGAACAGCACACCAGGTGCTGCAAATATTCGTATGAGTCAGTAAATCATTTAAATGTGTGTTTAACTATGGGTATGTGAGCAGCCCCCATCATTTCAGTGATATTCAAGGCATTAGCGATCAAGCGTGCCTTTAAGTCTTTTACTGGATCATGGCGTAAATGTTTTATACGTCTCATTTTCAGCCTAATTATCTGTGCTACTGTAAAACTGCCACTCCAACTACCAATGCATCTTGCCAGACATTGTAGTAATATTTTAGATAGCAGGTTCATGAAAAACAACAAAATAATTTACTCGGATGATTGCATTAACTTGAGTATAATAATGAATTATCATGTTTTACAAAGCACAGTGTTTTGATAAATAGCCAAGCTATTAAAACAATCTCTGAAGATGCAGTTTTTCCTATATTCCCCATCAAACATAAGAAAAAGATACAAGTTTATTGTAGATTACTCAGAAACCCAGGCACACGTATTTTGAAACACACACAATATTTTCCCATTAAACTTCCTCATTATCAAGAAAGTAAAGGATTTTCTGATTCCCGGCACTATACCTCTGGGAGACCTTGGCCAAAGAGACTGTGTTTCTGTCGTGCCCTTGCAGCTCACAGCATCAGCCTGTGCCAGACTAATGTACCTTAAGCACGCAGCTCCCTCCTGTACCCTTCTCCTATGTACATTCACAGCAAATATCACAACAGACTTACCTCTGGAGGCATTTCGTAAGCCTCATTCTCGGGATCCACAGGAACATCTGTATTATTCACCATTCCTTCCTGCAGGAAACCTTCTTCATTCTACATTTAAAACAGGGAAAGAAAAGTGACAGACTGTAACTGCTTGCCTCGTCATTTACACCAAAGTGTGTCTTTCCTCCCCATCAGTGGTTGATTTCTTGGCTTGTCCTTTGATTGCGGGATGTTGCCAGGGGTTGTGAAGACCTAGAGGACATCAGCTCCAGAGAAATCTTCTCCATGTTCCACAGGGCTATCCATGGGAATGACTACTATCACCTTTCTGAACAGGTGAAGTGCTGATATTCCATTTTTCTCTTGCCATGGACAGGCCAAGAAGTCAATCTGAACAAAAGAACAGTACCACCACCGACTTGCTGAATATCTTTGGAAAATATTTTAATCCCACAGAAAAAGCTTTGGTCAAGTCATGCAGCAAACCAAAACAAGTTTTTTGCTCCTTAAGAAACTGACCTGGGAAACATAGTCCCACACAAATTGTTTAAGTAGGTTATCACATTAATTTCTGTTTAACTACTTGGGGGAATACAGTCACAGGTATGCAAAAGTAGTTGTAAAAGCAGGCCAAAAGAATTGGGTAGTATCAATACACACAAACAAAACAGTAATTCAATTATATATTTTTTAAAGTTACAGACATCAATCCTTTCATAACTCATTGTTTATTTTACAGTTTCAGCCTTTTCACAGTACATTTCAAAGTGGCCAAGAAAGGGAGAACTATTATAATTCAGACTACTTTATGCTGGTTTTTTCCTTCAGTTTTAAAACCTAACTGTATTGGGAAAGCTTTTTTCCTTTAATGGGTCACACCTCTATATACTTTCTTATGTCAACCAGCATGTTACTCTACGCAGTATTAGTATATGATACATGGCACTACCTGGTACCCAGCTTCTTATACTTTTTTCTGGGCATCTGTTATTGACCATTACAGAAGCACTTCTGTTTTATATAGCAATTATCATAACAGCCTCTTGGAATTAATGGGATTGCAACAGTGTAAGGAATAACTTGCCGAGTAGGATTACTTAAGTGTTGTCCTAGAACTATAGATACTATTTACCATCTGAAAAAACCCACAAATTATAAAGGAAAAAACCCATTCCAATTGGGCCAATTCCTGTAGTAGTTGTTACTACAGAAGTTCACAGAGAAGAAACTCAAGTTTTGTCAGAACAGAGACTGCTGGAGTTCATCCTGAACCATAAGATGACTGATATGAAAACAGGCAGACTAGCTCAGTGGAACTATTGTGACTATGCTTATTTATACCAGTTGCCAATCTAGACAGAAATGCACTAAAAAACAATTACAGACACTCAGGAAGAAATTCACTTAAAAAAAACAACCCTGCAGGCTGGCAGCATAGACAGAAATACAAAATTAAGTAAGTCACAAAGCAGACTAATGAGGTAATTTTTCAAAGTCTGCAATTTATAGGATAGTGACGCTAAATTAAATTTAGGATATAGATAAAATGAGCCCAATAGAAGCTAAACCTGAAACTCACCTCTGCGATTTTAACACAAAATAGAAAATAATATGCAAAACAAGTGCATTTATCATGCTTCCGCTGTTCACCATTTGCCACTGTCAGCTCCCTCTATGGTTTAACCAGGTGACTGTAGTCATAATACTCTATTCCTCACTTGTTGCATCTCTCCATGCACAAATTGTGACTTTATCTGCCAGATAAAGTCTCCTGTTCTTCCTTGGTTCGGTCACCCCTTCTGGCACTGATGCATGTACACAAGTTTTTCACCCTCAAAGTCCATGACTTGCAGAATTTATTTCCATAATGGGGATTCTTCTCTCTAGCTCTTCCTTCAGACTTTAAAAGGTCCAGTATGAAGATATCTGGTCCCACTACTTCTCAGTGAGGCCAGATATCCTTTTTCCTTTAGAGGTGTAACAGTATAGTCCGTGTGGAGTCAATGCCTACTATTCTGCCAAGTTGCCTCCATACATCTGCCTGCTACTGGTTAACACCCTGTGCTGCTCTATGGCATAGGTAACATGGACAAATTCCAAAAGTCAAGGCACATCAATGAATAAGGCTGCCAATATCTTTATTTAGGCCTGTGTCTTCCAGAAGAACTAACAATTTTGCATGTTCAATATGACAGGTAACTTTTCGAGCATTACATTATCAGAAAAACTGGGCTCCATTACAGTTCTGCCCTGGCTTATCAAAACACTCAAGCTTCTAAGATTATTTCATGTGCAATATTTAATTACCTTAGCTTCTAAACAAATTTTTAGGAATATTTATGCCCATTTACTTTTATGAGAAGTAGGTCACTCCCTACCAGCTTTGACTGAAATAGCAAAATAGTGTGCGTGATGCAAATTTTAAAGCTATTACTGTACACTTGATCTAACATATTAGCTATAAGGACCTACAGCTCCAGTCTACTGCTCTCCTGTTTAATCCAAAATATAATTTAATTTCTGCTTTCCCCTATCATTAAGGAACAATTTCGGCTAACAATTGGTACATCAAGTAAAACTGTGCCCAAAATCAGTCTTGAGGTTGCACGAGGAAGAAAGCATGCAGCTTAATGTTATCTGTAGCAGGAAAACAGATGGCAAGTCAAACTGCCAGGACCATTAGTAACGACAAAAGAAAAAGATCTGCCAGCTGAATTTCAAAGAAGAGCTTCAAAGCTCGGTACGCTGTTTGTTAGGAACCTCTACGCTGTCTGTTAGGAACCTCTGCCATGGGTCTGGACTGTCCATCAGGATTAGAGAGACACAATGCCTAAAAAAGGCTGAATTTATCATCTTCCCAAGTTCCTTCAGTGAGTTGAGGACGGAGATTCCTCTACAGCTTCAAATAAAACAATCAGCAGCACTAGTAAAATACCATATCAATCACAACACCAATATTTTTTCAAATTAAGCAAATCATATGCCATACCAAACCATCAAGGGAACTCTTTGCCTGGGAAAGCCTTATCACCTTTGTCCAGCTGCAAACAGTAACACAAACACCACCTTTCACATTGATGTCACTGCAGTGCAGATGCGATGACATTACTCAAGGTCACATTTGTTACATATAAAGGTATAGCATAGGTGACCACAGAATTTTTAATGGTGGCTCTCTCCACTTCTGATGTACCGTTCCTCCAAGGTTAGGATATCACAAAAGTAAACAACCATACCCAGTAACACAGAGCCATCTAAGGTACACCTTATATCATTATTTACCTCCTTTAAAAGAAAGAAATGCAATTTTATGTTCTCATGATCAATAATTCCATATCCTAATTCAGTTATGGAAGAGGAAAAACACCCAATAGACCAATTCTTGTCTTAGTATGAAAGACACATTTTTCTCTTGAAGCTGCCACCTCTATTTTTAAACCACATAGAAGGGCATTTCCAAAGGGAAAGATTTTTATTAGGAGATCCGAAAAGCTAAACAAATGCTTCTTAGAGATTAAATCAGTTTTTAACTGGGGAGCATGAGCTCTTTTGCAGGGAAAACACTTTAAAAAGGGAAAAGTACAACTCTCGCAATAAACGAGGTGTTAAAAAAATGGTGAGGTGAGGATGTCTGCTTGTCCCCTGAAGCTTCCCTTAAGAAAAAGCAAATGCTTGCCTATATTTTGGTTTGAAGCATGGACGCTCTGGGTAAGACTCATACTTCTGCATTCTTCAGAGACCCTTGTGCTCTCAGACCCCATGCTATGGAAAGCAAGCTTTTGCGGCTAGCCAGAGCAGAGCCCACCACATTGCCGTTCCCAGTTACCAATCGTGCCGTCAGTTTGTGCTATCAGCACTCCTGCCTGCCTTGACAAAGCTTCGTGACTATCAGACTTGTACAGCCCAAGATCTACATGCCACCAGGTTAGCTCGCAAGCCCACCCACACCTTCTCTGGGAATGAAGGGCTATGGTGTACGCCCTCCCTCCCAAATCATGCTGTGCTCTCATTTTGCCAAGCAATTTATGCCAGTTTATAAACGAAGGGGAGTCAGTGTCCCATCATTGTAAAGTGGTACATTTACATGACCCTAGACGCCAGCTCTGACTCAAGGAACAGGTATAAAACAACTGGTATACAAGAGTGGCAAAAATAAGATGTGAAGTAGAACTTCCTATTTTATTTGCTGCAGTGGCTCCAAAATGTTGACTCCTCCTCCTTTACTATGGGAATCCTGCTAAGCAGTGTGTGTGACAGTGTGAAACGACCCACTTTTGTGATAAAATATTCAAACTAATTAAAAACTCCTCCTGAAGACCTGTGCCTGTTTAAATTATAGAGTATTTGCCAAAGCTTCAGGCCTATTCCTTTTACCAAGAAAACATGACCAAATTGGTTTCTCTCTTTTCAGTGTGTTCGGCAAAAATTGCACCCCGTTCTTTCCCACCTCATAAGACTCTTGGTGGAAGGGGAGAGACTGTTTAAGAACCTCTGTGCATGGAAAACAGACCAACTGGGCTGCTCACGGTACCACACCTATGCCAGTACCATGTGGCAAAATGGTCACCTTCAGGAGTGTGCATTCAGTCCTTTCCATGACATGTCTTTGAATGCCAAGTTACTGCCATCAGAAATAAATTATTTTATCTCAAGTCACGAACAAAAGCAACTTCAAAAGGAAACATTGTAATTGTAATTTAGCAGCTATCTAAGCATTATAATTTACTATCTCTCTGGCTAGTAACACATTTTTTTCTTTCCATTATGAATGCTGAAGGAGTCTTACAGTCATATATATTCTCATGATTACTGGAGACTAATTCCTTCTGAAGTGATTCCATATTCTGTGATAAATAAACCAGGCCATGAAAGTGTCAGCTCTTAAAACATTTATACTGGCAAGAGGAGATCACCCTGGAAGTCACTTCCACTAATCACAGAGGTCAGAAGGCACCTCCAGAGATCATCTAGTCCAACCTCCCAGCTCAGAGCAGGGTCACCTAGAGCAGGGCTGTGCCTGGTTGGGTTTTGACCAACCTCACAGATGGAGATTCCACAATCTTGCTGGATAACCTGGTCCACTGTTTGACCACTTGCACAGTGAAAAAGCTTTTTCTTACATTTAAATGGAGTTTCCTGCATTTCGATTAGTGCCTACATTTCACTGGGCATCGCTGAAGAGTCTGGTTCAATCTCCTTTACCACCACCTCCATCAGGTATTTATACACATTGATAAGCTCCCCCCATAAGCTTTCACATTCAAGTTTTCACACTTGCTGATTTTCCTTCTGTTCTTGAGACATCTATGAAATTTCCTGTGCAGATATTGTAGGAGGCTTATTTATCTAGCAGAAAGCTCTACTGTCCACAATCAATTACATACATAAAAATAAGGTGAGGCTTGCCTCAATCACCTAACAAATTAATGTAACATGAGAAGTCATACCTGACTTCAACAAAATAGACTATTATAAACTCAATGAGCACTGGTCATACCACATCACTTGCCAGTTTGTTATTGAGTGCTTTATAACTATTGACTAGCTGTGAACCAAGATAAAAGGCACTACGGAAAAAGTAGTGAACTAGTACAGGGAAAAAGATGGTTTACAAGATAATTTTGGTACGCCTCTTTTGTAAAGACCTTTAAAGTCCATTTTGGAAAGACCTTTGAGAGCCCTAATGAAATGTTCCATGCAAAATATTTTTAACGTAGTCAGGTTTGTTGTACGTACACACCAGCTGGTACCCAGGGGAGCCTGAAATAAAAATAAGAATGTAAAAAATAAAATAAAATAAAAAAATCACATCCAATAGCATTATTACCTTGCAAAATTACCATGTACTGATAGACTAGAGTAAGGGTAGTATTGCCTTATACTGTATTTCTGAGCCCCGTGCACACCAAGGACAGAACTGGCAGAGAGGTGGGATGTAATGCTTGGAGAACAAGCCCAAACGGTGTTTTCCTGACTCAAAAATAGAAAAGACAGTCCCATCAGGGAATTTGGCATTCCCTGAGCTGGCCCGAGTAGCTCATCCGGAGAAGCAGCCATGCCTGCTTCCTGATAGCCATGGTCATGTACATCTTTGCAAGCCCAGATATTAAATCTAGCCCAGTACTAGTGAATTATTGAATTTGCTGTTGTTACAGTCTGGATAATTGTGCTACTAATCTGTCTTTATTACCACACCATTAGAGATAAATTGTTTATCTCTAAAGCTGTTGGTCTCATGCCTGTTATTGCATCCCAAATCTATAAGTCAACAGGGCTGCCTTAAGCCCTTTCAACTGGTATACTGAATATCCCTCCAGCCTAACTAAACCCTTTTCATTTTGGTATTGGGCACCCTGTAAGAACTTTCTTCTGGAACTGTCAGTCATTACATGGTGGAGCTTAAAGAAAAAATTTTGGGATTCCTTTTGTATACCCTCAATGCAGCTGTAAAGCATACTGTCCAAATTCACCTCTTGCTACAAGCTGAACAGCATTTTTGCTGTGTCAATGGGCTTAAATTCCCCTTTGAAAAGAAAATAATTTGTATTCTTTCTTCTCCACTGAATATCAGGATAGTTAAGAGCAGGATATTGGACCTAAGTGAACAAATAACTGTCTTTTCCATTTGGTAACTTATTTTTTACAGGTATTTTGACCATAAAGCCCAACTTACCTGATAGGAGAAAAACCCTTGAACAAAACAGCAAATTCCCAACAACAAGCAAAACAAAGTTATGCTAAAATGGCCTCAATTTATCTACTTTCCTAATCCTAAGGTATTAAATATGCGGAGCTAACTGGTTATAACTGAGTTGCCAGGTCAGTTTAGGATGCCCTAAAGCTCCCCCTCACTCATTGAAATAGTCAGTGCCTCCAAGCCTCAGCTGTGAATGACAAAGCATTAGCAACAGTCTAGTGGTTTTACTCCGGAGATACAAAGAGAAGACATATTTGTGCCCTAGCCAGAAAGAAGTAAACTGTTTTAATTATCCCTAAGGTAAACACCTAAGTGAAGGAAATTATGAAAAAGCATTATTTGTGAAGGAAACTAGCTGTTCCAGCGCACAACTCATTTAGAGCACCAACAATGAAATGGGACTACCACCCTCTTTCTCCTTAAATGGAGAGTGGAAGTGAAGAAGAGACATATAATTAAACAAATAAATGTTAGCGCGATAGCACAATTCCAATGAAAGGCTAACATAGTGCCTGCAAGTGCTATAGGCTGCATTTTGATTCATGGTTTTATGCCCTTCAGTTGGCAATGACAAAAGTGAAAAGGATAAAGACTGAGGCCCATGGAGAGAGGAATGAACGTGAAGACCGTCTAAGTGTCTGTGGTTCCAGGTCCATCTTGGTGTCTGTAATAGCCGGAAATACTTGCTGTTTACAACAATTTATGAATTTGGTAAATTCCTAGAAAAACAAATTTCAATATAACACAGATTTGGTATATTTTTGTTTCCTTCCTTTCCCCATTTAGTATTACTTGCAAAGATGAGACTCAACTCAGTTCAGAGTACAAAAGGAACATTTCTGTGAGCAATCAACTTTCCTCAAACTCAGATTCATGTTTTGCATTAACCAGGCTGGTAAAGTTACCTAATTAGAGCTCCTGGTATGTTGTTATTTGCTGATAAATTGATGTGGATTACATGGAGAAAGTGCCCATTGTCCAGGTGAGACCAGCAGGACATACGAGTTCTAAAGTGATGACCATGTGCATTAATTACAGGGGACTTAAAATAACAGGTTGCCTAGGGGCTGAGTCAATGTGCCATCAGTAATGCATGTAAATGCATCCAGAACATACAGTCCTTTCAGCTTTATCCTTTTCAGCTTCCCATATCTATGGTGACATTGAAAACTCCACAGGCAGGGAAATAAAAAGCTAGAACTTACCATTTAGAAAGACTGAAGTAATTTCTAATTGCAAAATGGTGGGAATGATAAATGCTAACTAAACATCACATCAGGAGGATGTGGTCACAGCTGTGCCTCACTTGACATTCTCCTGAACAAGGTAGAGAAGCATAGGCCAACAAAAATATTTTAGGGTAATTGATCTGCTCGAACAATATCCACTATCAACATTGTGATTTACATTCTCAAAATTGAAGTTTCAAGATTTCTGTGAAACTGCACTGTGAGTCCAGTAATACCACTATTTTCAATAAGGATTTGGAAGAAGGACCAAGGACTAACTGTATGCTCGGTCTTAATGCATTAAGAAGGAACAATAAACAGCCTGAGTTTATTTTTGTTATTCTTACTACGTAATTCAAAGATACCTTGACAAAACTGAATAAGTGACTGAAATAAATAAGATGCAGCCCAATAGGAAAAGGTGTTAATATGCTGCACTTAAGCACTCACCAAATCAAAGAGGAAGGGCAAATGGTGCACGGAAAAGAATTACAAAGTCAAAGAACACCATAAGCCAGCAAAGCCATGTTACTGCAAAAAAGGCAAGCCATTCTCTCATGTATTAACAAGGTCTGTGAGGCAATCTGCTTGGGCTAATCCAGCCTAAGGGTGCCTTCTCCTGAATACAGAATTCAGTCTACACAATGCATTTTGCTGGGGATGGTGGGAGATCCCAAAGGGGAACAGTAGGAATGATCACACCCTAGAGAGGAGAGGAAAGATGAAGGAACCTGTCAGGAAAGCATATGTGAATTAGGTTTATATAATCCTAAAGGAATCACCTTAACTAGAAGTCTTTAAAATCAGCCTGGCCCAACGTCGGTCAGGAGCTCCATGGGATTAGCTAAACCCATCTGTCCTGAAGCAATGGAAGATTCTCCAATCTGTATGAACCCACCACCAAGAATGACCTCCAAGAATGATACCTGAGCTTTGTCTTCATTAAATAAAACTAGAACATAATGATACATGATCTTGACAGATCACATTAACTAAAACAATGGTACACATCAGCTTTGCAGTCAGCACAGAAATGAGCAACCCTGTTCAGACTTGGCTCCTTAAGTCAGTAAAGATGATTTTAAACAGCATGGTCCCAGTCACCCCCAGGTGCAAAGTTATTTTACCACGCTTTACTTAAAACTGCTTGAGTATCATAATCATATTCCAACATTACATAAATTCTTAGTAATTTAATAATTTTAGTAATTTAATAATTTTTAGAAGTTATTGTATAGATTCCATGAGTATATATTCTCTTTCCTAAGAAACAAAATTAAAGGAAGAAAGTAAGTTCCCTCTAAAAGAATTCTCCACTCACACAAACAGTTAATTCAATGCTGCATTATCTAAAAGAGCAACCTCTAAACCATAGTTATTTCTCCTAGTCTTAGAAAAAGTCCCCTATACAGAACTGCAGGAGCAGCCACCCTCTAGCACCATGAACAGCACGAGTTCCCACTCTGATACACATAGTCCCAGAGACAGCACACGTTTCAGTTCCGCACCCCAGCTTGCGTGAGTGTCTTCAAAAAGCAATGAAGTAACTTCACTAATTTCCAAGAAAGTTTTTAAAGAGAGAGATCAAGCTCTACAGATAGCGGAAAGAGGGTAGGGTTTTCTCCCTTTTGCTTTTCTCTAGAGTACGAGCAGATAAACTAATGCAATCAGCATTGACTCATTTGCTTTTCCCCTCCAGCACGTTGAGCCGTGGGCTGACAGGAGAGCTAGTGGCAGCACGGTCACCTTCAAAGGCTGTAACTGATTGACAGGACATGCTGTCAGTGAAGTGGTTACCCTTCAGTTATTATCAGTGAGCATCTCTCTAAAGCGTTCCTTCAATTCCAGTCTATTGCAGCACTTTACCTAGCTGGGGAATTTTAAAATATGTTTCTTCTAAGGAAGAAACCAGCACTTGCTCTGAAAAACACCTGCAACAATTACTTGAGCTATAAAGGTTTCAGGAGTATTTCCTGCAATTGTGATCTATTCAGCAGCAGATCAAACACTACAAAAGACTAGGGAGTCAGCCTGCATTTTAAAATTTATATTCCTGAAGTATCCCTCTTCATGTGGAAGCAAGTGTACAACTATTCAGAGCTTTCGCTTGCGTTGGGAAAAATTACTTCTCAGTCCACTGGCATGAAACACATCCCTTCAGCTTACTCTTCTCCTGTACAAGAAGTAGTAATTCTTTTTAACTAAGTGGGAAGAATTATTTAATAAAGTTTACTTAGTAAAGTGTAGAAGGCAAGGAAACTTTTAAAGGACTAGTACCTAAATATGCAATCCTTGACTATCAGTGTTTTCTTTCCCTCCTCCCCCGGCACTGTAACTGTTATCTTTGCTTTTCATTTCTGGCTTAGATGAAGGAAAGCATCAGACAGAAGTCTGCTATCCTCTACACTGTGTGAGAGTGGAGTTCAAAGCAAAACAGCCTTTCCCAGGCCAAATTCTGCTCTTAGCTATGTCAGTACAAGCCTGGTGTAACTCTTCCCCTCACTAAGCCATGTTTGTACTCATACCTGTACAGCTGAGAGCAGCCTGTTTTTACAATCCTCTTTTCAGACATCTGCAGCTGTTCCAAAAGGCATACACACCATAAAAACCTTCACTACTTCTTCATATATAGAAATTCATAAGAGTGCAAGTTTGGGTGCCCTTGAGGAGTCATCTAAGTCGCACCTCTGCTTTAGGCAGGTTCAGCTTTCCCTAAATAATTTCCAACAGCTGTCTGCGAAAAGCCACCTTAAAAGCCTCCAGTGACAAAAATTCCACAGCACCCCCAATCTATTCCTGCGCTTAATTACTGTCAGCATTAGCATCTTTCCTGGTGTCTGACCTCGATCTCCCTCACTACCATTTAGCACCAGTATTTCTAGTCCTATTCCCAGCGGACGCAGTCCCCTTTCTCTCTGTAGCAAAGGTTTGATATTGGAAAGACTGTTATCCTGACTCATTTCAGCCTGCTCTGAACTAAACCAGCTCATTCTGTTCACACTGTACCGTTTCCTAACCTGTTGAGCATCCACTACCCTGCATCTCTGGTGCTCATTTATGAGAATTGCACACAAGGTGCTAGAGTCGGGATGCGTCTGCTTGGTGTTTGGAGCAGAGTCAAGTAGGTCAGAGACGCTGCTCATCAGGCTGATAGAGGAGAAGGAGGGCAAGTCCCAGCGGTGCCTAATGTCGGAAAACTACCTGAACCAGCGTGGGCTGATGATCTCCTCAAGCCATAGATGGAACTTTGAAGGGGAATTGTTACTGCACCGTTTTTACCAGAAAGAGTCTTCTATTAATAAACTCCATCAAACCATTTGAAATTAAAATGCAGAGCTGCTTTTAAAGGATCAAAGCAGCATTGAATTTTAGTTGCCAGAACCGTTAGAACGACACTTTCCCTCTGGTCCTTTCTTATTATTAATCACAGTAGTTCCCCAAACTTCACCTACTAAGCAGGCGTCTGCCCTCTACACCCAGGAATGCGCTGGAGTCACAGCAAAGCAATCCCCATGAACTGCTACACTTCACGAGAAGCAGTTGGTCCCACAGCACAAGGAGCATAATGAAAGGGAAATATCCTCTTCTCCACAGCCGCCTTTATGGCTCCAGAGAGGGGACTAATCATACTCCAGCCACTGCCCCATTAATATTTAAGCACACGAGACGAAAAAAAATGATGCATACACACCATAGAGGCAGCACACAAAAAAAGCAGTTGAGGCAAAGCATTCATTCTGTTCACTACGTCTAGAACAGCAGGTAAACCCACGTTTCTGTCAGGAAGTTTTGAGTGAAATACCGCTAGCACAGCAAACGCACTCATTACACCCTCTGCTTTGGGGGTAAATAGAAAAAACAAAACCAAATGACTTTTCTTCAAATTCATGGCATAACAGTCAGCTACATGTGATTTACAGAAGTTCAGATGAAGTTGAGGAAGAATAATTTCATGCATGTCATGCCAGTGAGAATGATTATCAAAGCTTATTCTACAGAGACGAGAGCGCTCAGTTAAAACAGAGGAGGAACTGAAAGAATACATGTGGCAAATCGATTACGGTCACTACAGTTCTTTCTCCTACAAGTCACGTTTGCAGTTTCTGCAATGAACATTGATATGCTGCCCAGAGTAATACAACATCTTCAGCATTTAGGTTCTCACTATGATGGAGCTCTTTCATATTTTCAGTACTGAGGATGATGCAAAAAGACTGGCAGGACCAGTCCACGCTTCAGAAGAAGAGGGCGCGTTTATAATATGACTCCCTGTAGTTCGAAAGCAACACAAAAACCTATCTGCTACCAGCCATAAAGATGTTTCTTTACATGTGCTGCTTGGTGAACATTTAGATAAGAATGAGAGCCAGATCTTGAGAATCACCCATGCAGAAGTGAACACAACTCACTTGTGTGGTTGCCACAGCTGGATGCCCAAGTGTTCGCAAATGCTCAAGCAGTATCAGTTAGACACTCAGCTGGTAAATTTATGTGCAAATGCCATTTTAGAAATGAGCCATGCTAGAAAGTACTTATGTGGAATATGAGGCTAAAAATAAATGTAGCTTGCCATGAACAAACTAAATGAAATTCAGCAGTGTGCTATATCAACATCTTTTAATCATGGTTTCCAGATAACTTTGTCTCAGTTATCTGATAAGTATTTGTGCATTCCCATCATAGGAGTACTTCAATGGCTGTCATTAAAGTATGATAATTTTTGTAGTGGTTTAGCATAAAGCCAGTTGACGTGTTTACTATTTTATAATAGGCGTTGTTCAACAAGCAGATTCAATGAGAAACCATACTGAAAAATAACGGTGATTTCTGTATATAAGTCTATAATTTCTGTAAGAGCAGGCAACAAACCAACTGGTTCTTATTCTCTGGTTTAGTTGCCCATCTGCCAAGAATTATTCAAGAAAGGCAGTGATGTTGGAAATTGCAACAGTGACTGCTCTAAGATTATTAATCTCTTTCCTATACATGCAACATTCCAAACATATGAAGTGTGGAGTCTTAGTGGGTTACATTTACCTAAACAGGAGACACTTCTGCCAGGACGTGCCTTGGACCATCTAGCATCCTCAAAAAGCTATTCACAGAATAATAGGTGGTATCACAAATATTCAGAAGCATTTTTTCTGAATGGATTCTTGCAGAAAAGGAATTCAACACATTCTTTGCAGCAACAACAAATATATAGTATATGTAAGCAATCTGATAGGAGAAGCTTAAAATAACATTACTAATAAAAGTTTAAAAGCTGATCTAACTTGAACTTGAATTATTTTTACACTTTTAAAATTCATATAAGCCCTGATTCAGCAAAAGATTTTCAAGCGTACACTTAAGCAAGTAGTTAGTTCCATGAAAGTCAAGGCTTTTACATAGGTTTAATGCTAAAATAACACTGTAGTGAATCAAGAACTAACTTCAGAAATCCAAAGTGTTTCAAGTGCCAAAGAACAAACTACTTAATATGATAAGGTATGACATCTTTGAAATCTGATGCAAACCATTTTTATCCAGTGAGATAGACTCAGCATTTATCCATCTGTAATTTCCAAAATTAAATCAGTGACAAGAGAGCTCTGCTACCGTACCCTCAATGCAATAGCAGCATTAAGGTTCACATATAAAGGGACCACATTCCAGCAAAGTGTGCTCCTAATACATGTTCCAATAACCCTGCAGAAACCAAGATTTATGTAAGTCAAAGCAAACTTTAGATACAATATTCCCCCAACAACTATTCACTGCAGAAACAGAACCCCTTCAGCACTGAAGTTATTTTTTCATACTGCTGCTGATTACCCTGTGTGAAAGAAAAACGCTCCAGTGCTTTGTGTTGTGTGGGTGATGCTCCCATTTCCCAATTGAGTTAGGCCCAACGTTTATAGCAGGGGTGAAGTGTTCTAAATTGGCTTGTATCAGCACAGTGACTCAGTGATCACTGCGCAAGTGGGAGGACTTCAAGCATTTGACATTGCTTCTCATATTCTTGCTGTCACAAATGCAAATGTTAGAGAATTTAAACTGATTTTTATCTTGTCATTTTAAAATCTTAAAAGGGACCTTTGATCATTCAGCAGCCTGTTAAATACTTAGCTTTCAGGAAGAAAGGATTTTTTTTTCTTTCCATGATTGTTTAACTTGTTTCAAATCTAACACTAATTCCTTCATGTGAATACAATTTATCACCATTTGTCCACTTCTCCAGCCAAAAAACCAAAAAATCCTCAAATTAAAAATTGATCTGCCTCCTAAACTTCAAAGAAAAAAGAAGACAGAATTAATATAAACAGACAGAAAATGGGGTTGTGAAGCCCATGAGCTACACAATCTGTATGCAGAGAACATATGTACATCTTTGGGGCTTCTACGAAATAAACTTTAATTACTGTGTCCCCTTTCAAAGCTAAGCGCCTTGCGAATAGTGGCTGGATACACGCTCAACTCACTGAACGCAGAATTAACACCACCCTCTTCAAAGGTGTAGGATGCCAGTCCTGCGGGCACCAATACCCTAAAGCACTTGAACACGTTAATCCCATTGAAGTGTATGCGATTGTTTTTCATCATAATATTAATCACACACTACTAGGATATGTGTCTCTTTAACCGATGAGCTGAAATGAAACACCTGGGAGCACTGAGATTTAACCAGTCCTGTTGGTCAGGCTCTCCTCTGTTAACAACCTAAGGAGAGATGGCTCCTCTACCCTCCCACACAAACCCTCTCCCGTGCTTGCTAGCATGTCTGTTACATTGATGACTCATCTACGTCATAAAGCACCAGTTCAGACTCTTCACTAATCACCTTAAGCATGCTGGCTTCTGCAGTTTGCTCAGAGTCCCCGCTCTATGAATAATTCAGGCTTCAGCCTTACAAACACAAGGAAGGAGTTTGTGGGTCAGGCCTTCTACTTCAGCAATGACTTTGTAACTTCACAGAAAATACCTTAGGGTCATAATCCCTTTTTCTTCAGCTTAGTGCTGGGTATCTCCTAGATATTTGTTACCAGCCAAAATACTGCCTTCAAAATGTGATTGTTAAACTGCACGGGTGGCCAGGCCGGTGATGCGCTTGTACAGAGCATCGGTCCTGTACCACAGCCTGGTCTACGTTTCCTGTAGAAAAAGCACTGACTAGAGCTTGTTCAACAGTACCAAAAACCTAGAGCAAATAATGAATGCACTGCACTACAAATTGATTTATTCTTCAAGGGGAAGAAAAAATCTCCCTTGAAATATTCTGCAAAAAGCGCTGTATATTTTATGAGAATGAGAAAGCCGCTGAGAAGAGCTGCAGGTTGTGGGGATGAGCGTTGACTTTTCATGGGCTATTGCCACTTTCTCCTGCATCGCAGCCACCACTAGATGAGATTCACAGCTCCTTCTTTACATCCCTTTCAATTTAAATTAACCGTTTCTTAATTATTTCTATAACAACTTCATTCTATTCCATTTGACAAATGACCTCTTATTAAAGCTAACTGTCAAGTAACTTAGCCTCATACCCTAGATTAAAACAGGTTTTGCACAAATAAACACCAGGGCAAAGTGCACTATTAGCAAAAACTAACAACATGTAACTGATGTAAATTTATGTCCACCCATCAATTTGTTCTCTGATAAAACTTCAGAACCACTGTCAATCATGCAGACAACCCAAGAAGGTTTATCACAGAGACTAACAGAATAACTCTCCCTTCTAACTTTTTACACTGATAAGTGTACCATATGATACAGAAGTTAGAGCTCAGACACAGTAGCACAAGAAACTTGATAGATAGGTAAGTGATGCATAAAGGCTGTACCACTCCTTGACGTATCATTTTCTTAAAATACATATTCTCTAGGTATCTAGAGCCACATATTCGGCAGGTATATATCAGAGCTGTTGCACTGACTTCAGACCCTATGATCGATCACTTATCTACCACAACAGGCCGCTTATCTACCAAGACTGTAATTTACCCCATATCATTGCAACTCTAAAAAAAAAAAAAATAATTAAGGTTACAAATCTTCTTGGAGAGGCTTTTACACAGTTCTAACGAACCACTCAGATGTAAGATTTAATTAACTGGAATATAACACACTGATACAATTTCAGAGGAAGACTGGTCAATCATACAGTCACAATGTCATTTGAATTCTCCCAGTACATACACATTCAAGAGCTGAGATGGTCATGATCTGGCATAACTGTTCAGCTGCACTGTGTGAAGGCAGATAATTTTGCTAGGGACTTGGTTCTGAGTGATCCCACTTGTCCTTCTGAAAAAACAGAAGCTGCTCCACAGTAGCTGATGGAGGTTTGGTTGTACACAAAGCAAAATTAAATTTATTAGCTAGTTTATACAGTGAACATTGGTACCAACGGAAAATGACACAAAACCGCAGGAACACTACTAACTTAAAACCCAAAGTTCACATTAATGAATAAACAGACAGAGGTCCATGAAGAAAAAAAAAAAAAAAGGTAAATATTTTCTTTGTATTATAAAGCTGATGAACCTCTCCAATGTTGAAGGAAAGGTAACTTCAATTAATAGAAGTTTAATAATGAGAGTGATCCTAGGAGAGGAAACACACTCATTTTGTCCATCTGTGAGGGCTCATACTGCAGCTGCTCATCACTTCCTGGGCTTCACTCTGTGAAAAAAAATAATCACATGGAAATCCAGTCTCTCCCTTCCCAGTAACCATGGCTGAAACAGTTATTTGGATATTAAGTTTTGGCCTTGTGTGGCCTAGTAACTATTCCTTATTTTTTATCTTCTTGTGTCACATCCAGTATAACCGTTTTTCATTGAGACAGTTTGAAATGGTTGTATTTTATTTTATTTTAAATCTGGTGAGCAATTTCCACCTCCAGATCATAAAACTGATCTTTTAAAGTGCTAATGCTTGTCTTAGGAGTTTCAAAGCATAAGTTCAGTGGAAAAGAAAATACTATAGCAATATACATCTGTTTGGGAGGGATGCAGATTTCATAACAACGGGCCTGGAAAAAATAGGTGTCATTCAGCATCTGGTCCAAAACCTTGCAGAAAAATTTTCTTGAACCACAAAGATTTTCTCAGATATTTCTGACTTCCATTAATGCTCATGCATTTTGCTTCCTTCATACAGTCAAGGCAGAATGTTTGCAGCTTTATCTGAAAGCTTTACAGCACCAGTTGATTTGGTAACTCAGTTGTCACTCTGCAATGAGAAACTAGCAATGTTTAGTTTCAGGAATGTTTCCCTGTAGTGTGACAGGCAAGAAAAATGGAAATAAATGACCTTCTGATTATACTAAAATAATAATAATAATAAAAAAATCAACAGTGACTCAGACATCAACTGAAAAAGCTTGTTTGCATCTTTTGGGGCACCGATTCCCACAGAATTGGTTAACTTCAGCTCAAGTAGTCTGCTTCAGCCAAGCCAAATGTATAAATCTTCATGTATGGCTGTCTCCACCAAGGAAGGGCAAAGCTTCTTTCCTGACTGCAGCTGCCAGATTCAACCCACAAACACTGTAACACCACTAAGATTGGATGTACGAGGCTAAGTGGGTGATTCCCCAGCACTTGTGACCTCAAAACAGCACTCTTCATTTCCTTCCACAGGACAAGTGTCTGTGTCTAGCCTAAAGGAAATGCTCGTTCCTCCTCTTGCCTGCCTAAATAAACACCTTCTGGCACAGATGTGGCTGAGTGCAGAAAACAACCTACTCTTATACATGCTACATACAAGCGATACATTTTGCTGTCAGACAACAGCCTGAAATCGGAGCTCATCGCAGCAAGGGGTAGTCCACAGCTGACAAAACTCCCAGCCCAGCTGAGCTCATGTCTCAGGCAGCTTTGCTTTTCTGCCTGAAATATGTTTAGTTTCCCCTTCTGCTTTTGATTTTTTGACCCTTCAAAGTCACAACTCTTCTGGCAGATGGTCCCTCAGCGAGGACCTCACTGTCCCTATCTCACTGTGCTTTTCACATTGGGTAAGAGCAGTCCTCTCAGGCCAGCCAGCACTGACCTGTTGCAATGAGCGGTCCCCTGCCATTACACGGGAAGATGTCCTGGCCCAAGGGGTCAGACCACTGGAAGCGATGAAGCTTCTCTCCTCCACGTCCCCAGAGGAGTGCCTACCCTGCTCCAAGCCCCGCGGTCAGTGCAACTCCTCCAGCATGCTGCCCTGGTAGTTGAAGATTACAAAAAATGCAGTACTGACCAGACCTGCAATATCACTCAACACTCCAGCTTGGGGAGCATCGATGCTGCTGCTCCACCACTTTGATTCTACATTTTAACTGACCCTGAGACTTGAAATCTCAGTAAACTATCCAGTAGATATTTAAGTGTCCCATCATGGTAATAGTACTTATCAAAATACTAAGGGAGCTTTCCAGCTCACAAAACAACTTTTTATCTCCTTCCACAATACATTTCATTGCTTTAGTCACGGCAATCTGATGCTGCTCAATAGCCCGTATTTAACCAATTGCAAATTAAAAGCTGTCTTTCTGCATGGGAGTCTAACAAAATAATTAAGTCTAGCTGTTGAGCTTGCCAGAACACTGGGTGTACTCACCCTGCAGAAATCCCAAACTGAGTTTCCACTGGAAAGTTTTGCTGGATTAGTTGTACATACTGGGATCATGAAACCAGTCTGTCTTTACTGATATGCCTATACCAGCACCAACTCTCGTAATGTAGTTCTTTCACTGGTATGGTGTACTCTGAAAGACTTCCTTAAACTAAAACTATTTTTTTTACTATAAAAGCTGTGTTGACATTTGGGATGAAGTTCCTCAGAGAGCTATACCAGTATCTCTCTGCTTTCTAAATATAATCTTTCCTCAGACATCTATCATAACCTCTCATGGTAGACACAGAATCTGTTCAAGCTTTCCATACATTGTGACGGATTTAACTCTGCATTTGCCAGGCTGGGGATAGTTAGATCTGCCGGCACTTCACTGACATTTCTTTCCTTTCCTATTGATTTAGACTGTGCAGTTAGTTGCTGTCTCTCAGTGCCGCATGACTGCTGAGAGCGAGCCTATTTGGAAGTCCGTAAAGTTCACAAGCACAAACCGCCCTTTGATACTTGCTCTTTACAAGCTGCACAGCAGGAACCAGCTCCCAGTCCCTCCCCTGGCCAACCTCTCCGGTTCCAGACTGCTTCTTTAGGTTCATTTGAAGTGAGGAGTGATGAGCTTTGCATCGCTACAAAGCCAAATAATCCCAGAGGCTTGCCATGGTTTTGAAGTCAAGGATATGCCATGTTTACTTACAATTTCTGTTTTCTTCAGGAAGTTTGAGGGAAAAGTTGAAAATAAAATGCTCACTGCTGATACAAAGCAGCGCCTTCCAAGCGCAAATAAATCTTTGTATGCATGCAGAGATACTTCGGGTACCGTGCTGTGACATTATCAGATGTGACCATAACACAGTCTCTGCTTTAAAAAAATTATGATTATTCTCAGGTTTGGTTTTTTTTTTTTTGAGATGGAAAAAGTTAAAATTCAGGTAATGTTCTTCAAAGGGCTACATTAGAGATACCAAGTTAAGCAAAGCACTCAAAAAATGAAACACCATCTGCTCTCCTTTATCTTCTAACATCTATCAGCATCGCCAGTGTGCCAACATTAGTCACCTTCCTCATGATATTGGGTGTTTTTCTTATGGTCTCAGCTCCCATAATCAAAATTACACAATTGCATTTTATTTAAAATACATAAAAAAAATTCCAATCCACCTGATGCCTGAGAAAACTAGTGCAAGCCAGAAGCTCAGAAAAGTGAGTTAAAAATATTTAGACAGATTTGGACTAGTAAATGTATCACAATGTTAAGTATGCTCTAGGTACTATTTTTCAAAGCAGCTCAGCTTCCACAGGGGTACCAGAGGGATAACCAGACTTAAGATCCAGTGTAGCATATTGAGTCTCTCAGAAAACTGGTTTTAACTATGACCGCAGAATATTTGAAAAATCCTATTCCAAGCCCCATTTTTACATTGGCATAGCTCTTGACAGAGAAATCAATTGAACTCTCTGCCTCTGGAAGCCAGGCAATGCTCAAACACTGAACCACACATCAATCACAAGTCTCATTCCCTCCTCATCCAAGCACAGCCTGCGTTAGCATCTAGGAGAAAGGAGTGAAAGCTCTGCCTCTCCTGCCAACTTTACACTCTCAGGATTATGTGCTACTCAGCTGCTTCACACAGTTTTTATTTTTATGTAAAGTGAAGAAGGTTTTTGCTATTCTTAAGCAGAAAGTATGTCACGGCTATTGCCTGCTGACACCAGGGTGCAGCCCACAACAAGCACCATAGGAACCAGAGAGGTACCAGCACACCCTCAGCTGGCAGGGGGAGAAGGGCAGCCCAAGCAGTGCTGCTCATGGGTGCTTTTCATCAGACTCAGCACAGCTGAGCTGGGACCCGAGTGATTTGGGTTCCTTCAGGTGTAGCTGGCACCTGGGAAATGCACACAGTACCCCTGCTCTCTGCCCATTGCATCCCTGGCACAGGTACCAACCAAAACCTTAGCCTCAGCCTTGGCCTTCAGTAAGATCCAAAGTCTTTAACCCCATCATCCTGGTCATCTGCTTGAACTGGAAAGTAGGGGCTGCGTTACATAAAACCTTTCCCTTCT
Source organism: Nipponia nippon (assembly GCF_047370975.1). NCBI lineage: Eukaryota > Metazoa > Chordata > Aves > Pelecaniformes > Threskiornithidae > Nipponia > Nipponia nippon. The sequence continues at coordinate 50,913,830 of NW_028262380.1, forward strand.
CTGCACACTAAGTTACAGCCTGCATCTTTCCAAATGCTCCATGACTAATACCTGACTCATGTGAGGCCTGTATCCTAAACAACATCTATCACAGCCAGAAAACAGAGTACCTGCCCTCAGGTTAGAAGCTATTTTGATGCCACATGTGTTAAGGAAGAAATATGTGCAAGCCTAGATAGCTGGTACAACCAGGCTTGAAGGAACATGATGTGATCCTGATCCCCATGACCCTCACTCAGCCTGAGCACTGGAGTTTCCATAAGAAAGTTTGAACTAACAATGCCCACCAGCTCAACTTATTTGAATAACAGCACCCCGATGTCCTAATCCCGCTCAGGATTTTTGCATACGCATGCTTGAGTTCACATAAGAAGAACAAACCCAAGTACACACGTGGTCCTTTACAGGAACCAAGTCTTGGTGTTTCTTGCAGTGTGATTTGTGGGAGGCAATTTTCAGAGCTGCATATCTTCTGCTTTCTGTATTTTCCAATATGAATTAGTGCAGTTAGTAATTTCCTTACAACTGTAACAGTTTTTTTTTTCCCCCAACCAAGCCAGGAGAAAACCAGGATTTCAGAACATTTGAATGTTTCTTATAAAGTCACCTCCCTCTCTCCTTCTCCGCCAAGACTCCAACCTCAATAAAACAAAGCCATTCCTCCCCCTCACTTAAAACCACTGAGCTCATTAACTACTTAATGAATTTTGTGCTTTCCTCCTGAACAGCTGCAAGCCTCAGCCTATTTTCCAACTATCAACTTTTTTTTTATCGCCATTTTTTATTACCTAGCTTTGTGCACAGAGGTTTCCTGGGTGCCGTGTGGACTGAGCCATGCTTCTTCGCGGTAGGAAATGAAGAAATTGATAAAACAGCAGTATTAAAATCAATATTAAAACATTTATTTGATACGTCAAATAAAACTTACAGCACCAAACCCAGAAGTTCCTAGTTATACTACACTAGATCAAGAAAACATAGGCAAAATGTGTAAAATATACTGGAAATGGAAAATTTTAAGTGTTATCAGGTATATTATGTTTCACAATATAATTTAAGTGTACAGTAAAGCAGAATTGCCTAAACATTAGACAATTATATCATTATAGTTTATCCACCGCAAGTAATTGCTAAAGACAACATGAATTTGTAACTTGCCTGTAAGGAATTCTTCTGGAGGAATTATCAGAGGGTGATTGGATATTCAGAATAAGACAGCTTTTACAAAGCTGTTTCTCAAAGAATATCCTATTTAGTTAGTCCTTTCTGAAAATCAGGCCAGATTTTTATTTATGTATCCGTCAGTGCAGATCATGTAAATCAATCATTTAAATTATGTTTACTTTTTAACCATTAATTTTAAGAATGCGAAGAAAGAGGAGAGACCACAAGATAATCTGCTTGGTTGATCTCTGGCCAGTACAGCTGTTCGGGGGAGAGCAGACGTACATCTGACACACGCATGAATCCATCTTTTTAAGTTACTACAAATCTGGTCAAATGGCCACCTGGGCAGCCTTCAAGAGCTGCTACTAACAGTGGTCACCAACACACGCTCAGAAGGCATCTCTGAACTAATTAGTGAGCTCCCACACTGCAATAGCTTTCTAAGAAGAAAACAAGCATCTATTATATTGGCACTTTTTCAAGTTTATATTTTACCTGATCAAAACCACATAAGGCTAATGTGCTTGGCATTAAGCAAAAGGCCCAGATCCAAAGTCAGTGGCACTATTTCTAAAAGCCCAGTCAGTTTTGCATTGAGCTTTGTGGTTGCAAGTTTTTCAGGACTAGAGCTGTCTCTCAGGCTTGTACTCCTGAATGCTTAGAAACGATAACAAAAAGCAAAATGTGAGGCTGTCAGCCTTATCGCATCTTATCTGCATCATGTGGACTCCTCTAGCATTACCAAAATTTTTAACTTGCATGGCCACAAAAAGCGCAGGTGAAAGTAGTTAGGAAACAGCAGTGATATTGGAAAGCATCATCATTTCAGGCAACAGTCCTACAGCAACTATAGACAGAGCCAGTGGCAGCATCTTTCTCCACATCCCCAAGCCTTCAATTACCGTGTGGTGAACCGTGGGGAAATCTCATCCTTGGTTTTAGGAGGGAGAGGAGAGGTGGATGGACAGTGAGGAGGAGCAGAGGAAGTGGTTTTTAAGAGTAACCATGTAAGCAGAGTCCACAAACCACTAGCAAATAGCTACAGAAGAACTGCAAGAAAAAATTTTGCCACAGGCAAAAAACTATGGTCCTGTCTCTTTGTCATAACTTTTTCTGAGACCAAAAGTCAAGCCAGGTGTCCTGTTCTTGCCTGCAAAGTGGGAATAATTAAAGATCCTATACAGCCACTTCCCAGCAACACCTGTACAAAGAGGAAGAGTATTCTTCTTTTCTCCTAACCTATCAACCTCAAAAAAAAATTTTTTTTAAGAAATTTATCCTGGCATTCACATGTCTACAGTGTTGTTCAAATTAGTAGTGTAGATTTATTTTTCTTTTCCTTCTGTAAAACAATTATTTATTTAAGTATGGAAAATAATTCTATTTATGTTATTTGGCATCTAAGAATTCAGTATAAAAACAGAGAACAGAACACAGGTAAACAAAATGCATAGATAGCAAAGGAAACACTCTCTTCAGATCTTACTGTGTAAAATCAATATAAAAAGGAATGAACTGGCAAAAGCTATCATTACTAATCCAACTTTCATGGTGTAATGAAAGAAAATGTCTCACGGTAGCTTTGGCGAAACTATTAAGTCCTTGTTTTTGATTGCTCTGTTCCTCTAGAGTTTCTAATGGGAAATATGTGAACTAAGCGCGGAAACAGATGTCAACTACTCAAAACCAGTAAGGAAAGAGAGGAAAAAAACCCCCAAAGCTAATAAGACAGCTTCAGACACCTTCTTACATTCAAGCCCCCTTCCCCTCACTTCCATGTAATGCTTCAATTTTTTTTTCCCTAGTGTTACGATTATGATAACAGCTATGTTATCTATGGCCCCCAGTTATTGGGGGACTCCATCTTCACTTAATCACCTTATGGCAAATAGATCACCCAGCACAAAAATATCCAGTGTTATCCTGTCTTGCACAGGAATGACTTTTGGGAAGAGTGGTGCTCAAGGTCTGCCATGGAGTTAAAGTGAGATCAAACACTGTCTATACATCTCTGTCAACCATATCCATGAATTTTAATGTTCTGAATGCTTTACTATAAACACTGTGCTGATGTTCACCTCTGTGGAAGTCTTCAACTTGCTTACAACAACAGTATGCCAAGCTCTTATGTTTTACATATACAACACAAACATACTACAAGCTCTACAGAGAAATAGGGCTTATAAGATCTTCAGTGATGCAACGCAAAGCCACAGGAAGTTTGTAATAGAGCACCACCACTCCTCCTACTTCTCCAGTGGCCTCTGTCCATGGATCCAAATTTCAAAACAGCTCAAAATGCATCCCAGGCATTTTAAGCTCAAGAGTTAAAAATTAATTTTGCCTAGCAACATGCCCTTAAGGCATCTCACTTTCATCAAAGTTGTTTCAGTGATCCTTTTTGTTATAGAAACAGGTTGTGTTCAGTATCAGCCATTTCATTTACAACTGGTACTGGAAGAAGCTTGAAAAAGCTTCACTTGATCCATCCAACCTTGAATTTTCTTCCCTGCTTCCTACACTAACCCTTAACTGAATGTCACTGTCCTCATTTCCACCAGAACAACAATCCATGGAAACTACTTATTTTTTACAGTACAATATATTAATTTCTGATTCTCTCTTGACATCCTGGGAGGATGCACAGACTTCACTGCGGGGTCACCAACTGCAAATGTCACTTCCCATATTTCTGTAGAGCTTTTCTTTACTACATGCTTGTCTGCCATCAGGCAGGTTAGCGTGCACTATTGTCAGTTTCTCTGCCTGCCTGTTTCCAAGGGCAAAACATCTAATTGTTAATGATTACATCCCCAAAATTCACCATCATAACTACACTCCAATTCAACTAAAGATGCCTTGACAAAGCCTTCACATGTTCCGTCTTCCCTAGTTTCATCCTATGAATAACTGTCCTTTGAACTCCTTTGTCTTCTATGACGAAAAGCTACTTGCGTGTGCTTCGCGTACACAGCACCCTCCCAGTCCTCAGCAGGGAAAAGGGACGTGAATCTCATGCAGAGAAAAAAAAAAAGGTTTTCCTCAGTTAAACAGGTTTTCAGTGGGAGCCATATGAAAGTTTGTGTATCACCCAAATAATGCTGTTCAGGATGAATATTCCTCCCCCCAGCCATTAATTGTTGCTGGGCAAAAGGAAGCCTTAAACTGTTTTTCAGTCACATTTTCTACATTGGATACTTTGCTGGGTCTTTGCTGATCACTTTATATGCTGCCACTGCTTTTATCTTTTCGCCTCTTGAACTAATGCTTTTTTATTTATTTTCACATGCTGTCCTTCTTTGGAATAACACAGATTGCTTCCCCAGTGTATGCTGCTCCCATCATTACCCTAGCCACAGGTTGTGTATAGCTGTTTTGGCTGCATCCCCCCTCATTATTTAGTGTAGGTTACAAACTCTGAAAGATCAGCCTGGGGGCTGAATGAATATCAAACACAGAAACATAGCCTACCAATTACTTATCTTCAGTCTCTCATTGCAGGAAGTACACTATCTGTCATTCTTTCTGTAATCCCTGGTACCTCTGTTCATTGCCCTTAAAAAAAAAAAAAATAAGGTGGAGAGCACGCAACAGTACCGTTTTCTCTTCTGCTCAAATGACTAAGCGGGTTTATTTTCTTCTCCTGCATGAAAACCTGAAGCTGAGTCCTCAAAGTGTACCTAAGCTTATCTGCCATTTGCGAGCTCCTCCTTGGTAGATTTGGTAGGTATGCCACCAAAGCAAAGCTCTAGGGCAAGGCTTCACCAGGTAGCTGATGCCAAGTTCAGGTTGTTCACAGCAGGGTTATGCTGGCAGAACATGCAATCCCAGGTTTTAGTGGTGCCCTGATTTCTCCATCAGTTTCCAGCAGGAGTCCTAACTCACTAGGATGTTCACAGAAAAGTCTTCTGACGCACGTACCCAATTTTCATTTCCCTGCTATCCCCATTCTGTCTTTTGATTCTTTTTTAGTCAGAATCTTTAGTGTTTCTCATGTTGTTCAAAGAAATCAGAGAACCGTAATAAAACCATTTCCTTGCAGAATTATGTATCAAAATGTATTTCAACTGGGAACAACTTAATTGAAACATAAAAGGTGCTGAACTCTCCAGCAAAGCTACAGAGAAATTATGCCAACATAGTGAACTACACATCTCCTGAACTTCCCAAATGGAGATCATTCCTTTTGCTTTGGTGACTATCACTACAGCCTTTAGAAAAACCTCATCTTTTTAAATGCTCTCTGCTTTCTCACAGTCACTCTGTAGTGCTAAAATTACTAGTATTTAAGATTTGAGGGGTCTAGGTTTATCCTACCTAAAAGAACATTCCTTTTGACTAAAAGCTAAAAGTCCATGATGGTTTCCAACTCTCCACTTCTGAGCCAGGGTAATATCGGGTGTGCCAGTCCTATGGGCTCCACCAAGAGCCATGGGCTCCACCAAGAGCCACGTCCACCACACTGGCACGTTATTTACTGTTTGATGCCTTCCGAGAACTGTGGCAGTCAGCAAGCTGCCTGGGGAGTCCATCCCTCCCAGGGATGGGTACCTGGCTTTGTTAGCAGTGAAATGATTGTTTTTCCTCACCTCTTTCTTTTTTTCTGAAACAGCCTATAGGTTGGGTCTCTGCAATCACTTGGCAGAGCACAGGGAATGCAGAGGGGGAGACGCCGTCCCAATGTTCTCTCACTGTGACCATAGTGAATAAAGCTTCTGTCTGACCTGCCCGAAATTGTACTTGTGTGGTTACACACTTGGAGTCCCCAGACTCTGACAACTCTGTACCACATTTGTTTTGAACACAACAGAATTGTATCTTTCTCAGAGGCTCCAACAAATGAAACCAATGACCTTATTTCATTTCCTTTTCCCCAAAGGAGCAATAATTTCAGTGCTGCATCGTAGTTGGTGGAACAGTACGTCTTACAAATTAAACAGCGAGCAATAGCATTCCCAGCAACGTACTGTGTAATGCAAGACTGATATTTACTATGTTATTCACAAGTCTTAACATACTGTACTCATCTATTCACATAGTACTGAATCCTCCCTTTTAGAAAAGGCTCCTACACGCACCATGCTAACAAAGATGACATTTACAAATTTTACCATGAGCCTTTTTTCTCCTCAACTAATTTTGCCATGGTAGGAGTATGTCACTTATTTATGGCATGCATTTGGGTGGAGTGTGGGGTTTTAATCACTGGCTTGAGGAATTTTTGTTGTTGGTCTCTGTGGCCAAGTCTGTGTTCATTTAAGAGTGGTTCAGAATTAGTAACACTGAGGAGCCCAGTTGGAGGCACTTTAGAAATACCTATTTTAGGGCACTTCTAATTAATCTCAAATTAGACACCCTGAAGTTAGAATCCTAATTATGGGTCACTCAACAATTGCCTTGGACAGTGTCCTAATTTTTAGTGCTAAAATGACATCACTTATTTTATTGCTGCTGCGAAGAAAACAAAGTAATTAGTTGGTGCTCTTTAAAACACAACAGGACAAACAGCAATTTAAGTTTCATTTACCTGGAAATAGTCAAAATTGTAGAGTTATCTGCAAATATAGCTTCACTGAATTGCTTTCTCCACTGCCAAGGACAGGCTCCCATTGCACAAAGAGTAGGGGTTGATGGGAGAGAATTGCATTATTAAAAAGCTAAAATGGGTATGTTATTCCACTTTCTCAAGCAAACACTGCTTCTCCTCTTTCATAGCTTTAGAGACAGAGTAAGAACATCACATTTGAAGGCAACCTTCCCTCCAATTGCTTCAGAGGAGGGAGTAAAATAACCAAGACAAGCCTACATAAACAAACTAAAAAAAAAAACCCAAAACCGAAAAATAAAAATTAAAAAAAAAACACCTAAATACCATGTTTTTTTTAAAGTCTAGTTACCCTCCTACCAAATTTTCTATCAAATACTTGACCAGATCTTCAGGTGGTCTAAAATAAGCATCAATGAAAGTCAACCAACAACTACAGACAGTTGCATGGTACTCTGACACTTCATGAACAAAAAATTAGACATCTAGGGTGGGGATTTGAGAACCGTACCACACAGGCCCTAAATCTGCTCTCACAGAAGAGATCAGTAAGTCTCCTGCTGACTGCACTGGTAAGAGATGTAGGCCAGCATTACACACAGCTGAAAATCCTGGGCCTGGAGGGAAACAGAATCATGAGCAATAAAACACAAGAGCAAATCTTGTCTGACAAGATTGCTTCTTTTGCACAGAATTGCAAAATTAGTGGATTAAGGGGGCACAGTGGAATTAATATAGTCAGATTTTAATGAAGCAGCTGGTGTTGTACCTCAAAATTTTAATTAAAAATTAATTCAAATTGATTTGAATGAAAACAAGGCATTGTGAATTAAAACTGAAAGGCTGAAAAGAAAAAATACTGATAAATTACAGTGTTTCAGTTTGAAGAAAGGTGCTTCATCAGCCGCTAAAGGGATTTTTTTTTTTTTTTTTTTTAAAACATCTTCCTTAAAGATCCGTGACAGAAAAGACAGTGTACTAGTCACAAATTTAGAAGTGGTAATGAAGTGGAAGGAATTCTGAATACTGGCAGCAGAACAGGAACACAAAAATCCAGAAACTGAATCTCAAGCACAAAACCTCCAGAATTTATCCCAGAAGCCATATCTGTATTTATTCACAATCCTAAAGTTTCACTTTAAAAAAAATACTATTTCTAGCAGAAAATCTTGAAAACATGAGCCAGCTGTAACTGTTACATACACGTGTGCTCAAAACCACAGAAAGACCCAAATGACAGCTCAGAGATGCCACCTCTCCCCTTCACTTTTGGCTGCTAAGTCTGAAAGGTAATGACAACAGTTTAAAGGTCAGCACAATTAACTATCTCAGTAAGTCTCACTACAAAAAAAGCAACCAGCTAATACCCATACATACCCACAATAGCAGATTCCCTTTCCCACCAAAATTTCCAACATCAGCTGTGATGATGGTTTCCACAGAGAGACACTGCTTAGTCTTAATTTTTTTTTAAAATAAGCAGATGTCCAAATTATTGCACCAGAGCATTCCTGAGACAGTATCAGTTGCATGCAATTTGTCTTGGATTAAATGGTACTTTGACTTATGGATATATTTTTTTTTTAAATAAAGTATAAAATAACTTAAGGCTTATCACACAGAAATAGTTCTATCTCAATGGTGCATAAGAAAGAGAAATTTGAAGACAGTGCCTTCACAACGCCTATTTAAAAAAGTATCCAGTAGAAGCTGCAGTAACACTAATCCATTACAAAATATTCCAGAACACTTGTACAAACACAATTCTTATAACCATTTCAATTGCATTCACCATTCCTTTTATTTACGTTCTATTATCATACATATGAAAAGCCACTGCAAATATGCATGCAGTAATGTATTTCCCAGAGTATTTGCACAGTCCCTTCAGAAAGGCTTTGTGAGCTTGGAAGACTTTCTATCCAAGAACAGGAACATTACACACAATCAGTGACCAAACGCAGAGTACAAATAACAAATTGCAAATAACAGACAGAGCAATCAATAGGCTGGAACAGCCGAATAATTTTTAATAATGGGCAAATTCATGGAAATTGAAATCTGTTCACACATCACTTGTGGACAAAACAGCTGAAATTTCTGCATAACAAAGTTTCAAAATAAGCATGAGAAAATGTACTATAGGAAAAAGATGGCTACTAGGACCAAGATGGATAGATTACCCTTTTTTTTTCCCCCAGTTTCTTAGAATCATTCAGTCTATGACAACAAAACCACAGCTCTGCTGAACAAGTTACATAAAAGTGTGGGATTTCCCCTTCTCTCCCATTTTATTACAATGTGAATATTTTTCAGGAAGTGCAAATAAAAACAGAAACCCAGTTAACATCAAAAAATATCAGTATGAGGAGCAACTGAAAGAGCTCAGATGTGATATTTTTCTGATCATCGACTTGACCTTTACCTGCTAAACAGCACAGAGATGGTAAGGAATGATAGGTCAGCTGCCTTCACAGATGAAAACTGAAGGACATAAAATAAAATCACCAGTGCCACGATCAAAACCTTATCATAGGACATTGTGACTGCACAGAAGGTTACATGCATTCAAGTAACTGCTGGACAAGTTGAGGCGTATCACAGAGAATACATAGCACCTTTCATACAGCCTCCTGGCACCTCTGAGTTAGGAAGTCCCTCAATTGCAAATCCCTGCTGGCAAGTGGAGAATATTGTGGAGTGAGACCATGCCATGCATGTCCTGCAGCTTCAAGATGAGATTGCCATGCCACAACAACGTTTATAGCTCTTCTTAGGTTCTTATATCTGATGCATTTATAAGCAAATGGACTAAACCACCTAATGCTAATTTCCAAGGTGGGGGAGGATGGATAGTTGTTGTAGCAACTACTCATGCCCCTAGGAAATCAATGTGACTCCTTAAAGATGGAAAAGTTTTCTCTCAGTCAGTAGGCACCAGGAAGGGATAAAAAAAGAAAGTGGCCAGGGACACCTCCTTTATACAAAGCAATGCGTGCAAAATAGCTTACACATGTGGAAGGGAGTACAAGAACTCAGAATGTGTCAAAAGCCATTTCTGTCCTCTGTGGATATGAAAAGAGATATGATGATTAACAGCCTTATGGCTTTTACAATTATCTCCACCATATGATGGATTTCAGTATGTTGGAGGGAAGTTATCAAGAAGGTAGGGAGTGCTTTGGCTGTTGTTTTTCCTGATGCTTACCATATCTCCTTGAGGGTGAATATCCCCGTAAATATTCATACTATTAATTCACTTGAGAGTAAATAATCCTGTAGATAAAAGTCCTTAAATGCTTTTCTAATTTTTTTACTGTAAGACCAATGTCTACTCAAGCTAATGGCAACTGAAATCATAAATAGTGCCACCATCAAGTAAGAAAAATACCCTTGCTGGGGATAGAGAAGTTACAGGACACCCTTCCTTCTTTTTTTTTTTTTGTTTCAAAATTCTCCCCTTTTCCCTCTGAGGAGGAAAATTACTTCTGTCCTTAATACTGAATGCTCACTGCTGTCATTCCCAGGAATTACTTGGGTGTTTATAATTAGGAGTTAAATAATTTGCTCTTCTATAGCAACAGAATGGTGTTGCCTGCTGAGTATGAAACATGTCTCATGTTATAAAACATCATTCTAGACAGAGGGATTTCTCAGCCTGCTACCACATCCCAAATTGAATATACCTCCACTCTGACCTGGCTCATCCCAGGGGAAAACAAAAAAACAAACAAAAAACCAACAAAAAAACCCAAAACCAAACACCAAACAACACAACAAAAACCACCCCAACAAAAACACAACCACCAAAAACCACACAAACCAACAGCAGCTACACAGAATAGTTTCCAGACAGACAAACTACAGCTGATATTCTTATACATTCATTTTTAGACATTTAGGACCCGAGAAGCAAATAAGGCTATGGCAACACACGTTAACCGAAGTTCCAGCCATTTGAGTCTGGTCTGACTCGGAACTTAACAAACATTTCCTTTTAATTCAGCAGACAGCATAGAATGCCAAAATCCACTTTTTTCCTTCCAAAATCCACAAAAATATTAACACCATAAGAAACTTCAAACATTTCAGTGATGGTTATAATTTCAAGAAGCACCATTAACAATTTAAATCTACATTGTAAATCTGGCCCAGCGCTGAACACTCTGAAGCAGCAATACAAAAAGATGCAGCTCTGAGTCTGAACAACTCAACTCAATGTCTCATTTGAATTTCATGCTGATCTGTGAGACTCCCCCTTGCCTTTGTATTAGAAGCTTTTAAATAGAAATGTCGTTCAAAGAGATTGCTACTAAGCTTTGTTTTCCTGTTTCTGTAAGAAACTTAATCTTTAAAAAGCTGAAGACAAACAGTCACCCCCCAAATAAATTTTTAATTAGTTTAAATTTAAGAGGACACATGACTCATCAGGGTTGGGCTGTGCCTGACTAGACAGATGGCGTCAAGATTTCTTTCAGTGTTCAGAAACTGTTGACAGCACTGTTTCTAAAATGCGTTAGGAGTGCTGGCAAATTTTAATCAGTGTAAACAGTTGCTGGTAAAGTCCCAGAGGATGTCCCAATAAGCCATCTAAACACTACCTGTAGGTGCCTAAATCGATACTGAGGCAGTGAATCTACACTTGCATACGTGCCTCCATTTAGCAGACAATTGGCCAGTTCAGGTTCCCACCTCCGACATCGACATTACTAATTGGACTAATTAATGTAGCTTATATTCTTCTGCCTCCCAAACAGCAAGAGAAATCCAAGCTTCCTGCCTTGCATTTCCAACAGACTAAGAGCATCTGTTCTGAAGATGAAAAGTGACATTTGGCTTTTAAGTTCTTTGAAATAATCCACATGCTTTTCAGAGTGTAAGGACTAATGATTTCTGTCAGTTTAAATGTTTGAGGATCCTATCTAGTGAGCTACATTTCTGTTGCATTTTTTTCTTGGATAAAATATGAAAAACTCCCAAAGCAAAAAAGCAGTACATATACAAAGCCTGGAGAACTGTATTCCTCCATCCATCCAAACTGCACTCTTCAGGATACAGTGTGACTTCAGACAACAGCACAGGACTCTTCACCCAAAGGTCACTGAAAACCATGCCATGTTCCACTGACAAGCTTTTACTTCAGTTCATACTGGGTTTGAGGAAAGCACTGTGGGTGCTTATTAAGACAATCCCTTGTGACTGGGGAGTGTGGTTTTGGTGGGTCTGGTCCAGGATTAAAGGTACAGAAAGAGAAGTATCAACACATCAGCTTCAGGCCAACACTGGCCTGTGTGCTTTCCCCCCCTCAACGTTACCCATGAAGGCACAAGGCTTCCTCCTCCCCAGCCATGCAAGAAGCGATTCACTCTCCGCAAGGACTGGTCTCGAAGTTAATGCAGTCAATGCTGAGACACTGACTAGGACTCATGGTGCTCGCTATCTTCTAAAATGGAGTGGGACCATGCAAATCCAGTTGTTTCTGCAGCATCTATATCTATCATATCTGGACTGAGCAAAACAAGTCACATATGAACTCGGCGTTGCCACTTCAGGTTGTCTGAATGCGTGCTTTTTAACTGTGTCTTTAAACACTAACTGGCACTGAACACTTAATTCAGTTTCCCATCTTTTTTCTCAAACAGAAATAGACATTTATATGTGGCACTTGAGCCAATCCTGTCTAAATAATGTGACACAGAAGAAAGACATTGTCAAGAAAAACATGCATAGAATGGTACTGCTGTCATACCTCATGCTACTGCATATGTGTTCTGGTAGGAAACACTTCAAATACAGCCCAAGTACTAAGATAACACTTAAATCACAAGGATGAAAGAATTAGTATGCACTAGAAGGTACAGCAAAAATAAGCAAGGCAAAATTCTTCCTCTGAAATTAGAAATGTAATTATTTTGGTGCAAAATTTCATGCACATCTCACTGATATGTTAATAGCTGCAGGTCTATTCTTCTGAAATGTCTCCCTGTCGTAAATGTGTCTCCATCCTTGATCACTACCAGCAATAAGACTGAAGAATTTTCAAAGAATCCAAACTCCACAAGAGACAAAAACTTCCCTGTGTTCCATTTCCACCTAAACCCCTTTCATGGTCATGCAGTGATGGGCATGAAGGACAGACTAGAATATAGGGTGTTCTATCATTCTGTCCTCATAAAATAACTGCTCAAGAACTCAAAGGTCACCAGCCTTGTGACTGCTCTGTCTGGTATCAGATCAAAAACTTCCATCACCTTGCAATAATTGTCTGCTGCTCTGGCAGTCTGAAGAAGATTCTTATAGCTTATTGAACTCCAGAAAATATGGCAGTGAAGACCCAAACTGCTTGGGTGGGGAAAGGAGGAAGGAGGAGGGGAAAGAAGAAAAGAAAAAAAAAAAGGTAGTTCTAAATTATTATTACTTACTACAGAGTTAAAAAGTCTGCATACAGACTAGGAAACACGCTGGTCTTTCATAAGGGAAAGTAAGTTAAAACGCAGTATATGCTATCACTGACCACAGCACATACAATTCACTAAATGCATATTGATACAACAGTACTTCAGGAAAGCAAATACAGGACAGCCTCGATCTGTCCAATAGCACAACTCACACCTGTGCTATTTTTTTTTTTTTAAATTGTGAAGCACTTCTGTGCAATGCTTGACCGAACATTATTTTGTATATTCACAGCTGAAGAACCAAACAGTTTCCCTCTGACAAGAACATCCTGCTCCTGGCTTTTGTACTACTAAATCTTTTTACTAATATCACAATTATATTAGTACTGATGATCAAGAAGTGGAACAGAGTATTTAGTAAGAAATCTGGCCAGGCACCAAATTATCTCAGATTCTCAGATGTTCAGTCTCCACATAGTCTCAAAAAACAAAACTGTTCTATGGCATAATTAAGTACTCAAAGAGCAGAACTATCTTGAATAGAAAGCAGAATAGAAAGCAAACACCAAGTAAATGGAACACAAGTTTTTCTGTTGAGTAAGTTTGACTGACATCATCATCCCTGTCTGTCTTGCCCCATCCTTCCTTGCTGTACTCACCCTCAAAAAGAGTGTCAGTCCATGCTGAGGTGGCTGAGAAAACAGTGAGATAAAAACTTACCATCGAAGGAAATAAGAAAACTCAATTGCCACCTTTGCCCAGCTGCCACTGTACCAGCCTTACTCTCTTGTCCCTAATAAATTCTAGTTTCTTTAAAATCTTGCCAATCTACAAGACACACCAGCTTGATCAAACAAACAATGGTACAAGATAGAATTGACAGTTGACAGGCTCAAAACAGCCCTTCTTCATGCAGCCAAAGACACATATCAAATGGGATCAAGGGATGAATTTAACAGACCCCAACACCATTCTTGCATGGTAAGAATATGATGTTATTTGCTGCTCTGTACTATTTGGATGTTATCCACCTATTGCTTGATGTCTCTGGAATGGAGCACCTGCCCAGATGACTAATGCTGACTCCCACAGTAGAGAAGACAACACTCAAGATGCTATGCAAGAACAATACAAAGAACAAAGAACAACAAAATATTTTCATGTCACATTTTAAAGCCAGAAAAATTACACATCCCATTTATTTCCACCCTCTATAGACTGCTTTCTAATCATTATTCAATAATGCCTGGTGGCAAAACTCTTGATTTTTTTGTTTGTCAAGGACAATTACTATAATTCCTTTCTCATACACAACTTTACCAGATGATGGTTGAGATTATTAACAAAAATTTGAACACTGCAGCATACGTTGCTCCAACAGTAAAAGCTAAGCAGAAGTGAGTCACAACTGTTCTGAACACGAAGTCCAAAAAAAACCCAGTAAAAACTCTGTATGGAAACATCCCAAGGACTGACTTTGCTTAACAAAACCATGCACTCCTTGTAGCCAGTCTACTTAGAGACTTGACCGAGAAAGCATACTATTAATCAGAATAACTACAAAACATAGTACTATCATTGCTAAATACTCTAGTTCCACTTCACCAGTTACATATATACCTGTATATGTAGTTTAGATTATTTTATATTATCAATATGCCCATTCACTTCTGCTTGTTTTTTCTGCAATCACCTGTCGAATGCTGAAACGCTTCCTTACTTCTTGAGCAGCCCCAGTGACTGCAGTTCAGTTTACCTGGTGACCAAAGCGCTGTTAGGTGGCTGAAGAATAGAAGAGTCTTATCCTTGATGCACTTCCAGTTTTAACATTAACGTATTGAAGCAATTAAGCCTGTCTAGGACTCCTGGACAAAGATGATCATAAGAAGCATGCACTCAAGCATGAATGTGTTTTTTCAGTGAATGATTCTTTCTCACACACATCCCACTGGCAAATGTGTGTCCCAAGTCTTCCCAAGGCTAGCCCGCAAAGCATGCAAGTATTGGACTCTGGTCTCCTGCCCTTTGATTTTGGGACTGCATCAGGCTGTGCTTCTTGAGAGCCACAGTTCATTTCATCAGCCAAAAGAGGAGCTTCTTGGTCAGGCTCCCTCACCCCTAAGCTTGCGTAGCTTGGATCCTACTAGCAGACCTTCTGAACTTCTCTTAGTTACTCGCTCCAAAACAAGTGGGGAAACTTCATGCAATGACTCATTGTGAGGAAGATAGCTCCTCTGATGCAAAGATAAACGGGATTTCTGCGCTTCTTTGCCCCCACCTCTCAGTCTCAAACAGTGGCACATGCAGAATGACATTTTGTCAAAGCGCAGTGTGTTCTTCTAACAGAGAGAGCCAGTGATCAACAGATAGTTGGGTGTTTTGAAAGACAGGCCACAATGTCTGGGAATGAGCCAGCCAAATTCCTTCCTCCCCTCCAGAAGAGATTTAAAAAAAAACCAAAACAATTCAATGCATCTCAGATAACACAATCTGAAATTACATGACAGTCTTACAATAAGGGACATAACAGATGAGATACTGTAACACAGAAGCTCTTCATGAATGTACTACATACAGCAGTCTGAAACACAGTCATGATTTTAACAGCTACGTTGAAGTGATTTTTGCAAGCAGTGGACAGTCCATGTCAAAACAAAAATTATAAATTATTTCAAGTTTTCTTCCTTCTAAAGAATCTTTAGTAATGCTATGACAGGTGTGGTTTTCTCCCTGAATGCCAGATATGCCCAGCTAAATGTAAAGAAAAGCCCAGAAGTCAACCTGAGACCTTACTTCTCTTGGACCATCACTATATTTTAATAAAGATGTTTCTAGCCAAACTACAACTTCAGTTTTTCCTGCATAGCCACTCTGGATAAAAATCATGTACCTGTTTACACCTGGGCAAGCAAGGTAGCCTTCGATAGATTTAAATAACTGAAACTGAGCACTAGGGTAATAAAAAGCCTAGTTTGACTTGTACGTTGATGATTTGCAAGAAAAGCAGGAAAGCATCAATCCAGTTCTGATCTGCTACCAGTCTACCTGGGAGGTCAGGGGCAGGAAGCGGTTACAACTGTGGTATACACACAACAAACACCCCTGACACAGTAAAAATAGATAAGAGGAGAGACAACACTTAGAATGAAATTCTTCACACTTTGTTGACATTTCCTTTGAGTGTCACCATCGTGCCCAATGATGGGCAGTCACTCCCCTTGCCATCCTGGTGAAGGTGAAGATTAGTGTCTACCAATACAAGGTGGTTATCTTTACTTCCTCAGGATGGCTACAGAGATCATGACAATGGAGCAGGGAAGATAATGGCACAATATGATGTCGCACTAGACTGATGAAATAGATGGTCAAACACTATGCACCCCATGCAAACAAAAAGGATAGTTCTTCACAGGACACAAGAGTGTTTGCAAGACAGACTGACCTAAGGCCCAGTATGAACAGATTTTAACTCACTGGAAATTTTAGAAGGTATTCAGATTTTTTTTTTAAACTTGGATAATTAATCAACACTTACAAAGTACATAGCTGTAGATTTTTCTTAAACTCATTAATCTTTGAAAATTACTTTTCTTCTTCCTTCATGCATAGAAACCCATTCAACTACCAGATCCTCCGAATCTGACTCAGTTGAACCTAAGATAACACTTTCTTTCTCCTTGGGGTAAGGGGTACTAATTAGGTGAGCTAGTGACATGTCAGCAACACAGAATCTAGCAGCACTTAGGCTGATGTGATGGTTTGCACACAGCTCAAAATATGCTTCAGGCATTGAAGGGTGGGAGAGGAAAGCAGTAGAAGAGAACATGACATGATGGACATTGTACAAGTCCTTTCAGATAAACTGAAATCTTAGCTGAATCTGTCCCTGAAAAACAATCACTCAAAAGCCCTGCTTTTCTAAATAAAGTCAGAACATGCAAAAACTCCAGTTTTAAGCATTAGGATGTGACATTCAAAAGCACTCAGCACTGATCAAGTTCTGCTCCAAATAAGTCTCCTGGCAATTAGCAATGGGATCAGCACTAGGACTGATGCAGAGCGGTTATAAAAAAGAATCTTAAATGTAATCTCTCCTCCCATGGGATTAATGTTCATGACCAGTATTCACCAAGAAGGCAAAACATCAGGCTGAAATATTCAAGTTCCAAGGCAGCTAGACTTCAGAGCCACTATATTGCTGGCAGAAAAACGAGCAGCTGGGCATAAAAGAAAGGTAGAATCCATTGCACATCCCATATCACAGGCTGAGCCCTTTTTCTTCCCTGTTTCCAGCAGCCCAGGAGCAGAAACAGAGATTTCTGGAGGGGGAGTTCAGTGCCAGCATCCCACACCCCAAGGAAACAGGATTAAGAGGTTGCCTCATGGTGCTTGAATGTTAGGGGAATAAAAGAGCTGCATTCTCTCATGCATGGTCACTCTTCCCTCCCACCCCCCTGCCATTCCCCGACCATGAGATCTCCTCTACCCAGTCTTTGCATCCTTCCTGAACCCAACTCATCCCCACCATCTGCTTTGTCTCCACAAAATAGACTTTTGCTAACTAGAGGATGCAGAGAAAAACCTCAGAGGATTTCAGAGGAGATATCAATACTGGCTGAGAGAGAAACCTGTTGTTTCATGTCCTAGAACAGCAACACATGCTTCTAGATGTAAAGGTACTTGCCTTCTGCCTCTTCTTTCCCCAAAGGACAGTTTGGTAGTAACTCTTCCCTTACCACGGGCTAAACAGGATAAGGGGTGGCAGAGGTACTAAGGAGTGTATGACTGTGAATGCCAAGCCCTGCCTAGAGAGTTACTCTAAACAACGTTGAGCAGACTTGCTCACATTCACCTAAATGATTCAGGTACTTTCAAAACAAAGGAAGAGCTTGCTTTCTCTCTCTCTCAAAAAAAAGTTAAAAAAAACCAAATCAGTGTTTAAAAACCTAAAGACTTGAAACATTATCATTCCACAGACAACTCTGACCAGGTCCTAATCCTCTGTGCATCTTCCTCCTGAAATCAAGAGAGCCTTTCGCAGAGCATCCACAGCTATGATCAGTCTTTGGCTAAACTTCCATAACATTTCTAGAACAGGAACAGATCCTGACATGGGATGAACATTACAGCCTGCAAACTTTACACACAACACCAGACATAAGGGTAATTTTCTTTCTGACTTCTCCCTGTAAAGGATAAAGAGTATCGTGGAACTGATGAAGGTGTTTAATAGTGGTAGCACAAATTTCAGAGCTGCAGGTAGAAGTAGTGAGTAGAGTTAAAGAGAAAACTTTACCTGCCAACTAACCTTGTAATCCATTTGAAATAATACAGTTACGTACTTGGCTTTCTTTGTAACAATCAGCACAAAGAATACACTACCAGGCTAACAAGATTTACCACCAGAAACAAGGTGTGTCAGCAGCCTTCAACAGCATTTTGTCAATGGACACTGCCAGGTTGGGTTTAGCACCATCTGTCCTGGTCAAAACAGTTACCTTTTTCTCAGGCCAGTTTTAAATCCCAGTTGCACAGACAAAACTTGAAGTAACTGAATGTCCTTAACAGTCTGTAGAACATGCTAACTTGGAGATGACACCTTGAACCAGCTACGCTCATCCATTTTATGTCAAGTATGACCGATATTTCTCCATGCTCTCTTCTCATAGCCTGCACACCAAGATGAATTGCCAAGCGTGATTCTCCTTCAGGAGGCCAGCAAAGGCTTCCATTTAGTTGCTTCCCTTCTTGTTACGTACCACACAAAATCTAGAGGCATAAAACTGAGCTAAGGAACGAAGAAGCCAGGAAAAGACAAATGAACAAATCCACTACCCTCATCTTCAGTGTCATCAAGGCATTTATACCACTCCAAATAGATTCCAAAGCAAGGCCTAAACTTTGCTTTTTAAACTGGTTTCATTACCTCTCCCAGCCTCCCCTATTTCTCAGTTTGGACAACAGTAGGCATTTACAGCAGTCCAACCAGCCGTCTTATAAAGCATACATCTGAAATGAAGCTCAGGGGAAAATCTGCAGAGAGAACTAAGACTTAAAAACCCCATCTCATAGATGCATAGATGGTGTGTAGGAGGTGGAAAGAAGCACTGCTAAATCCGTTACCTTTCCTGTGAACGATGAGCACACCACCCCTTCCAAAAATAGTCTATGAAGGAAACATTATGCTGATGACCGTGAAAAGCAAGTTCACTACTCTGGTTTAGACAGCAGGTCAGCTGTATGTGAACACATGCCCTCCTTCAAAGCTACTAGAAGAGCTATTACTTATTTTTTTAAAAAAGTAAACACATGAAATTTATTGGAAATAATGATGTTTGAAAAAATTCATCCTCATTTCAAGAAGCTGTTTTATAAATTCCAAGCTAGCAAAAGGAAACAACTAACATAAAGCTCCTAGTAGAAGCTCCCATCTTCTACCTGTTGGTCTGACAACCCTATGCTACACTACCACAACAGCCATCACTAATCCCTCCTGCCCTCTCCCTTTGAATTTTTGCTATGCAAATATACACTCATAACAGGGCAGTACAGAGCCTGTCTCCATGCTATGGGCAAGGAAGAGCATTTAGCTGCTAAATGCATTGGTCCAGAACCATCAAACACAGCAAATGCACTTCAGACAGATTTCTAAAACCATAGTATGGATGAGGAGGAGGGGGGAAATCTTTCTTTCATCTGAGGATCCGTGCAAAACACATTCATATTTACATCACATTTCCAGTGACTTTGCTCTTGACCTGTTAGAATAATTCTCTCCAGAGAGGAAAATTAATTCAGCCTCCAGCTCCGTTTGATCTCTGATCTTTCTCTACAAAATAATTTACATACAGTATGTCTGTCTGAACTCTGTCAGTTATATCTTGAGGGATTTGTAAGATGAAATATTGCACGCACAAAATTAAAAGTGACCCAACCACTAAAACTGATGCTACTAGGAATCTGAAAAGAAGCATTTGTTCAGATCAACTATACAAAGCATTAGCTAAGTCAGACAGGGGTTAAACAAGCATCTTAGAGTGCAATCCTTACATGACTAAGATATGCTGGGTATTAAGTAATGAACTGAAGTGTTTGATGCCACAGTGTAATGTTGTTATTTTTAATTGCCGTAAGTATATTCATTAGGCAAAGCATTAGTGTTTCATGTGCACATTATCATCTATAAACTGCATTAGGGATATAAATTCTACCAAACTGGCCAGTGACTGCATACATGCTTAGAATTAAACCACACGTTGCAACACCTTTAAAGTATTAACTGTTTATAAATTATTAGCTTAATTAATTATAAATACTTCACATTAGAAGCATTCAGAAACTTGTAGTCAATTCTCAATCCTAGAACGCTAACACGTTTTACAGCTTCCAGCCTCCTTCCTAAAGGCTCACACAAAATTAAGAGAAACTCCAAGTCTTATAAGTGTTCTCTACCCTAGCTCAGTTGCCTTTGTAATTTCCTTCCCCAAGCATATTTTGCATTTCTAGCTTTAAAAATTTTTTTTTTTTTTAGGTATCATGGTTTGTTTCAACCACTGGCATATTCCCTTCTTCAGCTTGAATGGACACTCCCTTTAGAAATACTGTCTTTCTGGACAAGAACACATTTCTCATGAGTGACACTGACCCTGACACCCTAATTGAATTTTTCACACCACTGCAGGGCAATGCATGTCCATTTAGACCACAGTGCACCCTTTGGGCTCTAAAACCATCACAGGGCATTAGTAAGAAAAAAAAAAAAATCCAGATATCTTCTTTACATATAATAGCACATGAAGAAAGGATTACCTTTCACAATGAAAGGTTACAGCAAAGGTTGGCTAAAAAAAGCCTAGAACCTTTGCTTTGTCCACAGCCCCAGAGAAGAAATGTGCGTGGCTGACATAATACTGGCAGGGCATCCGCTGCTCTAGGTGATGCCCCTTCCACACAGGAAGGAGTGGGAGGTGGGACAGAGGGATTAAGCAGCTTCAAAGGGACAAATCCTGTTTTATGTGCTTCTGCACAGTTACAGACTGCTCCTCTTTCTGTTCATAGCTAACCTACTAAGCAGGGCAAAGTTCTTTACTAGGTGTGCCTCCTCATTTTGACTTTTCTGACCCAAGCCTGTCAAACCCCTGGGCATGTGCTAACAAAGCACGAGCGAACAGCTCTGAAAGCTAACACCGAAAGCTTGGAGAGCAGTCAATAGGTCCAATACATTTCAGAATTGGGTTCTCTGCCTGCTTCACTCTTGCAAAAAACATGGGTTTTTTACAGGACAACTTTAGCAGCTTACTTTAGCACTTTCCTCACAGGGAATATTTTGCATTAGACAAGCCACTGGCAAAAAAAGGTTTGCAATCTAAATTTTCAGATATATTTCTGAGACGTTCAATGTAGCTTTCTCCAGTAACAAATTCCAGTCTCCAGATATATCATGGAAGGTTTTAAAACACTTTGAGACAAGTACTTAAAAAGTGAAAAATTATTACCAATAATCCGTACACAGGCCACTTAACTTTCTCTAAGGGACAGATTTAACACAGCTGAAAGCAGATGAGAGCCAGACAGTTTAATGACAGTTTACTGTAGAAAAGATAGGTCATCTCTTCTCTTTTGTTATGTGCTAGCAGCTTTGAAGAAGTCCCAGACATCCACAGGCTACGTACAAGCTTTTATCTATTAATCCATAGATTCTTTAGGAAATTCTATCAGTGGTCAAAATAGCCACCAAAATGATGCCACTGCTATTTGCTGATTATCACTAGTCCTCATATAAACTTCCTTTCTACCAATAGTAATAACAGCACTGCCAGTAATTAGGTAGTCCTAATAGAAGCATTCTGTCTTCTTTCTTCTCCCCTCTCCTCTTAACCTATAGGTGGGGTTTATTTGTTTTTTAGGAGATGACATTGGATTGATATTTTGGAATTACAGATTAACCTATTTCTCCGCAGAGAGGTATTTCCTGCACGCTTCAGTTCTGAATCATTTTGAAGCTTATACAACCCTCATCACCACACCAATCCAGGACCTCAATTTGCCACTCATACCTATTAAGCATCCCACTGCAGTGCTTTGCTGAATAGAGACTGGCAGACATAAACACACATTGCAGTGCTTTGCCAAAATGTCACTTCAGCACCATGAACTTTCATTGCTAGCTAAAAAAGCCTGCCAGCTGCAATGTTTGGCTTTTACACCATCAGCAAATGGCACCAGCTATCATCACAAATCCTCTGAAGACAATGACTTCCAGATAGGCACTGAGCAAATCACATTTAAGCTCCTTACCTTCCAAGGCTTACACACTTCATCTTGGCCAGCAGAGAAAAGGAACATTGAAACATGGCAGAAGACACTAAGGAGAGCATTATTGTAACCCAGTAATGCTTGCAAGCTTGTAAAACCTGTACCTTAAGTTGCACAAAAATGCCACTATTAAGTTTGCCCAACTATCATGGGTTACATAAAACTATTTCCCATCTGAAACAGCTGAATCTTTTGCGCAACAGTGGGCAAGAACAGGAATAGTTGGCATGAATATGAATCATCCCCAAACGAACTTAAACATATTCCTCTCAGCAAGCAGCAACCTTCCTGAATATTTAACATGGGATTGGCAACTATTTAGAGCAGGGGAAAGAAAAAAAAAACAAACAAAACTTCTGTGAGTACTGCCTGAAATCCCACAGATGAAGGCATAGGAAAGACTGGGACACTGAAACAGAACCGGTCCCACATTAGCCTGGGAGACTTGCATAATGCAATGGCCATAGATACACAGGGGAGACAGACACAGCAGCCTGGAACATGCTACGGGGGCATATCAGGTTAGTCAGAAAGGAAACTGTAGATGGAGGATATAGGAGGTGGAAGGCAGACCGGAGTAAAGAACACAAGAGGGAGGAAAAAGAGCATAGACTACAGACAAGCAAACCCTTATAAATGCTATAGTTGGTCTCCTGGTAAAAGGATGGGGAGCATCTTTTGCTTCTCCCTCACAAGTTAAAGAAAAAGAAATGAAAAATTGTGTTCTGGTATTTGTAGATATGTCAAATATTATCTCATTATCATAACATATGAACAACTCCTAGTAGAGAATGTGTTCACCCTTCTATCAGCTAGCAAAAAATTCTTGTTCTTGGAGACCAAGGGAGGTAGGCACCTTCAGTTTAAGGATGAGGGTACTTTATTTCTGCAGGGTCAAAGCTAAATCTGCGGTTGAGCAATTGCTAGAAAACAAAGAGCAATAAGATACCACCCAAAAGCCCCTCAACTTAATTCCTCCACAGGTGATTAGGAATACATTACAGTCAGAAGTAGTGAAGGCAGCAGGTAGACCCGGAACATCAGTCTGCACTGAAATGTTATCTCGCAGCATGAAATCCATTAGGAAATCAGGAAAACTCAGAAGACCTTTACATTAAACTCATGTTTGTTCCTGAATTAATGAAGAGCAATAACCTCCAGGATATTTAGATAATACCACACAAGTTTTCTTCCCTTGTGAGCCAACTTAAGTTCTGCTTGAGTCACAGATGTCCATGGATGGAAATGCTTTGACACAGGCAACATGGTCTTCCTTTAAATACCACTATTTTGCCCTCTAAGAAAAAAATACTGACAACATGCCCCACAGCAGGAAAGGCATTTTCTCTGCTAACCAGGGAGGCCAAGCACAGGTTGCAATTCAAAATCCTCCCAGCACTTCAACAGGCACAGAAACTCTAGCACTCCTACCTGGAGTCACCCATCTTTCACCATCTGTTTTTTCCTGAGTATTGTTATTTTCTCTGCATATTCATCTCTATCTTGCCCAGCCTAATTTTAAATATTTCAAATAGTGGTGTTCAGAGTGAAATAAAATTAAGCTACTTGTGTCCAGAAGTGCTACCAGAACATGCACATAGCTGCCGAGAAGGAAGTGACAGATAAGATCCTTTCATAAAGCAAAAGAAAGGTAGATTTCCTTGCTGGCTTTGTGACTTCTGTGGCCTTCCTATTTATCAACCTGTTTTCCATGGGCATCATTAGCGTATTTCACCAAATTGCTTGTAAACATTAGAGTCTGCTTCAAGCACTCTGTACTGTTCTTTACAATGCCATTATGCAGCATCAGCCTATACTAAGCTACATATGTGGGGCTTGCCCATGTGGAAACACCAAAAGAAAGCCGAGCTGTAATTAATGAAACTGCATTAAGTGGCCTCAATGGTAATTGTTTAATTTATTTTGGAAACAAACTACAAATCATTGAATCAAAGCCACTTGCATTCCAATACAGAGCATTCATACAGGATTGTAATGCAATTTCACAAGTCTACTGACATTCATACCTCTGTACAACCTAGATGATTCCTGAGCTTTCCCATCCAAAACAATATGTGCACTGTCATGAGGGGGAGATTTGACTGTGTACATAAAGCAGATTCAAAACCTTAATATTGCCTACCTATAGGCACCTTATGATTTATAATAAATCAGAGTTTCCTGTTTCAAGAATATGGATTAGCTTTACAGAATTGATTTGTTATAGATGTTTTAATACAATACACTATCGTTAATTCTGAGACTGGTAAGAAAGGCCCTACCAAAATAAATCAGCCCAGCTATGCTACAACCAAAGAGATAATGTCAGTTCACTGACAGTCTCACTTCCTTCACGAATTCAAAGAAACAGCTAACAAATGCTTTCTCTTAAGAGGGGTCTTCTGTGATTCAGCTCCTGAGCAATGTGGATCCCCTAATGGGGAATCTCTCTCCTCATTCTTCCAGTCTCAATCCATCTATATACATTAAAAAAGGAAACATCGCTAATTGCTGCTAAATATCCTTTCTGTTTTCCAGCAGTCACTCATACATTATGCATAGATCAAGAAATAAAACGGTAAGGGAAAGAACTAAAACCTAACTCAGACTATGTGCTCTTCACATGTTATGATTTAAATAGAAATTTGAAAGCAAGTATTGCCTGATTGATGTTCAGTTGTGACTACCTGAGCAGGCCTTCTCCTATACATCATCTAAAACACTTTGGCTTCTTTGGGGAAGATTTACTGTCTGCTAGTTATCCTACCAGAAACCACAGTATGCAAGCTTTCCAAACCACTGCTGTAATTGCTCCTACAGACCAAGAAAAAGCGTCACATCAGAACTGTGGTCGGGCTCACCCTGAACAACCAAAACTCCCACCTCTCTGCTTTGCACCACAGGGCAGAACTGGCACTGCTTGGCTCAAGTATATGGGGTTAGACCTCTGGCTGCTTGGCAGGCTTGCTAGGGATCTAGATTACATATCTTTAATGATTAAACTTATTCATTCTCTACTGTGATCTTATATTACAGTGATAAATGGCAAGAAGTAGTTGAGGAGATGTTGCTGCACCCCTGCAGCCTGCTAGCTCTACGGTGCCTGCGGAAAAGCATCAAATCCAGAAGTTAATTGGGTGAAGGCTATTTCTGTACTTGCCACACCAAAATCTTCTTAAAGTTTCTTTGCTTAATTCAAGGCTTGACCTTTTCCTCATAATAAGCTCTATGGGAGATGAATAAACCTGCTTATTCCAACAAAAGAACAACAGTTTAAGTCTCATGTAACTCACACTTACTGTCCTCTTTTCATTGGGGTCTATTAGCCTTTTGGGACTTCAGCTGGCTCATAGCATACAATGTAATGGAAAGGTGGAAAAACTCCCTAATTCCCTTTCTGAAGAAAGAAATTGGATATCTCTGCTGAGTAGCTTTTCCTTTGTGTTTCTGAGGTAAGCTTTTCAAGATTGACTCACCTACAGACTGGAAAGAAGATAGGGAACAGTGAATCCTTCAACGAGCCAAGCATCCTGTACAGTATACTAAGCATAAAGATTGTCAGAAAACTAGGAGATATTCATATTCTATTAAAACGCATGATTTCACCTAAACTCAATTTTGCCATGATTAGATCTACTTCTGGAACCTTATTTACAAAAAAAGTACATTAAAAACATCAGTTTTAAAAGCTTCAAGAATTTTCTATGTGGCATGTCAGTATTATGGCACAGTAGGAAATAAAATATGCAAAATATATCTTAAAAAAGGAGAGACAAAATGAGAAAATGCCTGTTTGAACTTTTTCAAGTACTAAGCAAGGCATTTATATTGTATTCAGGTAGCAAGGGGACTGCTAAAACAGTGGTGGGAACTTCAACGTTGGGCATTTAAACTTTGAGGACTGCTA
Source organism: Nipponia nippon (assembly GCF_047370975.1). Classification (NCBI taxonomy): domain Eukaryota; kingdom Metazoa; phylum Chordata; class Aves; order Pelecaniformes; family Threskiornithidae; genus Nipponia; species Nipponia nippon. The sequence goes on from NW_028262380.1 coordinate 50,940,162, forward strand.
CCCAAGATAACTTCAGTAAAAATCAAATGTCAATCCTAAGTTTCTGGTTATTTCCACATAGATTTCTATGGAAGGATTTCTAAACTGATTTCTCCATTTTTAAAACTCAAAATGTAAAGTGCAAAAAGTAAAGATTTCATAGTCAGCTTTTTCTTTTTTTTTAAACTACAGGTGACAATTAAAACTTCTTTGGGAACACTAAGGAATCTTAGTTTGCAACAAGACAAAACAGAAATCTTTGCAAGATGAGGTATCGCTTGCATTTCACAAATGGGCGTTTAATAAAGCAGAAAAGAAACCTCCATTTCACCACTGAGAGAGAAACAAATTTTCAGAGGCACTTACAGGGTTTGCATCCCTTCTCCCAGTAAGATTGCCCAAATGAACAAATAATAGCTGGCTGGAGTACACTGTGATGCTTAGTATATTCATCAAAACTCAGTTTCTCTCATCTCATCAAAATTAAAAAGGTCATCATGCCTTTATTCCCAGCAGTGCACAATGTCTCATGGAGCTTCCCTGTAAAAAGGATAAAAAAGGCTCCTACATATTGGTATATTTGATTATGGTGATTCCCCAAAGTGGAATCACCCTGGCTCTAAGCAATGTATAATGGTCCATGGAAAAATCTGGTTGTTCGTAAGAGTAGCTATTCTGGCCAAGAAAAGTAATGTGACAAGAAATACTCTACACGTGTGGGGTCCGCTGCACCGAATGCTTATGCTAGGACAGTGTTTGAATTCTAAGGAGTCCCAGGAAATACAGGCTGGGAGGCGGGGAAGAAGATACAGCAAAGTTGCCATTGCTTTCATTCTTCTATAGTAATTTTCATATTAAATGCAGTTAGCAAGGGCTTTTAGTTAAATAATATTTTCTACGGAAAAAAAATGCCTAAATTGACAGTCTTCGCACTTACAGCCTTCTTTTTCTCTGAAAGCTTGGTAATTAAACCAATGAGCTATATTACCTGCTCTGTAAGTATATTATCTATCTACATGTTATCTGCTACTGTAATTTTATGTTTGTGTTTACAGTGTTATTTACTGTAAAGGTGTTAACAGACACTCTAGAAAGAGAAAGTATTTAGCACATACAGATACCAAACACCATCCATATAGATCATATGGATCCCAAACATGGTAAGGACAAAGCCTGCTACTCTATTTACTTTAGTGAGATCTACGGCACACAAAATGTGTCTAACTATATCTTTGCATGGTACTCAAAGTACCTTGAGGTTTCAGCTTGACTAGGGATTTTGGTGCTAGAATAGTATAAATAAAATTATTCACCATAGAAATCATGGAACTTACTGATTTGTTCTTGAGATGCTAGAGAACCAAATGACGTGAATTTAGTGAGGTTAAAAACTTCAATTAGTTAATTACCTACCTGAGAATAATAAACTTTGTGATCCATATTTTGTTCTCGGGCAGTATTATATACACTAGAAATTCACTAGCTAGTACCCCTCCATACTATCTGGATCTATATGTTCATGCTGAGCTGAAAATAGAATATTAAAAGATTTCACAGCTTGCTTAACTTAGGAAAACACACATTCATTTCTACAGTAAATGCAATTATCATTAATCTTCCCTTTTTTAAACTCAATTAATTTAGAAGCACACTTACACTGTACACAAATAAAAACATGCACAGTCACAAAATAAATTTAAAACACATGTTTTACCTGTATAACCCAGTATTTCAGCTTATCACCTTCTCTTAACAGAGAGAAGAAAGCATGAAAAAGAGAAGCAACTTCTTTTCTGCTTGCAGGAAGAGTCCCAATAATTATAAATAACAGTATTATTATAGGCAGGTTTTAAAATTAGGCTCAAATTTACAACTATTTTATAAAGAGTTAATCCACTTTTAATAGGCTGTATGCTAAATGCTAGTGTGCATTACAAATAATTTGTGATTAAATGCATGCTGGCAACGCATGAAAGAACTTTTGGAATCTAAATAATCCTAAGAATTGTTTTGTCATTTATTAAAACGCTACTTGCAGTATGTTAACCTTTTATAGTTACTACTACCTGCCACTACCCTTGCTTGTGTGAAGCAGAGAGTTTCTGCCAAAGCATATATCCCCTGGGCAGTCCTCAGTCAGGCAGTATTAAGTCAGCCCTGTCACTCACTAGTCTCAGCCGTCACTCTGCACTGCCCGCTTACACTGGCTGTGGGGTGGGTAGGTGACAGTGTGGTGTGACAGCAGCCCTCCCGCCTGGCCTCAGTTGGGCGGTTAAACCTGTCCTTCATGGTCCAAAGCACGCCAGTATTAAAGGCTCCACTAGGCAACCTCAGACAAACTTCTTGAGAAAGCATTTTACCAAGAATCTGCTTACTATTTCCTTTGCATAAATATAGTTGTATCCACAGGTAAAGAAACACTACAACTGTTTTCAATTAGTTGAAAGCCAAAACCAGACTTCATCACAGCACAAGAAAAATGGCAGTCACCACACGAGATTGCAGGCTTTCACACAGGCAAGTTAGTTCAGATGGGCTTCCAGACACACATGTTTGGAAGCAGCTGATCCCAGCGAGGAACAGGGAGTTGGACTCAATGATCCTTATGGGTCCCTTCCAATTTGAGATATTCTATGATTTATTTCACAGTCCCTGATCCTGTAATTGATGGCAAATAAGTAAACTCCTCCAGCTGCATGGAGGTTGAGATTACAGCAGTTCACAGAATAATTCAGGTTGGAAGGGGTCTCAGGAGGTCACTGTTTGCTACATTCAGTTGGAGGATTTGGACTCAATTATGCAGGTCCATGTGAACTGGAAGAAATAATTTGTCACAAGTTTAGAAGCCAACTAAAATAACAGATTATTGGCTAATGCCCTTCAGCCTTCTGTGGAAAAATAGCCTGTAATCATGCTTCTATCCACTTTCAATGGATATGCTTCATTTGCAATTCCCTGTCAAATCCCATGACTTGCTTACACTGTGTAAGCAAGGTAAGTGTTCATCTTGCATATTGGGTACACAGCCATTTGCTTTAGTACAACTCCAAATAGATGTCCATAGGAAGAATACCCTGCCAAAGGCACTGGCTAGCCATGCTGAAGCTCAAGGAATTGATTTCCTAGTCAGGGTCTCTTATTCACAATTTACAGTAGACTAGAGATATCACAGCCTTAAGAGACAGAACCTTCCAGAGACAGGATACATGAAGTTACGTTGATATTTTGATTGTATGCCTCGTTGGCATCCTCACTTATTTCAGAAAGACTCACCTTGTGTCCTACAAGGGACCTGTGTCCCGCTGGTATCCTGAATGCCCACACCTGGTCCCTGCCCCACTGTCAGTTACCTGGAAAATCCAAGCAATCTCATGTGCCTCTGAACTGCACAGGAATGCAAAATACTAGGTTTTAGAATACCTTTACACGATTCAGTTTTGATGTTAACATCTTTGAAATGGCTACTCATCCCTTGCAAAACCAGTAAGAGACAGACATGCAGAGCAGTCCACTAGGAGCTGTAGATACTCATCAGCTAGATGGCCATACTGCATAGGTGACTGAGAATCTCAGTCTAAAAATACCAGTATGAAGAATCAAATGAATGGTTATGCGTATCTAAAGAACAAAGCACCAGTTCAGAATAATGATGCTATTTATAGGGCTATGGAATAATATGCATGTACATTATGGATGTTCTTTAATTTCACAGATGTCATATTATTCTGTTACAGCCATCATGACTCATATTTAAGATTTACAATATACAGAACAGAATTAAATGAAAGTCAGCAGAGATTCGCTTCATACTTTATAATTATAAGGATCTATATGTATATATTAATATAAAGATAAAAAAATATTAGGTATGGTCAATACTGAAGTAGTTAATCGCGTATTACAGCAATGATGATCCTCATGACACTGAGTTTGAAGAGCTACGAACAGAAAAGAATATTCTCAGCATAAAACTACAAGAGAGCTTTAGCAGAAACTAGGGGCATAGACTACCGTGGCCATGCCATACTTGTGTATCCCCTGGCAGTTTATTAGATACTCAATTTTGTAAATCTACAACATAGCTTTTACAATGGACCATGGCCACATCAAAAGCAATGTTTTACTTATAGATGAAGAAAAAAAGGACTAAAAAGCCCCTCAGGAAAACTGCTTTGAAAGAGAACAAAACCACTTGTGAGATGTTTTCAAGACCAATCCACCACAGTGGAGTGAATGCCTACCACAGTGTAATACCCCCTTTTCCCCCCAAACTAAAGCACCACTAGGATTTGTCAGACAGGAATACACTTCAATAACAGATAAGGATTAAAAAAAAAAAGTTTTTAAGGATTCAATTTTAACAGCTCCTCTGGACACCAGCTGGAAATAAGACACACCATAGAACTTCTTTATGGTAAATCGATACGACACCCATATTTTTCTGCAAATACTAATATTCTTCATAATCCTGTTTTTTTTCTAACACTTAAATGTTCACACAGAAAACAGCGCAAAAGGACGTATTTATCTATTCTGGGTTATTTTTGTGTCCAAACAACACTATACACATTTTGAAAAGCATCATTCCCACTAGCTATCTGGGGTCACTTTTGACCTCGTGTAAGTGGAAGAATATGACTGCAGTGTACCAGCAAAAGTGTAGTAACTCTTGGTATTGTGCAAATACTTAATGTTCACCTTGATGCTGAAATAAAAATATCTACAGGGTGTTTTATAGGATGAGCTAGAGCAAATTTAATCCAATGAGTTCAGAATGGTTCAGAGGCATTTTTGAATTCATGTCACTATAGTCATGGAAGACAGTGACTCTCCAGCTAGATCTTGACTTTAAATGCAATGTATCTAACCAGTCAGTAGATTGGTACACGATCCCTTCTGCTCTTCATCTGCAGAGGATACAAATTGTACTGTTAAACCTGAGATTTGCTGTTTCACCTTTCCGCTCTGGCAGGTTGCTTTTCAATCCTAAGTTATTTGGAAAAATAGTTATCTTCCTGTTCAACTGTACAGTGAACCTGTAGCTGTAGGCCCCCACTAGAGGCTGCTGAGTTCAGAATCACCACGAGATCACACTTTAAACAGTGATCCAAATTTGTTAAGACTTTTCAGAATAGCAATGCTAGATACCCAATCCTACTCAAGTTCCCAAAGCCTGCAGGTCACTCAAAATACAAGCTATAAACAGCAGATATTTTCTTTGCTGTTCATTTGTTTAGCGTAACACATCATCCTGCACTCATACCACTGACAGACACAAAAGAAAACACTCCATTTGCCCTTCAGTTCAGAGAGTCCACTCATCATACACTACTTCATCTGGAAAAGACTGTAAATAAACAAACCTGTTTGGCCAACTGATCCTTCTTCACCAAGCCAGTGGCTGCAGCAATGTTCCCGGCTCCTTCCACTGTCTTCTGGGCCACCGCTGTCACTCCTGTCACCACAGCTCCCCCAACATTAGACACTTGCTCTTTGGTCTTCTCAGCCACTGAGAAGCAGAAAATGGAAAAACGCATTACGGCTCTGCGAGCTGTATATTTTTCAGAGAATTGTATCTATCACTGACAGCCCCACATCATGAAGAGCCATAAGGCCATTATACTTTGTGTACCCCAAGTGGATCTCAAGAAATGAGACTATCCATCTGGTAACACTGGAGCAGCATCAGTAAAAAGAAGCCTTATTTGCAGCTCAATTTCTTTCACGTGAAAGACATTTGACATTTTCATTCATGTCTGGATGTACTTTAAGGTAGAAAAGTCATTACTTAAGGGCCCTTATTATGTCCATCTCACTGTGTAATGTATAATAATCGCATTCAATATATCTCAATTTGGAAATGCACTCCAATTAGTCCACCAAACACTTACTGCATGTTACAGGGCAAGGAAGACAATATTGTTTACATTAGACTCAAAAGCCATTGATTGTTTATTTTTTAAAATGTACGTGATTAATAAGCACAGCTACTGTTACTCAGAGAATTTCTAATACGCCCTTTTATCCGGTTCTCTGAGATTTTTGTCCCACTGCTGATGTGTCCATCCATAACATTTTAATCTACAAAAAGACTGAATGCCAAAGCAAACTGGATTAATAGCTGACTTCCAAGCCCCAGGGAAACAACAACTCATTTAGCCTACATATATATCAGCAGTTGCCATTCTACTTTTCAGAATATTACTGAGCTCTTTCTGCTCATTCATCCCCAAGGGCTCTTTCTGACAGCAGCTTGCACTATAGTGAAACCGCTCTAAGAAAAGAGATAGGATGACTTTATGCCTTAAAGTTACATGGCCAGATTTTTGGAAAAAAACACATTTACTCATCTAAACAAAGGACTGTTCTTCAAAAACATCCAGTGGTTAGCTTTGTGGTTCTAACTAATTCCACAGTTTCCTTCAGCCCAAATCCCATCTGATCCATAAAAAGTATTCATAGCTCTATTTGTACTCTTTATGATCACAGGATAGATTCTGCTTGGCAGACAGGCCACCCTTTCAGAGACTTTTTTGGGAAGCACATATGAAGAAAAGACTTTCTGTGGATAAATTAGATTTCTTTAATTCCTTCCATAAAGAGTATCAGCTGTCCATATCACCGGGCACGCAGCATAGATTGCTATGACTGACATTAATAAAAATTACACATCAGGCACATTGTTTACCTTTCTACCTTTTTCCGAACGGTTGTTATTTAAAGATCCAAATAATAAATATCTGCTGACTGAAAATGGAGGCAGATCATTTAGCACTCACTTTAACTAACTTTAAGTGAAAAATTAGTAACTGATTAAGTATTATCTCTATTATGACCAAAACGAGAAGCTTTCATTATAGAGCAGGACAACAATGGACTATGCATTGTCTGAAACCAGAAACAGAAAAACAGTCTGTTCCAAAGATCTTTCAACCTATACCTGCTAGTAAGATACAACTTCACAAGAAATTTCATTATATCCATCCAGTACTCTATCGCCATGCTTTTTCCAGAAAAAAAAAAAAAAATCAAAAGTGGGTTTTGCTGAAAAGCAAATGTTGCCCTCAGGGAAGGTTTGACATAATGCTAGTGAGTGCAGGAAGACATCTATTAAGGTGCCCTATTTGATTATTATCAGCTACAGACTACAAAAGCTCTGGATTCTACACATGAAGTCTATATATAAAGTTTTTCAATAGTTCTTGCAAACACATATCTTAAGGTCTGTGTCCTAGTAACACATATATTCCAAAGAATATTAAGATCTGATTGCGCACGGAGTCTTTCAGAGGCAAACTGAGTAACATTATGAGATGGAAATTTGTTAACACTTCCCTATTATTTAGAAGAGCGAGAAGAAATCTCAAACAGAGCTATGTAAAAAAAGTAACATCTTGCAAAAATACGCTTTAAAGTGTATTAAAGTGTATATGCTCCAAGAAATTAAAAAAAAAACCAACCAAACAAAAAACAAACAACACGAAAAAGGAGAGAGATGTTTTGGGTATGTTTCAGTATTGCTTTTTATTTCTTCTCTGTCTCATTCCTTTTCTGGGAGAGAAGGAAAAAGAAAACAAAACCAACAGACAATACATAAATCAAGGTCCTTTTTATATATATTTTGTTCTGGTTTGTTTTTTCGGTTTTGTTTGTTTGTTTTGGGGTTTTTTTTTGTATGGAAGTGACACACACTGTTTTGAAAACTCCCTTTTCCAGAATACATTGAATGGCAGAACATTTAAAACGGACAAATTCAGCAGGCTTGATGGTGACAAAGGATCACATGCTCAGCTGCTCTTAAGTGGACTCCTCCCTTCTGATAAAATGATAAAGCATGGTTGCACTTTTTTTGTGTTCATTGTCAATAATCATAATTAGTTTCATTATCTCAAGATCTTAAAAAAATTGCACCTCAAAAGCAAAATATGAAGAAATAGAGTGAAATTGGGTGCACTGTGGATGCTGCAATATAAAACACCTAATTCCTGACGCCACTATTAAAACCAGGTTTGTTAGCCTGTGTTGTTATGGCAAGTATGGCCACCTACCAAGAGCAACTATCCAGTGGCTGCCGTTCCACTATTAGAATGTTTTGGGAAAGCTCTGTCTGAAGTCTATTTTCTCCTCCCAGAAACACATTACCCTAGGAAAGGCTCAGTACATGCAAACAGAACAAAAACCCAAAGAATCAGGCTGCTAACGCTGTTACTGGCACAACAAGACACCTGATAAAAGCAGTAACAAAAGCAGTATATTTAAGATTGCTTCTATTTCAGACATAGCCTAAGAAAGCTGACACAGCAGGTAGCATGAAAGATCCCTCATACACTGCTTCAGAAATCGGAGCAATGACAATAAATCCAGCAAACTATACACATAGCCCAGATTTGCAAAAGCACTCACACTAGCGAGACTAGTGACTAGAGAGTCTTCCTGTCTCTACGGAATACATAAACACCATCGAAGTCCCTATTACTAGAGTGACTCTATAAATAAGCTCCAGCTTGGTGACCCTTCAGCTCTGGAACCCTAGCATTGTAAAAACAAAATAGGTTTCCAGTCTCATATATTTTATTGCTTACACTAAGTAGTAACAGGGGAAAAGCATTAAGTGTGCACAAACAAATCAGTTCAGAATGCAGGGGGTTGATACCAACTAATTAAATTCATCTGAATACCAGGTTGTTTAATGATCTTAAGCCATTAAGTCTTTGTAAAGCTGATGTCTGCTTTGCATCACAGTGCTGAGAAACAGAGTAAATCAGCTTCTGCAGAGCTCTGCTATGCTATGGCCTGATTACTTTTGTCCAGCTACGCAGACTGTCCATTCCGGTAAATGATCCCGGGATTGTGTACAATGACCACGCCAAGGCTAACTTAGAAATTGAAGTTCTAATACTGACTACAGCACTGTGCAAGAATTATTAGCACTGAGGCTTTCTTTTCCCTACTGGTGATAGACAACTGGGTAACATACAGTATCAATGTGAAACCTTTGGAACAATTCAAAATGAGAACTAGTTACTTTCAATTTTGAACAATAAAAGTAGATGAAAATCACAGGATTTCCCCAAATTAATGAAACTACTCTTACTGCACTAAATATACTTTTGAATATGTATTTCAGAAAATAAGATTGCCTTAGGTCCTTGAAGAAGTCACTTACAAAGAAGGCATAAATACATTGGGGGTTCTTTAATTCAAACGAGTTACTGTAAGATACCTGATGGAGTTGAAACAAACACAACAGGCATACCAATGACTAAGAATGTTATGAAGTACAAGAATGATCAGATAAAAGAATTAAGCAAAACACTTTACTATGGTTCATAACTGTGCCTTGACTCAGCTTCAGGGAATGTACATGTAGTTGAAGTATCAAGGGCTTTTTGGCCCTGATCTTTTGTACAAACCAGTGCTTTACTTTGATTATCAGGAGATGGACTGTAAATATTTCATCTTGGATACTGTACATTTCTGGACACTTATCCCTGTGAGATAGGCAAGATGGATGAATTATGCACTTACAGTCAAAGGCCAGCAGACATGTTAATTAGGCAGGCAAGTCAGATACACAAGTCAACACCCCATAAAACCAATTAGCAAAGATGCTTTGTCTTCAGAAGTTCTGAGAAAGGGTAACCTGACAAATAACATGCTTACCATATGCCTGTGAATCACAGCCTGGTATCCTCATTTTACAGTGTCTCAACGCCACTGAACCTGGTACAATCTGGCCGTACTTTGTTTAAAGCAAGAAACACCTCAGTCTAGTATTTCTGGGTTTGGAAAGCAACTGACCGAAAAGTGTATATAGTTGTTCAGCACTTTGAGGTGTGTCAGCTCCCAGTCTCTTCACCAGCAAAGGGTTTTAAACCACAAATATTCAAAAAATAGCAAAACTAGCAGGACCTTGGAACTCAGACAGTACGAAAGGACTGACTGCACAACTGTGAACGCACACGCATTTTGATCTGTGATTCTAGTTTGCATTTGACTGTGTCCAACTTCTTGAATCGTTTTTATTCACATTACAAAAACATGTTATTTCACCTCAGGTTTCACATGATATTAACTCCCTGGTGCATCGTAAGACCACCAGAACCAGCAACCTCCTAGTCCTATGAAAAGAGACAAGTAGGTCGTTACAAGTGCCCTAAAAGACAGTTTTGTCACATCAACTTTAATAGTGTTTATTTAAATGGATTTGATTTCTAATACAACTTTGCTAGCACTTCTCAGTGTCTTCGTATTATATCTCATAGCATTGCTACAGTGAACCCAAATCTGTTTTTAGCTACCTTCTCTGCTTGCCAGAACAACTCTGCATAGACTTGCAAATTTTTTTAATTTTTTATTTTTAAAATATGTGCCCCAAGCAACTCCTCTGTTCATACACTACCAAGCCCATACTGGTTCATTTTAGAAACCATGCACTCTGGATTTTGCATTAGGTCTCCTCTTCTCACTGCCACATTTCAACCTGCATGTCCTCTATTCATTTTCCATTTTCATTCAACAGCCAAACTCCTTTCAAACAGTTTAATAGGCCAGCAGGAAGCAAACTGTGGCAAAGAACCCATTATTCCCAAACTTCAGGTGTTTCACTCTGTGTGTCACCCATTTCCTAAACTAGGTGAGGAGTGACCACTGTTTTGCCTAAAATTTGCAGTAACTTTTCTGAATTTTCTATTTATAGGCGCAGCAGGTAACAGATGTGCTCTCCTTATGTTTGCCTTTATAGTCTGTTTCGTGTCTTCCAGAATAAAATTTAACATCTTTTCAAACCTGTCAAAAATTCTATTAATATACTTAAAATTTCCTGTCTCACTACACACATTGCAATCAGATAAAGATGGATACTCACAGCATTCGGGATCAGTTGTTTCTCTCAGGAGGAGGGAAAGAAGTTCCTCACTAAGCTAACCTACTACAGAGCCTCAGGGCTTCAGCAAGTTTCATACATGTGCAAATGTCCTTGACTTTTATTCTACCACAGCCCAGCCTGGTGAACATCACCTCTATTAACTTGCTTGGTAATGCTGCCAGTTGCTGTTCCCACATTTGTGATGATATTAGATATACGTGCCTCAAATCTCATTCTACTGCAATCTTCTACTGGTTATAGTAATGATCCCTCTGAATATTTCTCTTAATTGAGGTCTGACCAGCTGAGATTTCAAATCTCGTAACAAGAACATGCATGTTTAGCCTGAGGATAAACTCTGAAGGACTATCATAGATGTTCTGTTCTGTTTTGTTAGTAAAAACACTCTTGACTGACTTCTCAATCATTTATTTGAGTTGTGATATTAAGTACTGCCAAGTTAAGTTTACCTCCAGCTGTTTATCCTTTGCATTGGCTTATGTGAGCACAGGTGAATGATACACCAGCTGTACACAAAACAAAAAGAAAGAAGAAATCCTTTTGTACTCCCTTACTTATTTGATATCTAACTTGTTAGGGGGAAAACACCTTACATTTCTTGACCATGCATTTTCTTCACATCTCCAGAAGTTCTATATTCTACAGCGGAAAATTACTCGTTCTATTCAATGCACTATGGTCCGCTGAGGTTTTCCTGCACTCTGTAGAGATCAAAGACTTCCATTCATTTTGCCACTTACTACAAATCATTGGCTACTGGTTTCAGTTCATACCTAAAATGATCCCTGCAAATCAATTTAAAATGCAAATTCACTCTTTTTCAGTGTAGAAATGCTAATGTGAATAAAAATGCCCAGAATTAACTTCAAAGTTTGAAAGTGCTGTTGCTACTGAGAGATTAGGCAGTTCTAAAAAACATTTCAAAACCCCCATAACTGTGACAAATTCAAATCAGTTTATCAAAAGTCTGAAATTTGTTTCTTTCCTGTAAGCCATTTCCCTTCTATGTTCCCACCCAACCAGCTCCAGTGGGACACATTGATGAGTCACAAGAATCTTTGAGGAATGGAGTGATGGGGCATGTTCACGCTGCAGTGGCAGCATAATGGCGGGTGCAGCAAGCACAGCTTATCTGAAACTGCACTATCTGTGCGTTGTTGGAAACAGACCTCAGGCTGGGATGAAGAACCACTAAAAGCACAGGTGATACTTGGGTATTAAGCTCACATGGAATTCTCTGCTGACACAGATGTACCAGTTTAAAGCCCTCTCAATCAGTCCTGCCAGCTTATGAGCAAGACATTTTCCTCATTGGGATAGGTGTATCCCATCAGGCCCTAGCATACCTTGTGTTTCAAAGACTCTTCCATGATTAGAAAAACCAAAGTTCTGGCAGAGGCACCAGTCCTGAAGCCAGGTATTGATGTCTCAGGCACACCTGTTTCTTCCAAAGTCTCTCCCTGTTACTGGGAGGGCTGAGGAAAACACTGCCTGTGCTCCTGAACCTTTTAGCAGTCTTCACAGGGCCCTGAAATCTCCTTTGATTGACCTTGCACTTCTGGTCACAACATCATTAGTACCCACATGAAAGATCAGGAGTGGATAATAGCCTGAAGGTTGTACTAAGCTCGTCAGTCACCTGGTGACACCCCCAACCGGGGCCCCAGAGAGGCAGCAAACTTCCCTGAAAAGAGGGTCTGGTCTGCAAATGGGTGCCTCCCTTCTGCTCAGGAGGGAGTCACCAATGACCATCCCTCAGCCCTGTTCCCTCTCAGCACTGGTCTTAATGCAGGTCTTGCTGCCAGGAGTTGGTTGGTGTGCTCTTGGTGAGGGTGCTTACATACGTTCCTCCTCTTCTATTTTATTGTGCGCTTTGCTTACCATACCCAGGGCCTCGTACCTATTCCGTAAAGGTAGCCGAGACGGTTCCTCTTACAGCTCCGTGCAGTAACCTGCTTCCGCCCCCGCTATCCCCCACAACGCTGCCCTCCTCCCGCACAGGACAGACCCTGGACCTACCTCCGCAGCAGCCACGCTGAGCTGGCTTGTGTGCACCAGAGACGGCAGAGCGCCACGGGCGCTCTCCTTCTCACGCTGTCAGACGCAACGCAGCCTGCCCACCTCCTCCTGCCGCTCGGCCCGCGGGCAGAGCGGCTCACCCGCCACCTCACGCCTTCGCAGGTGCGCTATTGCCCTCCATCTCGGGGCGTATGCCCGCACAGCCTGAAGCCCGGGTGGATGCAGGCTGCGACAGAAGCTCCGTCCGCGGGGCCGTAGCGGTTCTCCCGGCAAAGCAGAGGGCGGGGCCGGCCCGCTACCGCCGCCGCCCGCTGCGGGCCCTCGGGCGGGCTGATGGCTCCCGCTGCCGTGCATCACCCGCGCGGCCGGCGGCGGGCTCCGCCCCCGGCCGGCTCGTCCAGTCAGCGGGTCCGGGCTCCGCCGCGCGGGGAACGCCCCCTGCCGAGCCGCAGCCGCTCCCCGCCCGCGCGGGTCCCGCGTGCGACTCGCGCGCTGCCGCGGGTGGCGCCGCAGTCCTCGCGCCGTAGTGACGCCGTGCGGCAGCGAGGCAGCAGCCAGCTCAGCGGTAGCGCGGGTGCAGTCAGACTGCAGCGAGGCTGCAGCTCACAGCAGCGACTGCGGAGGCGAAACCCATCGTGCATCCCAGCTTCACTGTGGGCAGGCTGAAAGACGGGCACGCCGCTGGCCGCCTTTGCCTCACCTGCCGACGCTCCCTGTGGTTCTTCCTTTCTACCTAGCTCTTACGGTCCCGACTGTATGACGGAGGCTCCTTCTACGTTATTTTCCCTCCTCCATTCGTTGCAGTAATTCCTGTCTCTTCCACCAGCATCGGTCATGTCCAACGACGAGCTCCGGAATCAGCAGGTCAAAGCCCTCCTGACGGATGGCCCACTCCCTCCCCACTTTGCCTGCCAGTCCTCCTCCAGTGGCATTCCTCTCCTTCACTCCCACCTCCAGATCCCACTTTCCTGCCTCCTCAGATCACAAGGAGGCAACCTGGGCACCCAAGCCAGGCTTTCCAGTTTCTATAGGTCAAAGTTCTCCACAGCAAAAAAAAAAAAAAAAAAAAATTAAGAAAGACTTCCCTTTTTTTATGCCAACTAGCTTATAACTCTCCAGCACAGAATATTTCATCTTTTGCAATACACAAACAACAGAAAGACTCTTGATTTATCTCTTTCTACAAAAGCAAGTTATTTCCTTCTGTTTAGGAACCTGGTTTCATTAGTCCCTGCCTCATACTAGTACAGCTTGACTTTGATTCAGAACATCCCTCGAAAAAGCTTTCTCACAGAGAAACAACTAGATTAAATTTACATATTTGATTGTAAAACAGTGTATGCATTTTGACAAAATGAATGTTGCTTTCTGCCTCTCAATTTTTCCATGTTTTCCTATCATTCATGAGTGCTCTCAAAAAAAAAATACACACAATTTTTAACAGCTAAATGGTTGGTTAATCAAACGTAGCCAAGCAGTTGAAATTAAGAGATAATTGTCTTACCTGTTGTGACACCATGAACAACTCCTTCCTTGGTCCTGGAACCTAAACAAAGAACAATATTAGGTTGAAAATACATGTTCTTAAATACTGGTAAACACTATATGGATGGTAAAAAGGGGTGAATATATAGATTACATACAATTGCATACAGTATTTCCTAAGATTATTAAAATTAACTCAAGAGAATTCAATCTAAGGGAAAAGCACCACCATCAGTAAAGAGCAACTGCATGAACGTATATTGACTGTGGAAAGGTGAATTATACTGGAAACACTTCTTCAGTTTATTTCTTGTATGTACTGATTTCCTTGCCATTTTGTTAATAGCCATGGTAATTAAGCCTTCCACTTTGCAAACTCACATGGATGACTGCACAGAAACCATGTTATTGTTGACATCCTAAGGAGACTCATGCATGCATTTGCAGAAGACCAGAGACAAAGTTTCCAGAACATGGACTTTGAGTCCCTTGACTACTCCACTGGCTTTTCTATTACCAAAGGAAAATACAAAACCTTATGACAAGAGAGTGCAACAGGGGAATTTGGATGGTCTTGCCAAATAGGTCATGACTGTACTGTTCTACTCGAAGGCCGTGTGCCAGCTAAGCACAGGGAGTAGTAAACAACTCATCCACAAGCCACACTGCCCCTGATAAACTATTCCTTTGTTCTACTAGGGTATAACACATCAAAAATGATCAGACTGGAAACTTCCATTCCTGAGCACTGAACATGTGCTCAAGAGTCAGTTGAGCAAAAACTTCGGCTCCCTGACAGCAACACAGAGCTCAGAGGAACTCTTGAGCAGTACATCACCGAGAGCATGCAAGAGCACCCTTCTTGCTCTCAGCTCCTGGTTTCAAAGTGAGTGGGGGTAAGTATTGCCACTCCTTTCCTCACTGCTTCACACCAACAGCTCTTGAAGGATACATAGAAACACAGTTTTAAATTTATGGCACACACAATGCAGCACAAGACTGCTGAGCCTCAGTCCTTTCTAATAAATGATCAGGCTATTCTTTGCCATAGGGAAAGGTTCTGAGGCTGTGCTTGTATAAGTCACAACAGAGCCACTGATTTCACCTGGCCAATGCTGAAGTACATCAGCAGAGGAATTTAGGGAAAAAATAACTGAAAGCATAAAAATGCAGTATGGACTGTATTGAACAGTATCTGGGGTATTAAAAAGCAGGACAAAGACAGTGGACTGAGGGAAGAAAGAACAGACTTTAGCATGGAGAGGGAAAAAAATCCCCAGTTAATCCTCCAACACACCACCCTCCCCCAGCTCTGTTTTTCCCTGTGCCAAAGGGAACTTTTCTTGTGCCAAAAAAAAAAAAAAAGAAAACAACAGAAATAAGTTACAACAACCACATTTCATCCCAAGCAGTAACTTCTGTTAATAGAACTCGTACCAGGTAGAATTATGTTACAATCTTTCACATAATAGCTAACAGCAACCTGGACAGAAAGGGCCAGATGCTTTCAATATTTACTTAAATTCCACTGATTTCACAGACGAGACCATATAACCTGGGGGATCTGGACCAAAGACTTCGCATCTTATTAGCTCTCCAGCAGCAATGGAAGGCTGAATGTTGTGGAGCTGACTGTCGAAACTGAAAATGATTAACAGGTCTCTCTCAGCACAATGTTGTTAGGCTGTTTTTTGCAAGATGTCAGGCAGCTTTCACAGCATAATCTGGCTGTGAAACTTTTATCTGAAAACCCAACTATAGAGAAAGGGAGAGAGAAACCTTCAGGAGCTCTCATGCAGCATGCCGCGCCGCTCCTCTCCTCTTGTATTGGGTTTCCATGGCCAGGTTTCAGTAGGAGGAGGGCTACAGGGGTGGCTTCTGTGAGGAGCTGCTAGAAGCTTCCCCCATGTGCAATAGAGCCAACGCCAGCTGGCTCCAAGACGGACCCACCGCTGGCCAAGGCCGAGCCCATCAGCAACAGTGGTTGCGCCTATGGGATAACATATTTAAGAAGGGGGAAAAGTTGCTGTGCAACAGCAACTGCAGCCTGAGAGAGGAGTGAGAATATGCGAGAGGAACAACTCTGCAGACACCAAGGTCAGTGAAGAAGAAGGGGGAGGAGGTGCTCCAGGCGCCAGAGCAGAGATTCACCTGCAGCCCATGGTGAAGACCATGGTGAGGCAGGCTGTCCCCCCGCAGCCCATGGAGGTTAACGCTGGACCAGATATCCACCTGCAGCCCATGGAGGACCCCATGCCAGAGCAGGTGGATGCCCAAAGAGGCCGTGACCCTGTGGGAAGCCCATGCTGGAGCAGGCTCCTGGCAGGACCAGTGGACCCACAGAGGGAAGAGCCCACGCTGGAGCAGGTTTGCTGGCAGGACTTGTGACCCCACGGGGGACCCACGCTGGAGCAGTTCATGAAGAACTGCAGCCCGTGGGAAGGACCCACATTGAAGTTCATGGAGGATTGTCTCCTGTGGGAGGGACCCCACGCTGGAGCAGGGGAAGAGTGTGAGGAGTCCTCCCCCTGAGGAGGAAGGAGCAACAGAGACAACATGTGATGAACTGACTGCAACCCCCACTCCCCGTCCCCCTGCATCACTGGTGGGGAGGAGGTAGAGAATTCAGGAGTAAAGTTAAGCCTGGGCAGAAGGGAGGGGTGGGAAGGAAGGTGTTTTAAGATTCAGTTTTTCTCATTACCATACTCTGATTTAATTGGTAATAAATTAAGCTAATTTCCCCAAGTCGAGTCTGTTTTGCCCATGACAGTAATTGGTGAATGATCTCTCCCTGTTCTTATCTCGACTCACAAGCCTTTCATTATATTTTCTCTCCCCTGTCCAGCTGAGGAGGGGGAGTGATAGAGCAGCTTTGGTGGGCACCTGGTGTCCAGCCAGGGTCAACCCACCACGCCTCTGCTCATGAAGGAGTTTCACCACCTTTTGCATTGCAACCATTATCAGCCTACAGAACCCGGAGATTATCACGGCAGCCTTTCCTAATGCTGCTCAGGAGACGAGCCGCCCCTGCTGTGTGCTTGGGAAGCAAGCAGAGAAATACTCAGCTCCTCGTTTCCCCCTTACCCTAATCGATCTTGTTGAAACTTCAGCTGGGGAAACTCTGGCTCCCTACAAGCAAGCATGGGCAGGCACACACCCGGACACATGAGCTGCCAGAGCTCCTGGAGACAGCTTCCAACCAAGGGCTTTTTTAGTTGCATGACTGAAACTGTGCATTTAGCTCTTTCCCCCTGAAAAGCAGGCATCTGCTGTGGGAAGGATCCTTCGCCATTACTATAGTCACATGCATGGGTCCCCATCACGGCTCAGGGCTCCACTGTCCTCAGTATTTTATTCTTGAAATAAATAGCAAGCCTGCCCTCCAAAGTTCAACCCCAGCAAAAACGTCTCTGAAGACAACAGGAAATCTGTTACCTTTGGGAGCAGAACTAGGTTCAAATATTATTACGGTCTGGAGAACAGGTCAGACACAAAGATTAGTTCAGCACACAATGCAGGTTTCTAATACAAATAAACCAATGACTCTAGAAGCATGGTCAGGAACTACAAGAAAAGAAAATAAAAAAAGAAAGCCTTACCCCTGAAAAATAACTCCGATATCAATCACAATATACAGTGAAAGAACATCTATTTTGATATGTTGAAAATGAGCAGACGCTCATTTTAAAATAGACTCATCTTACAATTAGTTTTCAAAATGACTGCCATCTCTGTTGGCAAGAACACCAAGCTTTGCTATGGCTCAGCAGGAGAAAAGCGTATTCCAAATGAGTAGTCCAAACTATCTGGAGCAGAAATAATGTTACAGACTGGCACTAGCCTGCAAGGGCAGAGGGAATCCTGAAAAAGACATCAGAATTGCAGAGACCTCAGTGCTCCCTTTTAAAAGAAATGCCTCTAGTTTTCAACTCTGTTTAAATCCTCTTTGATATCTGTGCACATCTCCCTAGGTACACACAGCGTCCATTACAGAATTGACCTGCTACAAAAGCAGCAAAAAAGAAAGGACCTACAGAAACGAGTATCTTTTCCCCTCCATTCTTTTATAGACCAATTTTATTTGATGAATAGGAGAAACAGATCCATAATTTTTTTTTAAATGACCACTTATTCATACGGTCTTGACAGATTCTTTTCCTGTGAATTTTTCATGGCAGCATTTGCAAGACAGTCCTCTAAAGCCCGATAATTGCTAAGTGAAGATGATGATCGCGCAATCAAAGTACCGATCTGGGATTTGAAAAGAATTTTATCCCTGGGTCTGTGCAAGACTCCTGTGTGGCCTAAATTTGCTCCTGCTTTGCTACCTTGGGGTCTACCTGCCCTACCTCATTAACTGTAGTGGCTCTTCCTTGAGACGTAATGGAAAATATCTGCTATGGATATGCAATAGTAAGTACAGAACATGAAGTTAACTTCAAAAGATGAGGAGATGACACTTTGCCATACAAAATGTTACTGTCGACATGCCAAGCAGTCAGCATGGCTTATGCTCAGTTCCTGAATTAACCGTTCAAGTTTCTTCACTTAAAATCCCACTTAAAACCTACGTGTTCTATGGGATGCTATGAAGCTACCTTCGACTTCAGCTTTTACATTTTTTTTTTTAATTTTATTTTTACTGTACCAACTACCCCTTCAGCCTTAACCTAGCAAACTGCTTGAATAGCGCCAGCTAGTGACCCATACTCTAAGGCACCTCCTGCGACATGACCATGTTCAGCACAGCGTTACAGATGTGGCTCCACAGAGTAGTAATGCACGGCCAGCACAACGCAGTGACATAAAAACCAACATGTGGCTTCAAAGAACTGGAGCTCAGGAGGGCACAACTCTCCTCTTGTTTGTTTTGCAATGGTCTCCTATGAGTGATTACTTTTTTTTTTTTTTTTTCAGAAGAATAGGTCTGATGAGGATCCAGCAGTGAATGTCAGGGTACACCGACCAGCAGCGTGATCTCTGCTGCCCACCTACCCACATACAGGACGCCCTCTTTCGTCTTTCCTGCCGCTTCTGCCACACCCTGCTTGGTTTTTTCTGCTGCTGCTACGACTCCCTCCTTTGCCTTGGAAAGTCCTTTCATGAACACATCCATGGCTGAAGAATTTCTTCACACAGCTCTAGAGAAAAAAAAGACAGTAAGCTTTCAGTAAGATTCTTTTCAGCTTTTTATCCCAGATAGGGAAGATTTCATTCAAACCAAATGGGATCACAATTACTTAAAAACTGTATTATTTATACGCCCCTATTATGTAGGCTTTCATCTGCATCTCTATTAGCAACACACAAACACCTGACTGTATGTGAGGTTGCACTCAGTATTTCAGATAGATAGAAAGAACAGTTAAATAACTAGAAAAACACGGAGTATGGTTACATGAATCACCTTTACATTTTCTCACATGCTGCCATACATAGTAAGTTAAACAGCGCTGCAAGAGCAGTTCCCTCAGTGCAAGAAAGGCTTGGAGATCCTGTTTCCACAGAATCCTACAGAGAGGTTGGTGATAACGCACCTCTGGTTGGAAGATGGATTCATTGACACAAGTCCCTTCCTTGCCTACCATCGTTTCCTCCACAGGACAGTTCTGTTCATGTGCTGATTGTGAGATTTAGCCCCATGACTTGATGATACTCCACCTCTCATCCAGAGAAAAAAGCCATCTTAAAGAAACACTAGTAACTTAAAAAAAATACCAAAACAACCAACGACCTTCTAAACGACAAATGTTCACTTGTTATAAGAAACTGCCATTACAACCCAGAAGGGCTGGAGCAAATAGAAAATGTTGCTTTTCCAGTAGTCCAGCATTTTGTGCACAGTCCACGGCACTCTTCTGGAAATTCAGTTTTACCAAATGGGTTCTTCGCAGTGCTGACAAAAGATTTTACTAAAAAGCAAAGCAAGAATGCAGGATTTTAAAAGCGCTGCACTAAAGCTACCAAGTGAGTTCTGTGGCAGCTGTACAACCCAGTGCTACACTGAAACTACTAAAATAGTAATTAAAACCAAGAAGTCAGGGTCCCTTCACTGAATCCGTTACCGATAGCCCTTTCTCTTCCTCTACCCACACAGAAAGAAGCGCTGTCTGTTATTTTCTTTCCTCTGCCGGAGGCTGAGTAGGAGGAATGGATGTCTAGGAAGGCATCTGGGCTGCTGCAGCTTTCTACTAACTCGTGACGAGCGTGTAAAGAACGGCGCTATTTGTGCTCCAGCCAAACTGCCTACGGTACCTGTCACCCTGGGCTGGGGGGGAGGCGGGCCCGATACCCACAGAGGCGGGGAGGCAGGGCCCAGCCGCGGGACCCTCCGGCTCCGCCACCGGCGGGGCCCCCAGGCGGGGAGCGACCCGGTGCGGGGGCACCCGGGGACCGCGGGCGGGCAGCGCGGCTGTATATCCAATACTACACAGGCACCTGCAGAGGGAGGGAGAGGGCAGGGCATCGTGACCGTATATATACATACACAGAGAGAGAGAGGGGCACCTACCGAGGCGGGCAGGGCGACGCGACCGTATGGGCACCCCCGGGATGAAGCTGACACGCCGTCGGCACAAGGCGGCCACAGCGCCCGGCTTCTCCTCCCTCCCCCGTGCCCACAAGAGGATGTTCAACAGGAAAAAAATATATATATATAAAATATTTTATATATATATATATATATATAATTTTATGTACATACAGACACACGCACCCCTGTGACTACACAGACACAGAAAGCCCAGCCCTCGGCAGCACCGACACGGAGCGGAGCCGTTCCCGCCCGCCGCGCCGCTCCCTCCCCGAGCCCGGAGCGCCCGGGCGCCGCCGCCGCCCCGCAGCGGAGCCGAGCGGCCCCCGCGCCCCCGGCCGCGACCGGAGACGGCGCCCACCCCACCCCGTCCCGCCTTGCCCTGCCCTGCCCCGCCGCTTACCGCCGGGCTCCTCCGCCACCGGCGACCGACCCGTTCCGAGGAGGCGTGGGGCGGGGAGGCGGCGGGCGAGGCGCGGAGGGGCCCGAGGGGAGCTGCCCCTTCTCAGCACATCCCCGAGGCGGGGGAGAGCGGCCGGGTCTGCTGGCGCCACCCCCGACGGCAGCCCCGCAGGCGGCGAGTGTGAGGGAGAGGCAAGGGCGAGGGGTGGAGAGAGGATGCGCCGCGGGAGGGAGGGAGGGAAGGAGGAAAGGAGGAGCGGAGGGAGGCAGGGAGGCTCCCGCCGCGCTCCCCCGCCTTCTCCCGGCCCACCCAGTGCTGGGGTTTGCGCGAAGGCGCAGCTCCCCCCGCCCGGCCTCCTGCGCCCACCCCCTCGCGTCCTCCGTGGGGGCGAAGTGGGAGGCGTGACGAACTGGGAGCACTTGTTCCACCGGCGCAGACCGGGAGTAAAAGGGAGACCAGACGATCTGGTCCCCCTGCGACTCCGCACACCCACCACTCGCTCAAAAGGCTGGAGCGCCACATCTTAGAAGAAGTGCGAGGAAGCTGTTGATGGTGACTGCAGTATCCCTATGCTTCACTTCACCTTTCGCTTCGCTAAAGCCTTGGAAAATCTCCCCCAAGCGTCTAATTGCTTTTTCTTCTACTTCCAAATCTTCGCCCCTGAGTGACTGGAGTTCAATGCCAGTGTTCTCACAAGGTTCATGATCCCAGCTCCTTTTTCAGTACGGGAGGTGACGGTCTTGCAGCTGTAACTTGAGTCTTAACCCTATTGCACACACGCAAAATCTTTATCCCAAATCAGGAACACAATGAGAAGCCCTGCCTCACTCTTGCCAGATTTGCTGGACCCCTACGCCTCTACTAGCATCTTCTACCGTATACTCCATGGCCTCTGCTATTCAGGTCTTAATCTGATGCATAGAAGTCACTTTTTCCCCAGAAAGGGAAAGCCATCAAACTTCTCTATTTTGGTAGCAGAATTTAGGCATGAAAAGCCAAGACCAGTAGGAAACAAGGTATTAGAACAGATGGACCTTCAGCTTCACTACATCAGTTCATATGCTGTATAAAATTCTGCAAGACCTACAAAAACAGTTTGTTTTTTATTGCACTCCAAAAGGAGAAACAGAACATGGTATAGATGAGATACAAGGTTGTGAGCTGCAAGGAGCATCTTTCATCCATCATCTCCTGCAGGCAGCTGATGCATCCCTGGTTTTGTTTTCATTCTGAACACGCGGTGCAGTCTTCCTCTTGTCAGATTTCTTCATAAACCTTAATATTTCTATTCTGTTTCGTAAGCTTTCTTTTGGTTCATTCCACTACTAGTTTTAATCAACCAAGCATTTGGCAAGATATTTTATTTCTTTATGTAAGAAGGTGTGAACTGAGAATACAAATCATTCCCTCATAATTCTGCCCTCAAGAAAAGCCTTAAAAAAAAAAAAGAGCCCAGGAATCAAATTGCATAAGGTACCTCATCTCATTCATCCCATGCAGCACATTCATACTTAGTAGTGCAAGAACTAGACGTGGTATTTCTATTTCCTCCCAATTTGAGGGAGGGGAAAATAGGGATAGTTTCAGACAGTAAATCAAAGTGAATCAAAATTATATTCTTTCCACATGTTGTTAACTGGCTTATTGAAAGCCACTCCCTCAGTCATTCTCTACTACCCAGGCCAGTAACCTTTGACCCCAAATTAGAATTAAAGTGAATATTGCACTCCTTATGTAAGTAAGTATTGTCTTCTGGATTTAAAGAAGCTTTTTGTTTCTCTAGCATGCAAGCGACTGTGAGCATGAAATGTTGCTTCTTATTATGCTGATATAAATCTGGATAGATTTATTTCATTTAATTATGTTAGCAATAACAGAGAATCTAGTATGATAAATATCCTTGGATATTTATGGCTCTATTTCTGAAAACTTTACAAAGAAGAGCTCAGATGTTTGCAACTCCTAGCTATTGCAAGGGTTCTTTTTTTGCCTTGTGTTTATCAAAGGGAGGCACTATGTTCTGCTGTTAAACAAAGTAACAGCTTGTCAGTTAATAAAATCATGCAGCTAGAAATAGAGAGGTAAAGGCAAGAGGGATAAAGCTTAAAATTTCAGCTGTAGTGTTCAAAATCGGCAGCTCTTAAATTCTAAATCAGAGGGTAAAAGGCACAGAAGGAAAAAAAATGGAGTACGAATGTTGACACAAGAAATTCTTCATTCTGAAAATGGATAGGGAAAACAGAGTTAAATATGGTGGAAAACAGAGTTAAATATGGTAGGGAATTAGCATTGCATCTCCAAGGTAATTCCTGTTTAAACCACATTGTCTGTCACAGCTGGGTGGGGTTTTTTAGGTCGTCTCCTCAGTACTATTAGTATCACAGTAAGTTCTCCCCTGAAGCCTTTCCTGTCTGAAGAAAGGATAGCAGCAAGCAGATTGCCCACTGATCGCATTTAAAACAAATCTTTATTTAATGACATGGTTTACTTTGCGTGAGCATCTAAAGCAAAAATCAGTTAAGTAGTAATAAAAACTCCTTCAATCCATCTTGTGTTGCAGGCTAACTTATTGGTTTAGTTGCTAGTGATCAAGTAAATCTACTTTATCCCTATGAAAAGAGCAATTATTGACAATGCACAATGTTGCAGAGTAAAGCTGATCAGAATTTACTGTCTTCAGGTTAAAAAATCCAAATGTAAAACTCTTGATGTGGAAGCCCTGGAAAAGCGTTCCCCTTGAACGCTACACGCTAGATTGAAAGCTTTCCCCTGTTTATTCCACGAGTGACTCACCCAGGCTCTCTGTGTTACCACAGAATGGACAGGTGATGTTCCTCAGAAGAAAGGTACCCTTGAAAACCTGAAAAGCCGCAGTATGAAAGGAAGCTGTCTTAGGGCAGGCTGTTCACAGGTGACACTGATTATTCCACTGCAGGGTCTTTCTACTGGTTGCAGATAATCTGAAAATGGTCTTAATTTGATAAATCAGTTAACTGTGTGAAACAGTACAGTTTTTATGCAAATGTATTTCAGTCTTTGGATTTCTTACAGAATAGTTTGCTATGTGCATTGCTTTAGAGGCAACTGGGAGTTCAGGCCATTTTCATAGACTCTTGCATCACAACGTTTGCATTTCTGTTCCTACTCAGGTCCCTCTGTGGGCCATTGCTGTCGTCACTGACCGTGCTGTGTGAGTGAGCAATTTCCGAGAACTCAAAAACATGCTCGGTTCCAAAAGAAGTTGAGTATGAGCTCTCATTTGCTTACAGGTAAGCCTGAGGTTTAACACATCATTATCTTAATACTTAGCATGCTCCTAAGTGTTGTACTGTAACACTCCAGAGCATGCATGTGTCTCACTTGCATGGTGTTTCCAGTGATGTTTACTCAACTGAAAATTAAGCACATGTATTAAAGCCTTCGTATAATCAAGTTGCAAGATATCATTTCAGAGCTAGTTTTCCAGAGGAAGCATTCTGTTTATTAATTTGAAATTCATATCCATTATTATGCAGCAGTTGCCATTTCCAATTCATTCCTATTGCAAAGATTTCTGCTTATGAACTGTTTTGATAGATATAACTGGGTGCTGACTATGGGCTGGGTCACTGGATGTCCACTGTCATGCCTTGCAACCATTGACAAGAGACACAAATGGAGCTGAAGCAGGTTTGTTTGAAATTCAGATCGACGTTCTCAATGTCTTTGTGCATGAAGAGTCCTTCATCTCAGAGCAAACCCAGAGCATGGACAGAACACTTCACAGAGATAGATCTCCATGACCAGACCTAGCTCCAGCCTTTATTCTTGTTGCTTCTCTTCTGCTTCTGGTTAACTTGCTTCTCTCTAGCATCAGGTTCTTCCTCAGAAATCTCATTTCTCTGCAGTTCCAGCCCTTGTGTTTGACATAGATCAGACAACCAGTCTAGTCCTCCCTGCTCTCAGCTCAGGTGCACACAGCGCAGCATGTACCATCTCATGCCTGCAAACTACAGGCCAAGCCATGCTCGGCTTCAGGCCAGAACATGCCCAGTGCAGGTGGGCGCATCAGAGATCTAACCAAGAAAAAGGTGCATGGGTGGAGACCATGGAAGAAGGAGGTCGTCTTCCCTAAGTTTTAACATTTGAACAGATTAGGCTGGAACTGAAAACTTATCTGAAAAAAACCCACATGTATATGTCAACTGAGGTTACTAAACCTCACATTCCTTTTTCCAAACAAGAACAATATAAACATTCTCAAAAGAAAAGTTCACCAGAATATTTTAGCATTGATAAAACATAAGATTTCTTCCCAAAAGCTACTCAGGCATAGCTCAGCCATTTTGGTTGATTTAGTATATGTATGTGTGTATGTATATGATGTATATGTGTAAGAGAATATTTACAAGGTGTATATATATTAAAAATGTTTTAATCGAGACAGACATATATGCCAAAATACCATGTTGGAGGTATGTACGCACATATACACACGTGTATGCATACATATATTTAAAGAAGGTTGATGTATATCTCTGACCTGGTAAATATCAGCCCAACTACGCTAATCTTGACATAACTCTAACCCACAGAAAGAAGGGCCTCACAGCGTTATACCACCTCTGTTACAGGCAAAACCTGCCAGACCTTCACCTCCTTTACTTGCAGTCAAGGCTGAAGTTACAGAGACTTCTTTCATAGGCAATGGTAACATTTCATAAATTAATTAGTTTATCTGGGCTAGAAATTCAGTGCTGAAGGGCAAAGCAACTCTGTTGCACCTGGGACCTTAAGCAAAGCGGTACTCTGAAAAGCCACAGCTTAAGTGCCAAGGAGGCCACCTGGCAGCACGTTTCTACTCAGGGACACCCGGTACATCAGATGAGGCTGACCTAAGGGTCCCTGGCAAAATCAGTGTTGATTGTTCTTTAAGATGTTTCCTGTTACACAGCCCCAATGGGTTGATTGTAACTGAGAGAAAGAATCATCTTCCTCACATGTGATGCAACATGTTAGCTGTATCTCATATAACTGAAAATCCTAATGCTAGAAAAGTGGGAATCATCATGCAGGGTCGGGTCTAAGGCCCGTCTTGTCCCAAATCCTGTTTGAGGTAGAGGCCAGCACTGGGTATCTCCAAGGTCAATGATAAGACTGCACGGTCTAAAGTAGCCTGCTGCAAATATAGGTATCTGAGCCAGTGAGGCACAGCACATTAATTACCTGGATGGCAGCATTTCTCAAGAGATACACCAGGAAGGCAGCAGCTTTAATTAGATACTAAAGTTAGTCACCAGCAAACTGTTTAAACAAGTGCAAAACCCAGACAGGAGCATACTTCATTCTATCAAACTGTCTTCTTTCTACAATTTCTAAGGGAAAGTAGACATCACAGAAAAGAAAAGTGGCAGTTTTCATTCAGATTGCACTTTTGCCATCAGAGGTATTAATAATCCAGAAGTGATAAGCATAGAAGCAATCCAAACACAGGACTGCATCTTCACACAGAAATTTTTGGTTTTCATGTTGCTTGTGAACAAGTTTGCTTTATTGCTAGAAGTCTGTTATCTGATACATTTAATAAACAAAAGTTCTATGTATCTGATGTTCACCAACATTTGCTACACAAAAAGGAGATTGCCTTTCTGAATATTCAGCACGTGCAAAAAATATGTATCTAAACAATAATATACAGAACAAGTGCATAAAGGCTACATAGTTTGTTTTATTATGTTTTGCCCTATTAACCCATAGGGAAAACCTAAAGTCTTCTCTGGAAAAGGCAACACATCATTCTCCTCTCATTTCTCTGATTCCAACACATAAGCTTCCCAGCCAAGTAGGTCCCTTAGACACAGTTTGCTGGTGCCACTCTAATCACCAAAAACTCATGACATGGTCATCAGTTCCCAGCACTTTTTTTGTAACACCAGCTACAGGTCCGGTTCAACTCCCATTCATGCTGACATTAAACCAGAGACTGACTTGGGGGAATCAAGGATAGCAAAGGAAATATCTGTATAGGAACATTATTATCTGTTCCAGTTTCTTTGGCTCCCTTATTTATTACGTGGAATCACTTATTGGAATCCTATCTTAGTGCAATCTCCAACCCACAGGCCTGTACCTTCTTGTCTGTGTTTTTATTGCCACAAAACATTTAGACACTTGTCTTGATTTAAAATTCTTAATTTTAAGGTAACACCTAGGCTATTAAGATTCATCTGTATGCAGCACTAAGGAGGGCACAGAGTGACTGCAGGGAGCCATTTCAGATTTCTTCACAAGGAGAAGTATACTCAGGTTTGGGCAATGTAGACAATCAATAGAAAAAAAAGATTATTTTTCCTCATATTCATGCACAAAATAAATGTACCTGTAAATTTAATTTAATTTAAATTACCATTCCAGTTACAGCCTCAAGCTCAGCTCTTGGAAAAACAACTGCCTTAGAAACATTTCATTTCTGTTAGGCTCTCCAATTTGTTTCAATTCACAAGCAGTTTGAAGCATTCACATTTGCAGTGATGCCCAGCAGGCAGGAGAAAAAGACTTGAAAGATCGCTTAAGTAAGGGACAAGTTAGGTAGGGGACAAAGGGGGGACAAAGCAGCAAATGTGGTGGCAGTAGTCACAATGAAAGGCCACGAGTCAAATTTGTGTAGGCATCTCAATGAGGGGTTTGTCCAGAAACGAATTGCAAGTTGTCAGTGGGCTAAGTAGAGGTTTCCGGAGAATGACTTTTCATGCATGAAGATTGATGGGGAGAAGGCATGAAACATTTTCAAACAGTCATTAATGGTCAGATGGCACGGGCACCTGGCAGAAGGGAGGCCAGAACTGGCATGTTGACAGCAGGCAGGAGGTGGTCAGTTAGGTAAGGACAGGCCCCAGGGAGCCTTGAGGTGTGCTGTCCAGGAGAAAGAAGGGACAGTGAGGACACGCAAAAAGAGAGGTGACATGGTGGACGCAATGTGCTAGGAAAATTATTTCTCCAGCAGTTTATTGAGGGGACACTGGAAAAAGATTGCATTTGTCAAAGTCGGAGTAGAAGCTGTATTTGCCAAAGCCTACAAGCTGTCAGACGACCAGATCATTTTAAATGCCCCAAGCCTGCAAGGTCAGAGTTACAGCAATCGTGTCCTACCTCTGTTAAGATAAAAGTTCATAAGTCCCAGCTGTAGGAGTGCTTGCTTCCCAGGCTGTTTGTACCACCAGCGTCTCTAAGGTGACTCACTGTAAGACTGAAAGATATTCAGATTTTAATGCTTGGATGAGTGAAGTCAGTCACCCAAAACAGCTAAACAAGTGGCCAGATTGTCAGCATTGTTGCCTGTAACAGCCCCAAATCGCTTGCTCCCCAAAACAGGGCTACTGATTTAGTTTATCTAAATAGGCTTTTTCATTTAGACAATTAAGGCTTTGCACTGTCCTTAAGGCGCATTTGATACCCAATGTTGTGGCTCAGACCCCTCAGTAGTCACTTTCCTGCTACCTGCTCTGTGTAAGAAATCCAGATGATCTTGCCTGAAACAGCTGAATCTCCTTCTTTAACACAAGTAGTCAGTTCCCTGTATCTCCAGGAAAAACATCCTAAAAGACTGGTCTGCTTTCATATTGGGCATCTGCATTTTTTCCTAGGTCAAAATACAGATTTCCTTTTGTGTTTTGAAATACAGATGCAAAACTTGTGCAGAATCAATGTCTCAGGAGTTTATCCACTCCTCATGGTCCTAATCTACAGGAGATTCAAATTCTTTTCAAAGTTAAATTTGTTTTCCCTGTCAATACATTTTTGCATTCATTTCTTATTAGCACTCATAACTGTTGAAGAATGCCGCATCGTGTTTGATGTTTTACAGCCGTGATCAGACAATATTCTTTGCTCAAAAGGGCTTATTATCTTGGTTCCATGACAAGATACAAACAAGGAAATAAAGCACAGCTGAAGGATGTGAGAAGGAGTAGTGGGAATGAAAGAGGTGAACCATTCACAGTAACCGATAACCACAGATCACTGCCTGCCTAGGTACCAAGTGCCCTGTGAAATGAGAGTTTAGCATCCCTGTAGCTTTTTTAGTGGTGAACTTAGAATATGGAGTGGATTGTTGCTCCTCAGCTTTCACTGTAATCTCCTCTGCTGTTTGCAGCCAAGGCCCGCATGTGTTCAGCCTGTGGCTAACACACCACAAGATGCTGCCTTTGTTGCTGCAATTTCAAGCTTCTCTGAAAGAGACTGATCTGATTTGCTGTACAATTAAAAGATTCCTGGTTATGCCATTGCTCAAAAATGTCTGTGTCAAGATGCATTGAACTTGATGCATCCTTTTGTATGCCACACACAAACCCATTCAATATCTTCTTCCTTTGTGCGCCATCAGGCACAGTGCTGTTCTGGTTAGGAGCAGCAGAAGCTAACTGCTGTTGACCCTAATCAGGGCCCTCTCACAGGTAACAGTTTATGTGCTTTGGCTACAATCTATATTAAGCTTTTATATATAAACTTTTTATAAAGGGCTAATGTGTTTTCAATGTTTCAATCAATTGTTAATAATTATTAGTTACTGCTAATGTCTAACCAAGCAGTAAATTGTTTGAACCTGTGGTATATACTCATCAGTACTGTCTTCTGCTAGCATCCTCATAACCATGTTACTAGGTACTTATGGAACTCCCTCCAAATATTAAACTCTTTCAGAACTACTTGAAATGGGCATAAATCGGAATGTAAAGAATTTCCTTTTGCTATTCATGAATCAAATGAAGCTTTCATTATTCTATGACTAGCTTGAATGCTCTGCAGAAGGCAGGCATTTCTCATCATCAGCAAGCTTGTGTTTCAATTTGAAATGTGTCTGATGACATACTTTTAAACTGAACATTCAGCTTCCTAAATGAACTTTAATGTTCTTCACTTACAATCAGTGTGCTGAACACCTTAAAGAAGTAGTGAGTATTATATTTCAATTTAGTGATTTTAAAAGATTGTGTTTCAGTCACTGCTACTTTTGTCTCTTGTGGATAATGTAGCATTCACTCTGTGTGGGTCATCTATGCAGTGAGGTACCAAGAGCATCAATGAGAAAATGAGACCTTGACGCTTCATTAAGCCATCTCAGCCTGAGAACAGCATTTCCAGTGTCTTTAACATTTTCCACAAGTCAGCTATATTGCTCCCATCCAGCACCTTCTCAACACAACGTTATAATTTTGCAGTGTTGACACATTTAGTGTGTAGTTATGGAAAACCATCCTCGCATGCTTTTGACTTAGTGATCTCCATTTGACTTTACCTGCCTGATAGGGGCTACCATTTAGTCCAGCTCTGTGGAAGACTGATTCCTTGCAGGGACCACAAAACTGACTTTCCGCATGGCCTGGTATGAGATGATGAGTCAGCCAACGCTTTGAGGTGGATCTGCCTTGTCCCTTTCCCTAAATAAGATCAAAACATTCAAAAAGACAGGTATGATCTGAGTAAAATCTAAGCAAATAAATCCAACTTACTAGTGAAGCCCAATTAGATTAGCCCAATCAATTAGCCCAACAGAAAATAAAAATAGTTTATACTCAACTTTCTCCCTGATTGCCACGTTCTGGCAGCAACTCTTGCTTCCAGACTTGCTTTCAGACTAACTTGGTGTCTTTCTGAGTTGCAGCAAGCAAGCCCTGCACATTCACCTCTGGTCCTTGTGAAGTTCTTTAGCCCCACCTGAGGCCTGTTGGCTGCTTTGAGCTCTTCAAGGCAGTTCCACAGTCTGTGAGCTGTGGGCTTCTGGCTCCAGGTGGTGCTGTATGGCCCTGCCATAGGACCTTATCTCCCTTAACAGTCAGTAGCTCCACAAGAGAAGTTGCAATCTCCTTCTGCCTTCTAGAAGGTCTTGCTGACCCAGTCTTCTTGGGCCATGTCTACACTCACAAGCAGTATGGTATTGTAAGGAAAGATCTGTAGAAACAAATTGGTGCTAGGACCCAGAGTCCACAAGATACGTATTTGGAACAAAGATGTTCCAGAGTGGAATATCTAGAGCATCTAGAACAGTTTTGGAACAAAGGTGTTCTACAGTAGCTGTAATTTGGTCCCATGGACAGGATACCCACGAGTGGAATGAGCACAGCTTCCAATTTATTTTCATCCAAAAGGAAAAGTTTTAATACTCTGGGACTGGACTGTGATGCAAACCAGTAAGTCAGGCAGAGTGGGAGGTCTGCTTCAAAAGTGCTTTCCTGATCTGATCTAAACCAGTAATGTACATGCACAGAGGTGAATCTCCTCTACTACAATTGTGAAATAATAATAAAAAAAATTGTCATGTGGCCTAAACCAATTTTGAACATCGTTGTCCAGCAATAGAACAATGGATCCATCAATGAATTTTGTACAACTCTTGTTTCTTCTGAGTTGTACAAATGCGCACAACTACAGAATGAGCAAAGGCTCATTTTGTATCAGTTAGAGAATGTCTCTCTATGGTCTATTTTGTTGCTAAAAATGTGGGACTGGGATTGTAGAAGATAATGTTCTTACATTGTATCATAAATTCAGTACACCTTTACTGAGGAATTTCCAGTATTGTCAGAAAACACAATTATTGTATTGCAGTTCTGCAACAATATTACCTCTTCTTCTATGTCTAAGTCAATTTTCCCACTCTTAAGAGAGGAAATAGGGATTAGTTTTAAAGATAATTGATATTGCTAGCTTCGAATATTGTGTAAAACACATACCAATTAATCTAAAAGCAGTAAACTGAGATTCTCAGTGATGATGTAGGAATTCTGGTATTCCTAGTGTAATATCATTTATTGTATACAGCCAAAAAGGGAGGAGGTTGAGGATTTTTCTTTTGTTAATCTTTTTCTTATTGCAAGATGCTCAGAAACATTTAAAGAGTTCTGCTCAATAAGCAGCAAGGGGTACAGGCGCGTACCTGAACTATACAGTCTTTAAGCACATTTCCTGGCACAAATGTAATCCCAATACAGATTTATGGAAATGATACTGAAGATGATAAAATCTGAATCTATTCTCTTGTGGGTGTAGACCTGAAGAAACTGCTAAGAACAGAAGAGGAAGAGGAAAAGAATTTGGGATAGAGATGAACTGGAAGCAGATCTTATAACTGATTATACGCATCGTTCTGTTTCTCCATTTTGCCTCATCTGATGTGAAGACTGAGGTGAATGTGACCAGCTCTGGAGATGAAACTAGAAACTCCAGCCCGTGAGCAAATCCAGACTTAACAAGATTGAGGAAAGTGGAGAGAGGGGAAAGCAAGAAACCCGATTGTCTGTCTTATCTACCCACCTGCCTTCAGCAGAAGAGCTAATCAGGGCAAGAACTGCAAGAGCAGTCACCTATCTTACAGTAAGCATTACAAATTTAGCCAAGGGTTTTCCAGCAGCACCTAGCTGTCATTAAGCACTTGCCAAGTAAAATTTCCTTGAAATTTTAAGAAGAGTAATTTATCCTGCTGATAAAATAAAATCAAATAGTAACCATTTCAAAATGAATGTAATTAATAGAAAATGTTTGAGGTTTTGGTTTGGTTTGTTTTTTTCCCCACTTTAAAGCTTGCTGACACATTTCAAATACATTATAAATCCATTATGTTATGACTTGAGAGAGTGTGTTGAAACATGTACTTTAGGAAGGGTTAAGTCCTTTCTTTGATTGAGGCCTTAACAAGTTTGAAACATAATTTTTAAAAGTATAATGTCATTGCAAGACATTTTAATGTGATGACTTAGGGGTTTTGATTTGTCAGAAAAGGATTATTGGCATTGAAACTTTGCACACCATACCGAAGGATGAAAAACTCACAAGCATAATGCGAATTAGTTATATCCTCAAAGTGCATTCATGATAGGGTTTAAAGTAAACTTAGTATTACAACAGTTTAAAAGCCCTAGAGACGACCATCTACAGAAAATGTGTAGAATATGGTCAGTAATGTCAGGACTTTTGCCAATGAACTGAGCATCAATCATACATGAAGTCTGGGCTGCTCCTGCGTGTACTTTAAATTTAAGAACATGCTGATGTGCACCGTTGAATTGAGGAGTCTGAGCTACCAGTGTTCCCATATAAAGAAATTATTTCATACAGGCAGATTACCAGACAAAACTGCTTGGAATATAACAATTGTTAAGCCTTACCATGTTGAAGGATATCGTGGACTACATGCTAGTATATATTTGGTGGCACTTTTACATGTATAATCATTGAGAATCTTATAGCTTTAACTGAATTTTGAAGATTTTATTTTTAAATCTAAAAAATCTGCAGTGCTCCACTGCAAGCTGCCATTCCTGGAGCTGCTAATACAGAACATGGCAGAACTTTTTTTCTTAGGAAGAAATTGAGGATCAGTTATTAATTCTGCTTTGGTTACTGTTTGCTTCTCAAGGAAATTATTTTTGAAACACACCTGTCTATCCTTATCCAAAGCTTGTTGGAGAAAATTAAGAACCTCCCACTGATCTCCTCCATTTTATAATCTTGTCTTCGGTGTTGAATTGCTTAAACAAGAAGCTTTTCCTTTTTGATGGGGGTAAATTCAAAAAAACAACTTGGCTGGGGAGCTGCTTGATATCTGACATTTTGAATTCCTATGGGAAAACAGGCACATATAAATTAGGTGTAGTATTTGATTTCCAGTATCATTCTTCAGTGAATATTCAGAATGGAAATGTATGTTTTCAGATGAAAATGTTACTTGTGAGGTATACATACTGGTTGTTAAAATAGCAGAAGAAGGAACGAGCAGAAATTTTTATCTAAGCCTAATTCTCATTGAACTCAATGCATTTTGGCTGACTCGAGTTCAGCTTCTAAAAACTGGAAAGAACATAGCAAAAGGTCAAATACAGAGAAGTGTTAATCCTTTGGAGAAAACAGTTGATGAGTCTGCTCAAGTTATTGAACCACTTCTTCAACCACAACATAATGACGTACTCTTCATGTCCCCATATGCAAATCTTGTACATTAAAAAGAGAGAGACAAGGCTGTAACTCACAAAGTATAATAGGGGACAGGAGAGGTAGTGACACAGCAGGGCACCTCAGAGCTTAAAGCCTGGTAAACAGATGCGGAGTTGAGTTTCTAATGGCAATGGCGGTTCACGTGTTTGGAAAGAAGCCTAGAAGGTTGCAAACCAGACTGAAAGATAATTCAACCATAACTAAGTGTACTGGTTTTGGCTGGGATAGAGTAAAATTTCTTCATAGTAGCTTGTATGGCGCTATGTTTTGAATTTGTGACTAAAACACTGTTGATAACACAGGGCTGTTTAGGCTATTGCTGAGCGGTGCTTGCACAGTGTCAAGGCCTTTTCTGCTTCTCACCCCACCCCACCAGCGAGCAGGCTGGGGGTGCACAAGGGGCTGGGAGGGGACACAGCCGGGACAGCTGACCCCAACTGACCAAAGGAATATTCCACACCATGTGATGTCCTGCTCAGCAATAAAAGCTGGGGGAAAGAAGAAGGAAGGGGAGGACATTTGCAGTTATGGCATTTGTCCTCCCAAGTACCCATTATGCATGATGGAGCCCTACTTCCCTGGAGACAGCTGAACGCCTGCCTGCCGATGGGAAGTAGTGAATGAATTCTTATTGTGCTTTGCTTGTGCGTGCAGCTTTTGCTTTACCTACTAAACCGTCTTTATCTCAACCCACAAGTTTTCTTACTTTTACCCTTCTGATTCTCTCCCCCATCCCATTGAGGGAGAGCGAGCAAGCTGCTGCATGGTGCTGAGCTGCCCACTGAGGTTCAACCATGACACTAAGGCAAAGCTTGGCAAGACTGACATGCAGAAGGCAAGCAAGCTGAAGTCTTGATCTACTCTGTAAATGAGACTCATTAACAGTTTTATACAGGCTTCAGCAACATAGACAAGCTAACTTTTTCCCTAGCTAAGCCTGCAAATGTAGAATATCCTTGGCTAGAGAGGGCCCTTTTGTTTCCATGCACGCTTACTTAGATCTGGAAGCTGTATGTCACACTGAGCCTCTTAGCAGGGCTGAGTTTTGCTATACAGCCTCCCAGGCTGATCCCACTCTCTCCAGCAGACTCAGGTCTTTCTACACGTGCCTATGCAGGCATGTTGAGAAAAACATATTTGATCTTCACCAGATTGTCAGCTAGAAAGAATAAGATTGTCTTTGTGGGCTTATATCAATAGGGTTTTATTGCAAGAACTATCTTTCTCTCTACTTAAAATTACAAAGGAATACTGCAACAGGATCCTGCTGTTCTACTGCTTAACGCTATTCTGCAGTTTCTACCATGAATGCTAAATTCATTGCTCTCTCAGGAAGCCCTGTTCTCTCAAGCAGCTCTGACTCTCCCAATTTTCTCCCTCTACCATATATAAGCTGTCTGAAATCTGTAATCACAATAGCAGATAAAAAAAGTCTCAAACCCCACATTACAGTTCAGACAGATTGTGTCATTAGCACTTGGGTCAATGCTCCATGTTACAATATGTAATTTTCTTTGTGCATGCTCAGATCATCACCATCTTCAGTGTGGGATTTCAGTTCAATACCTGAGCTTTGTAATATCTCCAGATTTACAAGGGTGCACATGCCACAGGTGCTTTTCTGCAACAAAGCTCTTTCTGAATAGGGTGTGGTATTTAAATGAACAAACATTTTGGATCTCAGGGTAGCATAGAGAGGCTGTATGAATATTTGCATGGCTAATGAGAATAGTGTCATGGCCCTAAGGGCCTTAACTGCCCTGCATAAATTCATTTTGGGCCCCCATCCCATATACTCTGTGCAAGGGCCTAGGAGACCTATTCAAGTTTGGTCCCGGGCCCCAAAGCCTTGCCTGAGCTCACCATGAGGGAGCAGGAGGAACGGGTGCTGCCCCACACGCAGGGATGGGACGGGGCACAGGGTGGCATTATGGACCTTGCCAACAGGCAGGATAGGGCTGGAGGCAGCAGCAGGCTCCTGCCAGCCCAGGGACAACCAGAACAGCCCAAGGAGACAAGGGTGGCCTGGGTCACTCCATCAGGGAACTGGGGTTAGGGCTGGGCACAGGTGCTCAGTGAGGTCAGGTGAGGCTGCTCAGGGTGGAGAAGGCCATTTCATGCCCTCAGGACCCTGACAAATAGAGGGGCTCAGCTGCATATTGCTCATTTTCTCTGCAAATGATTTCTACAATTAACTACTTTTACTGTCTACAAGTCGCATACAGGATGTATTCTCATCTTTGTGGTGAGTATTATTCCACCAGAGATGACTGCTCCCCATGGAGCCTAATGGTTGCAATACAGAGAAAAGGGTATAAGAGCAGCTAACCAACTGAAGTAACCATAAGAAACATATTAGTAAAGTTTTATTGTATCATCTCCCTTTTATACGTGTCATATCCTATTTCACAACTAGTCTTGATGCCACCAAAGTCAGCTGAAATTCAAAGGGGGAGGTATAGACTTTAAAGATAGGATGTCATAATGTGATGATACAATGTATAGACTTGAAAATTTTATGGGGGAAAAAAGTGAAGATCTCTGTGAAACAGTACGGAAACAGTGTTCCCTCTGTAGGAAACTAAAACCAAAAGAACTTACATATTGAGAAGGAGTAAGGTTTTCTTTACACCGAATTTATAATTTGCATCAGAGCAATCTGAAGGCATATTATCACACTAACTTTATCACTGCTCTAAGCCAAACGTCCCATTTATTGTGCATACAGGAGACTGACCACAGCCCAGGTTACACAGACTAGGGTTAGAGGAGAACCTGATGAAATTAAATGAGTAGTGAAAGTAATGGTAACACAAGCCTGCCACTAATCACTGTAATTTATAGTATATAAAAATATATTTAATTAATGCTTCCCTCACATCCATAGCTACAATACCCCTGTTCTCCATCCAGTCCTACAAAAACAACCACACTTTAATTTTTAATGGTTTTCCATATGTTATGAAGGGTAAGAGTTCAAAAATCCCATGGAAACATACTACTAAAACAGAGTGGATTGTACTTCTGAGGCTCCCCCTGCTTCTTCTCTTTGAATAAAGAGATGGTTCATGTCTGTTTTACCAACATAAAGTTCACCATACAAAGTGGGGGAAAAAAAAATCAAAATGTAACCTGGTCAAATTAGGGGTCCCTAGCCACCTCCCAGCCTACCCACCACTTTGCTGGTGGCCCTAAGAAGGTGATCCGGCACTCAGGCTAGGGGAGCCGTGGTGCACTGCCGCCCCACACCTGAGCTGGACAACAGTGAGGCTGAATGCTGGGGCACGCTAAAGGGCGTATTCATAGATTCTGTGTATTAACTAAATTTATTACATGCCTGTGGGTTATTCAACATCATGATGCACCTTCAGTCAGGTGTTGCCATATTCTTTTATATACCCTACAATGCCTACCTGAGTGGCTGTAGGAAGGCTGTAGCCTGCTGCTTTAGATATGCATATTTTGTTGCACAGCAACAACAACCATCTCAAAGTACAGCTATCTTTTCCGCCCCTCCGCCTCACAAATTTATCAGTTAGGACTGATTGAAACTCAGCAAATGTAACTGGCAGTGGCAAACCAACAGTGAAGCAGAACATGCAGAAATTGAAACAGGGCTCATAGGGAAAATTTTGTTATTGCAAAGGGTAAGCATAGCTAACACACAATCATAAACAAGTGTCTTAGACCCTGACTTGCCACATGACAGTAAAATGCGCTGCTCAGTTCAAGCAGTTTGAAAAGCCAGGAATAAGCTGTTGTCATTTGATTTTACTGTGCCTTGTAAATTTGTCAAGCCTGTATTTCCCAGCAGACCACACAACCCATTTTATAGAAGCATGGAGCTTCCCAGGAAGCCAGGCGCAGCCCAGCCTGCCCTGTTCTGTTACATTTGCTTTGGATTTTCACCAGCAATGCACCAGTTTGTTGCATCTGTATTAAAGACTAGATTGCCTGAATTCTCCATCATTATACTCCAAATCCATGAGCAAAAAGGGGAACACACCTTTTATGGAAACCCGAGAACTTACTCTTAGTTTAATTAAACTCTAAGCCATTTCATCAAATAACTACTTTTAGTCCAATTACAATGATACTTACACAATTCAAATGAAATACAGTTAAAAATGACATATACGCAAACTTCCTAGAACCTACCCCTTTCTCTGGTATTGTGCTCCCCCTTGCGCTGCCCCTCTGGGTATGAAGGTTGATGGCTTCAAGCCGTGGGCAGGGAGTAACAGCACAGTCAGCATCTCCTCTCTGGGAGGAGCGGGATGTTGATTCTTCCTTCTCAACCCAGGATCTGTGGTTGGGCTCATTTTTATGTTTGGTAATAGCATCTACACTCTGCTCTTTCTTCCTTGGTCTGTGATACCATGTTACAGCCACATTTGTGTGTTTAACGTATGTTATATACTAATTCTTTGTTCTCTTCCCTTACCACTAGAGCTGGTTTTACCCAGCTGCCAAAGTTGGTTTCCTTTGATAACCAATAATCGACCAGTGCTGAGCTGTTCATAGTTGTGGGTCCTGTGAAATGATCCTGTGCCTGCTAGTTACTGCTACAATGAAACAAGTAAAAACAAAGCTTCGAAGAAACGAAAACAAGTCCAGACCTTCCAGAAATGCTTTTTGGTAAAAATAGAGAAAGGAAGAGAAGCATCTAGTTCACCCCCCTTCCTCTGAATGGAAAAAAAGAGCCAGAGGAGATAGAAATAATCAGTCCTCAAAGGACTCAGTGCTCTGGCATTCCTCAGGAGTGGAAAGACAGTTGCACTTACAGCAAGATCAGCTGGAGAAAAAAAATCTGCAGATGTTGAAAGAGCAGGACAGGATTGCTCTCTCTATTTGAATTGGTTTGGAAGAGCTGAAAATCATGTACAAAAGTTACAGGGCCTTTCTAACCAGTGATATTCATTGCAATACAATATATGAAGTCAGGGTCACACCCCTCCCAGGCCAAGAAACAGCTGCTCAGATTAGTGGCTGCTCTGTTGTTTCTAGGTCTCTGAAAGATCCTGGTACTTACGACCCATCAATGTGACTTCCAATGAAACCCCAGGGCTTTCCACAATAGATGTTTCCTGTTCCCTCTAGAAAGGGTAACAGTAGATTAAGGTTTAATCTTGAAGGGAAGGTCAGGTCTTGCTCACTCCTAATTCTTCCAGTGATCCCGTCGAAAATGCGTTCACGTTGGGCACTCCAAGAGGTTGTGTTCCCAAAGCCCCTTTGCTGCTCCTGCACCAAGTTTGAACAGTGCAGTTGATTGATGCTTGGAAAATGTCTTTCTCTGTTCTTCTTTTTGGTGTCTGAATATTACATAGAAGGCTTGAGCAAATCTCAGTGTCTTCCTAGGAAGGCTCAGGGAGGCTGCCTGATCTTTTCATAAGCATTTAAAGGCACTTCAGAAGATAAAACAGACAGGCCCATATTGCTGTACCTCCTGTAGGAACACTGTGCTAGGTGTCATACTGTGGTCTTACATTCCTCGGTTTCTAAAAGAGCTGGTAGCAGGTCCTACCTTTCAGCTACACATGATAAAACATATCAGGTTCAATGCATCACCATTCTAGCTCTGTAGCAGAGCTGACAGAAGAGAGAAAAAGGGTTTCACAGAAAGCTTTGAAATTTAAAATCCTTAGCTTACAAAGTGGAGCGATTTTACATTCGTTATTGTTTTGTTTTATTTTGTTTTGTGAGGGATTTTTATTCTGAAAGCTTTTTCTCAGTTATTCAATTTGTTTCTCTTTTATTTCCCTTGCATCTTTTCACCACTGGTGACTGGCGTGGCAATGAAACACACACTTTATTAATTTGGGAATTTTCTAACAACAACAAACCTCCAAACATTTTGATGAAATAAGACTTTGCTATTATTTCTATTTTTTTTTAAGAAATAAACCTCTTCTGCAGATTTACGGGCATGCTCCTGGGGATTCAATCTGAAATGTGACCAAAACAAAGAATGCAGGGTGAGAAATAAGAAATCATGCTTATATACTTGGTACAAGGTTTTCCAGCTCTTCCATTTGAAATAAATTGCTGGTGGTCATTACTGCTTGCTGTTACCTCCTTTGACCCTCTCTTAGCCTCCGGTTTTCCCCTTACTGATACAACTTAGAAAGACAGACCTTTCAAATCCAAGCACTCATGTGGCACTTATTGTGTCATGGCTGCTATACATGAGCATACATACATATATTTAGATTTAGTACTCACTTCCAAAGCTTATTATTTTCTAAATTAGGCTCCTTCAGGCTGCATTCCAACTCTAAACTCCCAGCTGCAGCAGCCATTGCATAGCACATTAGTCAAACCTCCTTCGCTTTTTGGTTCCAAGGGAAAAATTAGTCACTACAACAGATCTACAATTGCTCAAATTGGAGATTACACAGAGAGGTTCCTGTTGCCCTCCTTTTGTTTTTCTCCCAGGGCATGTCAAGACTTCTAACTAATTTTCTAGGAATAGAATTAATTGCACGGGCCAGAGAAAAGTCTCTCAAATCTGTTTTCCATATGATGGGGAAAGCTTCTCTGTAAATAGCAGCGGGCTTGCTCCTGAAGCTTGGAACAACATCCTTCTGTTGCAAGATCAGAGGACTTTGAGAAGCCTTCACTATAGATAAGTTTCACATATTTTCAAGCTTTCCAGGAAAACAAAGCATGGCCCCATATAGTAAGAATCCACACAGTAGCAGGATGCGTGGTATTAAGTCTGGGTGGAAAGGATATTTTTGAAACTCTTGTGTCAAAGGCTAACATGAAGAGTAAATTTCAGCTGGTTTGGGATACCTTTTCTGACAAATCCATGTTTTTAGGCTTTCCCTATGGCTATGCACCATTTTCTGACTGGAAAATTAAAACATGATCCCACTGGACACATCTGGAGGTAATTTGCCCGACTTTCAAATGCTGAATCTTAAGGAACATAGGTCTTTAAGTATCTTTATAAGCAGAGGAAAAGGGAGAACAACATGATAAAGCAAATTCTATAAAAGTAACTGAGCAGGTTAAATCAAAATCAGTGTTGGAAATTGGCTCCAGCTAGTCATTGCAAATCAGATTAATCTCTTGTACAGGCATTCAGCACCCTCAGCTCTTCTACCAAGCCTATTCATATAATAACCTGCTTACAGATCCAACTAGAGAAAACATCCCTCTGCCACATGACTGCTCCACTCTAGAGAGAGGTACTTTTGCAGATTCTCCTGCAATGTGCAGCTAACTGGTTCAGTTCTGGGACTCAACTTACCCCTGAGTGACATGTGAATGAAATTAAGACACTACTATAGCCTGACACAATATACTTCAAGCCACAGAGATGCCAGTTGGGAAACACCAAGCAAATCGAGTTTCTTTCCCTACTGAACTAGAATATCATTATCAAACCAAATCTCACCACAAAAAAATAGAAACTGACACATTTATTCCTGTGCAATTCATACACCCACCCTATGAGCAGCAACAAGCTCTAGTCACGTATCCAACCAAACCTGGACAAATTTCAAGCACAGCAGCAAAAATTAGGAGGCAGAATTATGGATAAACTTAGATTTAAATTTATGTATACTGAAATGTCTACAGCTGTATTATCACCTTCCCTTTTAGGTTTCTATCCCACTAAGCCTTTTCAAATGCACCCAGGCAGAGTTTGGCACCAGGCCATAGCCTGATGCGTAATGGAAGCACTTCATAGCTATCTGCATGCTACCAGTTGCAACACTGGGGCCTCAGTGCTGGAAAACGGAAACAGAGTAATTCTGTGTATAAAATGATGAAAATTAAATCGACCCATAGGTGCCTCAGATGAGCAAAATGCAGAAAAACAAAACATCATGAGCAGAACTCCTGTGATCTTAGGAAATCACATGCAGACTTTTTATAGTAAATTTTTATCTTGATTGTATCCATTAAGACTTGTTCTTTGCATATCTTGCATATGTTCCTTCTGCTTAAAAAAAGCAAATGGCTTCTCACTATCCCTTAAAGGAGCTGTGACTCTCATTCCAGACTAAGCTGCTTGGGGTGGGGCGGGGGGGGGAGAAATCTATTTTCCATTAAATACATATCTACAAGAAAAGTGATGAAAGAGTGTGGTTGTAGAAAGCCAAGTCTGTATATTTGCCATGGAAACAGCAGTTATAAGAAACACAGTGATGGGAGGAATATCAGCAATCACTTCAGTTTGATATTTCCAGCATGCAGACATAGCAAACTGTAGGCTGCTCCTCATGCAGCTTGATAGACTCAACAGTTTTATTACCTTGGTAATTATGGGTCACTTCTGGCTGCTACTTTTGAAATGTCCTAGGTATCCTTTACTATACCTATATCCTTTACTAT
Organism: Nipponia nippon; assembly: GCF_047370975.1. Taxonomy (NCBI): domain Eukaryota; kingdom Metazoa; phylum Chordata; class Aves; order Pelecaniformes; family Threskiornithidae; genus Nipponia; species Nipponia nippon. Next base: position 50,982,780 of record NW_028262380.1, read on the forward strand.
ATTCAGGAAATACAACGAGTGAAATGGAGAGGAGAAAGCAAGGGTAAAAAGGGCTCTCACCTTACACTGGGCTCCCACCTCATTTTTGTGAGGCCAGCAGTAGCCCTGTTGCACATTTAATTTACTCATCTGCCTGCTTGTTTAGCTCCTGGCACAGGCACACAGTGTAAGGAAGGAGAGGGACTTCTCTGGAGATGCCCTGGAGACAAAGCAGCATAGGCCTTATTCTGGTGTTCTACTTTTTGAAGTTTTTTGGTTTGTCCATATCAGGAAAAGCTTGAAATTAAAAGCACCTCTCAGCTCTAAGAAAGCTCAGTCAAAGCTGCAAGTCCAAATTTTAGCACAAGGTTCCCTTTCCAGAACTGTCACTACTTCTGTAATTGTCATCTCTCTGTTCTTTGCCTCTTATCAGTTTCCTTTCCATGTGATGCCCCGTTCCCCTTCAGTTGCCTCTCTCTCACTTCATTATTCCCTTCCTTTTGCTACCAAAGCTGTAGTGAAAGCATCCCGATCTCCCTTCTCCTCCCTACCGATGTGAACAAAATCCCAGCCAAACCAAGGAACCATTTTTGCCAAAGGAAAGAGACACACATGCTGAATGCAGTCTGTTAGCACCAGACTCTGCAAAACAGAGCTCACGCTCTGGAGAAATTAGCAGCACTTGATGACCTGCCCATAATAAGAATGCCAAGGGGTTTGGCTGCTTCCAGGGTTCAGGTGAACGCTGCTCTTCCAGTCACTTGCAGCAGTGCTGTTCAGGAGGGTTGATCACTCCTTGTCAAGCCACCTTCAGCCATGAGAAAGAAGCCCAGCACAGATATGAATGTGTGCTATCAATAGAGGAAATTTTTACTGCTCTGGTCTTTTGTCACAGCCCTGGCTTCCTTCTAGTTTCCACAGAATATTATTGATCGATATGCTAGGGAATGAGCTAGCATGGGAGCTTTTCAGTGCTTATCTCTAGCAGCACCAGTTTGTTTTTCATGGGGTGTTGCTAACGAAGCTTTGTCAGTGGCAGATATGCGTGGGAATTTCACACTATCAGACAGATGACAAGTGCATCCAGGAAGTTTCTGTCCTTCAGAAATGATTACTTAGTCCCCAGCTTGCCACATTCTCCTGAAGATAAGGCCTTGATTCCTGGGGCTAGCCAAGCTTTTCTTAGTGTTGGATTTAAAGGCTAGATAATTGACTGTTGCTTTCCTATGTCTTTGGCTGATCTCTTGGCACTTGGGAATGGTTCGGTCTCCAGAATAGTGTGAGCATTCCCTTAACTAAGCTGTCTTTTAGCACCATTGCCTAGAGGCTGCTAAAAGAGGCTACAATGCTGACCAAAGATCAGAGCCTACATCACCCATGGGAGACAGTACGGGGAAGGAAATGGCCAAGGTTAGAGCTCTGCACCAATGACTTATTTCTTTTGTTCTAGGAAAATCCTAGTGTTCTTTGGTATATTTGCATATCAAAATAATTTCTAGATAGGAAATGCTAGGAACAGCTTGCAGCTTTTTTTTTTTTTAAATTAACCCAGACCATTGCCAATTCCCACTTACCTGATGTCAACTTTGCCCTAAGGATAGGCTGAAGTCAGAGAAAAGCAGAGAGCCATCTCATTCATCGGCTGCCACAGTTGCCACATAAAAGATGTTTTCAATACATAAATGTCTCTGAAGGCTAAAAACTTGCCCACAGGCAAAGGAAAAGAATATATTGGAATACACTTTAAAATCACAGCTATTACATGATACTTCAGCAAAGATATACTCAGATACTGTATGGTATTTTGTTTGCTTAGTTTGATCAAGAGTGATGCTGATGATGGAGTACGACTCTCTGCCTTAGCTGGATCCAGATTGCAGCTGAGTCATCAAAACCACTAAGAATTCATGCTGTAACCATGCAAACTTCACATACTGACCTTTAATCGGAAAATCCCTCTGCTGCTATGTCATTTCTATACAAAGTAAAGATTTTTCCTGTTACTACTGTTCTAAGCAAAGTAAGATTCAAAGGAGTTATTTTCTGAGAGGGACACGGTGGTCTGTATTACGCAATCAAAACAAATCTAAAGAAATCTTGTTGATTCATTGAATCTTATTTTAGATGTAAAATTTTAACTTCCTGGATTGACTTTTATGGAGAAATATTCTTGTCTAAATACACAATGGTTATAACCAGTAAAATGTAGCCACTTGAGCATGATGGCATCTCTTATATTGTGTGCTTTTAATTCATGCTAACCAGCCATATACATTGGATACGAGCTGTTAACTTAAAAAATAATAATATGGGAATTCAGAATTGCTCAGAAGACTTCAATATGCATTTGGAGCTTACAAGAACAAGAGACTTTCTCTTCTGATATAGAGGGGTATCAGAGCTCTTCATATAACTTGATGAGAATTTCCTGCATCATTGCAGAGTGACTACGGAAGTGATTTCTTCTTCTTCCTGATCCTGATGTGCCTATTTTCATGCCTTTAGGGCTGCCCTATCCCATCTGTATATGAGAGAAGAAAGTAAAGTGGCTTTTCACTGGACCAGCTCAGCTGGTACCAAGAGGCACTGCAAGCAATGTGAAAAATTACCATCTCCAATACAAATGTGTTTTATCTGGGGCAAGGGAAAGCCAAATTCTCCCAGCAGTAGGCATGCCAGTGGAATAAAATGCTATTCAATAACAGCTTTCTCACATAGAAACTCTCTTTTTTTACCGTATCACTTGTGACACTAGGTGCTAAGCAGGCATACTGCCCACGGTCTGAGCAGCATTTTACAGCTGCTGTTGTAGCTGCCACCATAGGTAGAGAAGACGATCTGGCTGTGCAGTCCTTGGCCTGGATAGTTCTGGGGTGCCTAACCCCTGTGGCTTTGGACTACTCTGACTCAGGCTGGGGACAGCTTTGCTACTGGTAAACCCCAAGAGTGAGGATGATAGAGAGCTGTGAGACAGACCATGGCTGTGTGGCAGAGGCTTATAGAAGTTATTAAATAATCTGGAGAATCAACAGTAGCTCTGCTAAAGTGGCTGTGCAGTCTGATAACCGCAGAAGAGAGCAAACCTGATGCTCCCTTTATAGTGCTTGAGGAGAGCTGAAAGTCCCTGAAGATGGTTCAAGTTATTCAATGAGATGAGCAGGGATTCGTTTGAAGTCGCAGTGTTGAATGTGCGCCATTAGCAGATGTTAAATATGAAAGTGTTTCTAAAATCCCAGCTGTTGGTCAGCTTACTCAGGCTTCAGTAAAGTACTTGCCTTATCTGGAGAGCCACAGCTGTGACCCTGAAAATAAGTACTGTTCTTTCTTCCACAATACCAAACAGGGATAACTCTTGTGAGCAGAAGGGTACTGCTTTTCTATGTAATGTAGCCTGGTGATTTAAATGCCCCCCAGGAGTGCAGTTGCATCTTCAGACTACATTTCCACCTCCCAGGAAACTGCTTCTTTTACCATCCTGTGCTCTCATGGGAGATCAGAGACTCTCCATCCCTCCTGATGAATGTGCCAATATATACATAAAAGCTAAGACTCATTGGGTGAAAGAATATGTGTACAACAACAAGCATGAGTGTAGATGGGCACTTAATATAGACTGGGAACCAGCTTCTGCTCCAAGGTCAACTTTTAAATTTTTCAGTAAAAGCCCATGAGGCCAGCCCAACATGTAGAGATTTCAATAACACTGATACACAACTAATACAAAAAATGTGGCACCTATGGCTTTATGCATAAGGGAGTAAGCAGCATGTTGAGTGGGAGTTTTCAGGATAATTTTGAACCTATTTCTACCTAAGTTTCACCAAATGCATCGATGTGCTTATCTTCCTAGGTTCAATTTGCACTGAGACAAGCAGCACTTGGATGTGAACTAATGCTGAAAAACAATCTATAATGAGCTTGGGATTCAGATCCAGCATGCAGCAATCTGAAAATGGATATCCCGAGTTTCCTACAGTCCCGAGATTGTTTTGCTAAATAAAAACAGCTTCACACAATTTTATCTTTTAATCAACAGCCCAGACATGTACTAATAAAATCATATTAACAATAGATTTTCATTTTGGAGTATTCAGACAGGGAAATAAACATTGTTGTTATAATGAAATCTACCAACCACCAAAAGCCAGACTCTTCTACACTGCTCTTCTCTGCACTGGTAGAAATCTAGTTGCTTCCCTGAGTTTAGAGGCAGAATTAACACTTGCAGTGGAGTAACTCAAAGCAGAATCCAAGCTTAGTTTGCTATAAGGCACTCTGACTGTATAAATAAACACAGTACACAGCTGCTGTGATTTTTCCTTTTTAAAGCCAGCTTGCATTTAATTTGCAAATACGATCAATACTAATTTACCCCTCATTTTGCCTTGGGATTTCTAAAAATATGAGATGACAAATGCTAAATCAGGTAATGGTATTAATTCAAAATCTCAAATATAGAGCTCAAAAAGAGAAGCATTCACATGGAATACCTTATGTTAGCCTTTAAATGAGATTGTTCATCAGACTGGCTCCTGTGTTCTACATTCAAAGAGCATTTACAGATTTTCACTATGAATAAGATAAAGAGAGGAGGAATAAAGTCTACAAAAGGGAGCCCAACTGCATTTCTTTTCTAACATGTTGTATCGCAAAATCACATCTGTTTTACTTGCACAGTAGAAGCCTACATTTTACCGAGACAATAAAACAGAAAAATAAAATTATAGCAAATGGAAAATCTAACCCTTTAGCACACCTAAAAGGCCACACTATCACCTGGAAACTGAAAGCAAGGCACTGTTATCCAAATCTTTCAAAACAGGAACAGCCATCACAGAGATTTACTTGACTGCAATAAGAGCTAGTGGTTTATCCTCTTATCCTCCATGGTTGGTTTGTTTGTTTTTGTTTTTGTTTTTTTTTTTTAAAGTATCTTCTGAAAAGAACTGCAAGTCATTTACCAGCTTTTCCATGGTGTCACTGTTGATCATCAAACTTCCATGGAATGGGGATTTTGATTCTGGTTTTGAGAAAAGGTGATCCTCAAATAATATGAAGCATGCCCCAGAGATGCTGTTCTGTTTCCAGGTGCGTAAGGTTGCTTTCATAGATGCATTGTCCATAGTCCTTAGTGCAGCACTTGTGTCAGTGGCTAGAGGGTTTTTGAACAGGTTGACATTACCCTCTCTGATCTACTTGGTTCCTGACAAGTCTATTCTGTTACTGGTTTGTCCCTACTTTAAAATGTCATGTTACATTTCTCTATGCAATTTCTTCAGCGATTACCTTTTCCCTTTCTTTTCCTTCAACAAGAAACTAACTCTCCTTAGTCTCAGAGAGCTGGAGAGTGGCAGTAGAGGAAGAAAGATTCCTTCTCCTCTTCCCTGACTGCAATATTCAACCTTGCAGCTACTAAGCATAATTTCATAGAGTAATATAGATTGGAAAGGACATCCAAAGGTCATCTGGTCCAAAACCCAACTCAAAGCAGGGCTTAGATCACATTGCTCAGAGTCTTGTCTAGCTGAGTTTTGAATATCTCCAGGCATGGAGATCCCACAACTTCTCTGGGTAACCTGCTCCAGTATTTGTCTACCCTTCTAGTGTAAAAAATTATCTTTACTCTTTGTACTGAATATCCATCTCCCCAGATCTTTTCTGCACGTAAAGTTACAATATTATGTTTAGGCTGCAATTAATATTGTTTTAGAATAATATTAATCATAATTAATTAATTGTAAAAGTATGCGATAAAAGGGAAAGAATGGACTCAGTGATTCAGGATATTCCTTTCGGTCTTGTCTATGGGTGGCATTCCGCTAGCAGATTTAGACATATGGATGTAGAGGTTCATAAATATAGATCTGCATGTGAACCAGGTGTCTAAACTCCAATTACAGCCAATGGGGATCTAGGATGGGACTCAGTTGCCCCTGTGTAACCCTTTAACACCATTTTAAATGCTCTCAAGTATCCTGCCCCAGAAGGGCACGTCTCCCATAGATCATATGCCACCTCTGCCAGGCCCACGTAGGTGTTTCTAGAGAATCTGAAATGACACCAGACACCTATGGGCAATGCTATAGAAATAGTTCATAGATATTGTTGTATGAACTATAGAAATAGGATGCAGCATAAATGGCCAATGACCTACAGGTGAATGATTACATTCGAAGGCTTGTGGTACAACGATGAATACAGGGTGAACCTCTTCCTTATCATCTCCTCACTCTTGGCAGCAGTGTGCTTAAACATTCAAACAAAAAGAGAAGACACAGCAAACTTTCAGCATTATGTAGCACACCAGTTTTGCCAACTCTTTTTTCAATAACAAGGTCACAAGTACGAACCATCCAAAGGGCACATGTGACAAGTCACTTCTGTTCTCTGTACACAGACATGTGAAAGGAAAATTACCTAATAATTTCAGTTTTTATCCCCCAGGATTACTTCACAGTACATATTTTTCCACATTTCTATTGTGTCATTAATCTTTATCCTGTGCCTTCTGCAGAAACTTCTTTTTTCCTCCCACAAAGGCTGCCAGGCTCCTGCTCTCCAAGGGGTCACAGGTTGCAGAGGAATCCACAGAAACAGGAAACCAGGCTTCCTCAGGCAGTTTTGAAACACCAAAACCTGTTTCCTTTCTACAAAAATAAAGCCTGTCAGGGCATCCTCTGGGTAGGCTCACTGTATGAGCAGCAGCTCAGGAGGAGGGAGAAGCTACAGGATTTCTTGCCTGGGAAATACATGTGAGATAACTTGTAGCTTTTACAAACCAGCAGAATGAAGGAGATAATCTTCTTGCTGCTCCTATTGCATTTACAGAGTGGCAGCATTGGATATAATACTCCAGGAAAGCTCTGGACCACAGGCCAGGGTGGTGAAACCCAGACAAGTCACTCAGACTTGACTCCATCTCCGACCACAATTGTCGGGTCACCCCATTCTGACATCCAAGCTGCTGAATCGAGTGCCTCACAGGGACCTCCCTTTGCATCTTCAGGCAAGACTCTGGGAATGGAAGCAGTGAAGAAAACCTTCAATCCTACAACCTCTACCCCTGCAAGCCAGTCAAATGGACACAGTGATGGTGACTCTGACAAAGATGAGATGGAAAGCTCATCTAGCAACAAAGGGACATTTCTACAGAGCAATGCTAGAGAGGTCCCTCACCAGCAAGAGGTCACTACAAGCCAGGATACAGCTAAAGGGAATAGATCTCTCAAGCAGTCATCCCACAGCACTGGTATCACCAGCACCCAGCAGGATGTCAACTCCAAAGCATCTGGCTTTGAAACTACCAGAGGAAAGTAAGGAAAGTTACATATTTTTTCTTGTCTCCTATGTACTGCTTAGGAATGGTTATCTTCTTGTTCCCGGTGAAATAATTGGCAAAACTTCTAATAATTTCAGTAAAATAGTTTTCTGAGCTTAAAGAAGACCATATAAAACAAGCAAAGGACCAAACCTGCACTATTTACTCAGTCAAAACCATACATTTGTAACAGAGTAATGCTACGATATTTTATTCCTCAGGGTAGCTATCTCAAAACCAATGGGAAAGTCATTATCACATACGGGTAGGAAAGGACTACAATAGATGCCTCCCTGTTTTATGCACAGTAAACTTTTGTTGTTTTTTTTTTTTCTTTCTTTTTTTGTGGGTAAAAGAAATTGCAAATGCACTTTTTCATTTGGAATCTATTAAAAATGATTGTGTTTGTACACTTCTCCACTAAATTAAAAATACAAGCAATTAAGTGTACAAAATACATCAATGTTTTACAATTTGAAACACCTTATTCTGTAATAAAAACTTATGGAAAGTGGTGTTGCAGGTGAATGTGCATTCAGAACTGTATAACTTAATACGTAGTTGCTATGCATAACAGAGTATATCAAATCGTACTGTCTAGTTTTATAGCTCTGGAACACTCCATTATTTTCTTTGTACCCCAATGTCTTCAATTCTCAATGGGGATGTTAATACTGACTTTGGAAATGTTGCAAGGTTCACTTAATTGCTGATATATATTCAGATACTGGTAGAAAACGGAAGACAGAAAGGATTGGTTGTTTTCCACAGTATTTATGGAGAGTGGGCTTTCAGAATATAGATTTCTTCTTTTGATAGTACTTGCCCAAATGTTAGCGTCCAAAAGGAGAAAAAAATTCTTGCTTAAATTCACACAAAAGAGAATAAATCACTCCTTAGAAATACTCCTACAATTATCTTGCTACGTGTGGCTGAGAGCTAATGTTCCTTCAGCTCAAAGAAAAGATTCCCATTGACCTGAGCATGTTTTGGATCATGCAAAAGTGTAATAATGCACAAAGACCCAAAGGAAAGGAATCCTTTGCCTCCACTTGGTAGAGACACCCCAGTAAGGAGCTGTGTTTCCCAGCTAGCTTTCTGAGCATACTCCTTCAGTTGTGAATGTCATCTGTTACAACACCTTACTACGGTGTTTGGCAGAGTGTCTGAGTTAACCTGAGTTAAATGGGTTCTCGTTAGGCATGAGAGCTGATAACTGCATCTCCATTAAAATAGGCCTTAACATATGCTAACCTTAGAGCCTTTAGCTTTCTCAGCTTTTTTCAAAAATAGTATTTCAGTGAAATTAATCTTCAGAAAAACTCTCTGAATCATCAGGTATTGTTTCTACTTTTTACATAAGATATAAATATAGAAAGCAAAAAATTAGTCTCTGGTGAACAAGGTCTCATATTTTATTTATCATAATGGGATGTGGTTGCAGCTGCAAAGAGGCAAAATAAGCAAATCTTGTATTGGTTAGCACCTTATTTCATGAGTGGTTGAGGAGCAACCTGCTGTGCAACATGCATAAAGGTCTTCTGGTTTTTTTTGAACCCATTGAGCAAGTTAGCGACAAAGCTAGGATTGCATATGGAAGTTAAGGGAGTGTGTAACAGCATGAAACCCCAACATAAAACAGAATGCTGAATCCCCACTCTCTTAAACTGCTGGGCTACACAGCCTCTCTCTAGCAAATGCCTACAGTTCTAGGTGTGGGTCGATCCTTTTCACATTAAGATTCTTGCATTATAAACCTTGTCTTCCTACCACATACAAGTGTTTTTACAATCAGCTAAGGTGTTTTGAGCTTTTCTTCCAGTTTTGCCACCGACCTGGACTGTGATTTAAGTAGGTCACTTCACTATTCTGTCTCCCTTTCCCTATGAATTAGACCTAGATGAATAATAAAAAGTCTCTTGTGACTCATTTTTTTTTTCAGTAAAGTAATGAAAAAATGCCAAGTCTAGTGTGCTCAATATTACTGACCACTGCTGTGAAACACCTGGAAAGCTACTGCTAAGAAACTATGCATAAGAAAGCAAGCATTTTATTTATTATGTGCAGGTGTTATCCATTTCTAGCATATGTTTTCTTTTTTAAAAAAATGTTGCATCTTTATTGCAAATAAAGTGAAAGAGATGCTGTAAAACTTCCAATAAAGACATTCAGCTTTCTTTGAGCTTTACTCATTTAATGCCTGAGCACAGCATGAATGAGTCAATAGCAGATTTCATAGTTGTAAAGCATACTACCTCTGAGGAAATTTGGAAGCACAATTTGCTTTTTGGTTTTACTTTGAATTAAAGCAACTCTTTGGTTATAGTCTGTATTCCAACCTGAATTTTTGAGTGACCTTGTAGGAACTGCATGACTCTCATCCTTTATGGCAACCCATTGTGCTAACATATGTGCAGAGATGCTGATGTTAAGAGAAGGAACAATAAAGAGAGGTCGGTGAGAGACAAGAGGAAGGAAAACAAAACAAGAATGAGCATTTGTTTTTTAATATATTTATAATTAATTTTTTATAATAAAAAAAAAACACATATACTTTGTTGGAGAGTCTCCAGGGCTGTCAGATTACCCACAAGGTACAATATATGCCCATTGTACAAGCTTAATTACCCAAATACCCCTTTCTGAAGGAGGTCATGTGCCTTACTGGCTTAATTACAAAGATAATTCCCTCGCTATCTCTACCCTAGATTATCCAAGGATAATATTACGTACACATATCACATACATACTAGAACTAGATTAGAAAAAAGTTCTTCTGGTTCATTCTTTTTTTGCAAAATTCCTGTTAAAATGTCAGAAGAGCACAATTTGGAAATATTTCATGGATTTTCGGAGTCTGCACCTGAAGAATATTTCTGACAACCACCAAGTGTGGCAGGCAGGACACACCCAGGTATGGCAGCTAGCATCACCCCAGAGCTCAAATCGCCTGCTGCAGCCATGGTGATGCTGCAGTGCCAAGGTCAAGCTGGGAAGGCAAACCAGTGAGTCAAGATCAGGCTTGGTGCTGGTGACCAGGATAAGACACAGCCCAGTGATCACTGGGCAAGTCCACAGTGATGGGGAAAGGTCAAAATTAAGCTAGGATGGCAGCTTGCAGGTCAGGATTGACACAGGTGCAACGTGGCCCTGAGCTGAATTTCACCGTGCTCCTGAGCCCATGGGTGGGGTGTATGGGTGGAGACCCCACATCGGGCTGCTCAGGGTGAATAAGGCCCACAAGTGCCATCAGGGTCCTGACAAGTTTCTGTTTCATTTTATTGAAAGAAATGTGCTATTAGAAATGTCAGAAAAAATTCATATTTTGTTTCCTACTGAAACAGAACCGTATTTGCCAAAGGCCATGACTTTATTTTAAAAACTCATCTCAGCTTGTCTTTTCAGGTTCCAGCAGAACTTCTGAGGGCAAAGATGTACTGCAAGAGGCAGTCACCTGATGAGGAGTACAGTCAGTAGGACTAAAGGCTCCAGATGCCAGATTCTGCTGTTAATAAGGCAAAGCTTGGCTTTGAGCCCTTCTATATCACATCCTGATGTGGTATTTTAAGTGCTAAATATTGGGCATATCCTTATGTCTAAAAACACTAAATTCTTCCTTATTCTTCACTGGAATGAAAAAGCAACGAAATCCTGTTCTTTTGCAGTGAAGTGGAACAATTCTATAACTAACCTTAGAACAGGTACAGAAGGACATAATTTATAGATTCTGTAGCTACCTGCTCTCAAACCATTTCAGAAGAGTGGTTTTTCTGGTGAGGTATCCCCCATTCTGGGAGGACCTGCATCCAAGCTTTCAGAAGGGCAAGGAAACTTCATAGGAAGCACAACTGGAATGGCCTGAGCTGAAGGAAAATTACTTTCTTCACTCCTAGTATGAATTTGACTTAAGCTCTGAAATGTAAGGCTTATGTCTCTACAAAAAATATGCTTTTTTTTTTTTTAATTTCTACCTATCTTCAGATTTTCATGCTATCCATATCAATGAATGAAGAAATGCTGGGAAACTAGAGCTGTGCTTCAGCAGCAGAGGGAGAGTTTTTCCAAAGTTCGGTGACATTAAATGTGAGCACCAATTTGGTGTCAAAAAAGAAAACTGATGATACATTCTTTTCAACTGAGTTCATGCGAGATACATCTTTTTTAGCCCATGGAGAGAGAATTGCAGTATTTCACCGTATAAAGCAGCTTAAATAACAGTGGTCCTATGGAACAAGACTGAGGCTGAGTCCTGAGACTAGCACACTTCCATTCAGAACCCAATTTTATTAATCACTTCGAGGCAGCTCCTGAATACATGAGAAACTCATTCAGGCTGTAAATTAACCACACTGTCTCCACATTGTTGGATGGCTCTACATTATTCTTTTCTCTTAGTATGTGTATATTACACATTTTCCAGTTATCATGAATCCACTGAGGGTCTTCATAGACTTCCCCTGCCATTACCTTGGGCAGCGATGAGGTGAGAGTATTTTATTACTAAGCCCAGAAGGGTTTAATAAAGTCGGTACCAGGGACAGGTTTGCTTAGCTGTCACATGTGGTAAGTGTGCTGAAATATTTCATTCTCATGACCAGACCTCTGCATTTCTCCCCAGAAATTGCTTTTGCCTGTATCAGCTCGGTAGCATTTCTAGTGTACTGACAAATTAAAATGAATGGTTAAGCTCAGCAGATGGTTCCAATACACAAGACACGTAGAAACCTGATTTAACTACCTAGTTAAGGCAAGGTTCACAGTCTCTTTTGATCATGTCACTTTTTAATGGAGCAGAGAGAACAATTCTTAAATTGATTTCTTAAGATTTTGCATCACTGTGCATTTACAATAAATAAAGTCATGCATGGCTTAGGTTTCTGCCTCACTAGGTATATTCCATATGACCTGGAAGGAGGAACCTCTTACACTGGTACTTAGGTTGCCTTGGTGGCTAAGTATCAGAGTATGTTTGACAAGCAGTGCTTGCTTTGCCCTCACAATGTTGTATTCCAGGCATGCAGAAGACCTTTGCAATGAGCCCCTCTTCTCCAGCAGCATCTTGAATGTACTGCTGACGTTTGGCTGTAAGCCCACAATCTAATTTTCCTACACATGCTGAACGCAGTATTACGCCCATTGCAGTCCTGAAGACCAAAGCAAATCATTCACCCAAGTGCCGGAATTCACTACTGTATTGCTATTTCATCCACAGAATACATGGGGCAAAGGATATAATTATGCAGTTCCATAATGATGCATGTGGCATGCTACAAAGAAAATGTAACTGTCCAAAGAAAATTTTAATGCCAGTATTTGGAGATTAGTGCTGTCTTCTGCTGAGCACAGGAGTAAAACAGTTAACAGATGACTGAGACTGCTGGTGTGAAGTAGCAAAACACCTTACTGCATTGTGCAGATTAGGTACTACTGCACACTGTACAGCAGTACCGGCACAGGGCAAGAGCTGCACAAGGTCCATGCGATTCATAGACTTTTTGGTTGCATCAGTGCTATTATACCCCATGCATTGAGGAGATCTTGTCCACTGCTGATGTCGCATGCACAGAATGAATTACAGGGTCTGTTTACTCCATTGTGGCGGTCACCTTTTAAGTGGTTCCAGTACCTGGGTGGGAAGGAGCCATTGCGCGAGGTGGTTTACCCAGCTTGCACTACCTCCCAGAGAGACCCTATAGGAGGTTTTGTCTTTCAGGGAGAGAAGAAATGTAAACACATGTCCATACAACTCTGAACCGTAGGTGATAAAATAATTTTGTATAACTAGACAAAAATTCAGGAAATAATAAAATCCAAAGTTCTGGTTTTCTGAGACAGCCTTTCAGTAATGACAGCAAGGCAGAGTCATGACAGACTGTTTTCAGTAGCACAGGAAACATAGCACTGAGGGGAAAAAAAAATCACATCTCCAGCCAGGTTGCTTTTGAGACACTCACAAGATACTTCTTACAAAAGACAAAACACCCCAGCATCTCTTTCTCTTAGCTTCCTCAGAGTCTGGCTATTTAGTTTTCCTGTGATCAGAGTCAGATAAGGCACTACTTTACAGGTGACTTCTGAAATTTTTTAATTAATATAATAAAGGTTTCCACTCATCTCATTACACTAACTACTGCATTAATGCTCATGCTTATCTTTGCTCTTGCTCTTTGTTTCATCTGTCATGGAAACAGCAAGGATTAGGAACAGACTGTTTTCCATCCCTAGTAATGTCTCTTTACCCTACTGCATAGATTAGGATTACTGTAACAAACGACACGGTGTTAGGGTTTGCCTCCCAGCCACTGCAAACATTCGACTCTTTGCAGCATTTCATTTAAGGTACACCAGAAACCTCTGCTCAAGTCTGCACAGAAAATATGCATTCTTACAAATCTGAATATAAATAACATTTTAGAAAACTGACACCAATTTCTATAACAGACGTGGCAAGGAAAAGAACAGCAGTAAGGTGTCCCCATGTGTTCTCCAAAGGCCTTATCTGTGTTGTCAGTTAGAGAATGCAAGTGTTTCAAAAGACAATTTTTCTGCCATATCCATATGCATCTATTCTGTATTACACTCCTGGTAAGTAACACCATAGGTCATGAGGAAAAGCCTGGGGAAAAAAATCACCTTGAATTTCATGGACTTTGGCTGAGAGCCTTTTTGTTCAAGAGCCCCCTAAGAAATCAATCAGTGACAGCGTAAAGATACAGCTCTGCATGAGCAAGTGGCAAATCAGCTACAAAGCAACTGGCAAGGCATTTAACCATTTAATTAAGCTAAATAAGAAAAGCGACACTGTCTAAAACAACACTATAAACAGATTCAGGAACAACATTCACCCCTGGAACTGGGATGGAGCTTCTTTTTTAACGTTTTCATTTTGTCACTTATAAAGGCTTTTTTTTTTTTTTGATCAGTATTTCTCAAAATGTAGAAGCCATTAATGACATACTGCGATATCCTTTTCTGTACATTAGCTTTTCCTTGGCTAACAAACCAGCGAAAACCAGTACCACTGAAGGTCATTTGAGAAGCAGTGACAGTAAACTAGACCAGAACTAGCTTAATAAATTTTGTACTCTGGGTCAATTAGATGATGGAAAATAAATTTATATTCCAGAGGGAAAAATGCAGAATTAAGACCCTTTTAAAGAGCAGTTTGTCTGGGTTTCCAAATGTGTTTTACTGGATGATTCTCAAAGCAGATTAGTGGATATCTTCTCAAAAGTCTTTAGACTTTAGACTCTATCTTTGGGGAAGTTTTATTATTTTGAAGTGCTCTGAACACAGAGAGGGAGATAAGGTCTAAAAGAGCGGATCTGGTTCACAAGAAGACAACTTTTTAAATGCTAAAATAGATTGGCGAAGCACTAGATAAGTGGAAATTGTGAATTAGTTTTTGCAGCACAAGGTAGGACGCACAATTGGTCACAACAGTAAATAAAAAGTTGGATGAGACAAAGAGGCTATTCACAGTCCAAGGCTTCAGCACTGTACATACAAAAAAAGGAAATGAATGATGAGAGTAAAATTTGTGTTTTGTAATAGGCAGGACAAAATGTCAGGACCCTGAATCCTGAAAAAAAAACATTAAACCAATGGTATGACTCCCCCCACCTGATACTTCAGTGTCAACAAGTCAGCTGTTTCTCAGGCTTAGAAACATACCCTATAACATATTTTACCATCGCATACTATATTATATTGCATATTAAATGCACTTTTCAGAGGCTGTCCACATTTTCCATTCCAATCAGCATGTAAACCAGATTTCCCAATTTGATTTGTTTATGGTCAGTCCCTAGCGAGTACTGATTTTTTATTGCAGCTGTGATTGGTAGATTCATACATTTCAGAACAAAGGAAGCTGATCACTGAACCTAAAAATATTTTAAAAATTTGATTCAGGTTTATAATTTCTGTTTGAACTAGATCTTATAATTTCAAAACATGTCTGATGTTCAGATAAAGGTACAGAATTTATCACTAGCATCAAAAAGGTGAGAGGTCTCTGTAGTCACCTAGTGGAGTTCAAAGGATGTTGCTGAAACCAAAGCCTGGTCACCCATGCAATAGCAAAAAAACTCTGTCAGGGTTCTTGCTATCCCTATAATCTGAGTGTTTACATTGTGTCAGTCAGCATTATCTCTCCTCACCCAAACTTGGCAGGATGTTTAAAGCAAACTGAAAATATATCACAGCAATGTACTTTTATACAACCTAAATTCAGGGTCTGTACTCTGATCCTTGTATAAAAGTCTTTCAGACTGGGAAAGAGCCTAGCTTAAAAAAGAAATAGAAAAAATCGATTTCTTCCACACCATGTCATTATATGTTTTTATATATGAATGCGCTTAACCTACTGTATTCAGAAGAACAATCCTATCACCCAAAGGAGATAGATACCTAGGCAAAGATGACAAGATCCTATGAACCATAGGATCATTCAGGTTGGCAGGGACCTCGGGAGGTCTCTAGGCTGACCTCCTACTCACAGCAGGGCCAGCTGTGAGATCAGGCCAGGTTGCTCGGGCCTTGATCCAGTCAGGTACTGAGCTCCATGCTCTGGGCTGGTGCTCGCACAACCTCTCTGGGCCCTGTTCCAGTACCTGGGTGTCCTCATGGGGAGCAAGTTTCTCATACTTAGTCTGAACCTCTCTTGTTTTAATCTGGGCCTGTTGTCTCTTGTCCTCTGGCCATATATTGCTGGGAAGAGCCTAGATCCAGCTTCTAAATAGCTTCCCTGTAGGGGCTGGGGATGGCTGCTGTTAGGCGACCTCAAAGGCCTCCCTTCCCCAGCCTGAACAAGCCCCACTCCCTCAGCCTGCCTCACAAGGCATCTGCCAGCTCCAGATGCTTGCAGCAGCTTTCTACATCCCCTTTGCCAAGGTGTAAGGGACAATACAAAACGAAAGAAGGTGTAGAATCGCGATTAGTATTTCATAAACTGTCCTGTGAAATACCAATAAACTGCATACAACCTGAATGAGGCACAACCACCAAGCCGTGCACGGACTTTAATGCTGGGTCCTTTTGTATTCCTTCAGCAACACAATAATCTCATTTTCATGATTCAATGATGTTCAGCTGCGCTGATTCAATAGCATTTCTATTAAAAGCCAGGTAATCTAATTTACTCATGGATAAAAATAACTCATCTTCAGATTTAATATGAAAGGGGCAGAGCAAAAGCTATACCCTTTGTGGCCCAGCTGCCACTGGTGTTCCTGTTGTGTGGCTTTAGGATCACTTGCAAGGATCTGTGCTTACAAGCAAATGGAAGCGATTGTGTACAGCTATCCCTGATACTCTGCAGCTGGCGTTTTTTGTGAGGGTTGGCTTGGTTTTTTTCTTGTCAGCGTACCCAAAGAACAGTTTACAGCAGAAACGCACTGTGAAAGGGCAGTCTCATAAACTTCCACTCACCCTAAGAAAATGATAATTTTTCGATGTTAGCGTGAATTGCGCTTTACTTTTCAGCAACATTGGGTATCACAGTGTCAAGAGGACCGGTTCAAAGCCTGCTGAAGTTAAGCGGAAACATTTCCATTGGGTGTGAATGTATTCAGAACAATCCTGTCATAGCCCAGATAACTCTACCAGCAAGCTCCTTCTTTGGAGTTAAACTTATTTTCTTCTTTTGCTGCCCTCCTTCCTGCAGGCCCTCTGCTCCCTAACCATCCCCTGGGAGCTCAGGGGAAGGCGGCGGGGCTCTCCCTGACTGGTGAGCCCCACGAAGCGATGAAGCTCCGCTCCGAGCTGTACCCGAATTTACACGGCCACACCACCCACCGGGCCCCCCCAGCAGGCGTGAGCGGGGTGGCGGGGGCGGACAGGCGCCCCCACGGCCCCACGCGTCCCCAGCGCCGCGGAGCGACCGGCGCCTTAACCGCCACCGGCAGCTTCCCGCCTCTGCGGGCAACGGCCGCCACCTGCCGGCCCTGCCCGGCAGCGCCTCACGCCGCCCCGCCGCGCCTCACGGCGCCTCAGCCCGCCGCCCCCCCCTCTCTCTCCGGGCCGTCGCCTCACGGCGCCCGGCGCTGCCCCACGGCAGAGCCGCCGGCCGGCTGGGCTTTAGGGCTGGGGGGGAAAGTCTAACCCAGGCGCCGGCTTGCCAGCAGCAGCAGGCAGATGGCGGTGGCTCCCCCTCTGTGGCGGCAGCCCTCGGGCGCGGCGGGGTGAGCCTCCCGCCGCTTCTCCGGGTGGGGGCAGGCAGCTCAGACCGGGCACCCAGGCTGCCACCAGAGAGGTGGTAAAGCTGAGCATAAGCTCTGCTAATTGCGAATTAGACGAGGGTTTTAATAGTGCTGGCAACACGCCAGCGAGGCAATGATGGGTTTAAGGGCTCCTGAGTGTTGTCAGGCACGTGTCCCCTGAATCAGAAGCCCGGGATCTACCTACGAGCACATGCTTATACAGCTACTTCAAACCAAGTGGGGTATTTTTCATCACATAAAGTCAAGCCCAGCTTCAGAAACCTGCACAGTAAATTAAGAAACTGTACGTGCTGCTTATGAAAGCTTAAACAAGAATAAGTAAATGACTATGGGTGAGATATTCATCTCCTAGCCGGGCGTCTCAGGGCAGGTTTCCACAGGCCACATGGTTTTATTACGCAGACGGGGAAGTTGCTTTTTGCTGGGCATCACATCCCTTTGAAGATGCAAAGTGTTGCCCAGTAATTCACACCATATACGTACCTTCATATCATGAGGTTGATGTAAGTCACTGAGGATGAGTCAGCTGAACACAGGGAAACACGACAGTAATCTGTCTTACTCTCTCAGAAATAAGCTTTTCTCCAGCTGAGGGAAACACCTGTATTATTGGTACCTACTCATGCAGACTGGGCATTGGGCTTCTTGCCATGGACACAGTGCGGGCAGTCCTTGCTTACAACTGCCCCCAAACTACTTCTGTTTCGCAGTCCTGCTGCATCCTTTCTATTTTCTGGCCAACTGTGGAAATGAAGAAACGCTTCACGGGAATGTTTTCGCTGTGGAAAAAGAAACAGGACTGGTATAAGCAGAAGAGAAGAAAATTTTTCCAAGAGGGTATTAACGCAAGATCTGAATAAGCTGTACGGGACGCGTAGGATCCCAAAAGCTAAAGACAGGCTTAAAGGCACCATCTGGGTCCCACTAATGCCCTGCTGGTTGTAGGTGCTTTGCTCCAGCCACACAGGCAGGGTCCACACCCATTAGCTACTCAGGACTTTATATTCACAATGGCCATAAAACCCAGAGGACTCAGGCCTGCCAAGGCTGCAGTGTAAACACGCTTATTGGTTGCAAAAGAAACAAATGCTGCTCTTTGTACTACACCCTGCTTCTCAGATATGGCCAAATCACACTTGATGCAGACTTGGGGTAGCAGTATTTTGATTCGAGTTGGAAATACTGCTGCAAATATCACAAGCAAAGAGGTTATTTCAGAGGCCTGAGGACTCTCTCACACCTTGCTACCAGTGAGTTTTCCTGGCCAATACATGCAAGAGGAGGATGAAATCTGTCACATGGGCTTTATGCCAGTCGGGGCTTGTACTGCTCTCTCCGGGCTGGATTTCTGTTGTACGTTGCGAGGATTTTGTTTTGTTTTTAAATAGAGCTTTCCTGATTGAAATCGGGCTCAATGCAAAAGAAACGCCAGGCTCCTGCAGCTCTCAACAAAATCTGCATGTTAGAAGCCTGTGTTGCTGATCTGGAATATATTATTCCATGGAGGGTAAAGAGGATTTTCAGGTTTAAAGTCCTGTTATGCAAATCAGTTGTCTTCTGTTCTGCCTTTGCATTAACACAGCCTGTCATAGTTCTTCTGCCACGCTTCATCTTCTATTTCCAAATCTACATTTTTTCAGACAATTTGATTTCAAAATTATATTTACATTCTTAACATCTCTTAATGAGCTTATTTCATTGGTAGAGTAAACCTAATTATGAGTCACACCAGGGGCTCTTTTGCTGTGAATATTTCCTCCAATTTAGCCTGATCAAAGATTGCTGGGCCATGCGAGAACCGCAGCTTCAAACATTGCACTCATGTAGCTTAAGCAGGAGTTAAATATTTTAAATAGAAACAATCTGCTCAAGTTGAGTTAAATTTTTGGTAGAGACCAGAGACTGAGTTCAGAGTATCTTTAAAAACCAAGAGCGATCTTTAACTGATACATTTGGGATGTATTGCACCATGTTTTCCTTTGCAGGGCATCTCCAAATGGGCAAGGTCCAATAGCTGTTACCTTGAAGCTAGCCACCCTCAATAATAATGATAATTAGGGGATTTACGTTATGAATTTTTAAAAGTAGATTTTTTTTTTTTAACTGAGCTCTCTGTATTCCAGGCTTTCATGTATTTTACAACTGCTTTTTATGCCTGTTTTCATTGTTTTATCTTTTCCTTGATCACGTTTGCTCAGATGTAAAATGGAATTCAATTACCAGCAATTATACCCCAACTGTATGCACCGCAGAAAACATCGGCACTGAGGACGCTGCTTTATGTCTTCTACTTAATCCCTTTCTCTGGTGAGCCGTCAGGTCTGCATGCAAGGGCAGAGCAGAGGCTGGGGAGCCACAAGCTCAAGGCCTAACCTCACCGCTGGCTCATTGTACCCCAGATTTTAAAATCTGACTCCTATATTTGGGCTCTTGACTTGCAGAGGTGACAAGCTTAGCAGCCAGCTGCCCAAGGTGTTAGCTCTCAGTTCCTCACTTTCCAGACAGGTAACTTGCAACAGTAACAGAAGTGTGGTACTGCGTAACTGCTTGAGGTGGTATTATCACTTCAGAGGTCTTCTGATCAGACTTTATATATCATCAGTTAACTGCTGAGAGTTATTCAGGAATTTAGATGTTTACGTTCTCTATATCAAGTGTAAATCATAAACAGATCATAAGCAAACCACCATGCTTAGTCAGAGCTCCTCCTCAATAGACCCCTGTCAGTCTGGCCCAGTATCACTTTCTGCACCTGTTAAGAAATGTTTAGTATCCCATTCATATTCTGAGGGTTGTTTTGGTTTTTTTTTTTAATCTCTGTGCTGCGCTTCAGAGAAAAATACAGTTTTTAATCTTGGGTATGAATATGCAGAACCTTCACTACAGCTGTGAAATGGAAGACATCTCATGCCTGTAGTGAGAAAGGAACCCAGCAGTAGACCCCTAGGCAAGCTAACTAGCCCTGGGCAACCTCACCTGAAACCCCACACCCACACTCATTGGGCAGGGGCTCCCTTTAAGCCCAGGCTTGAGCCTGTTCTCCTCATAAAGGTGCTTGTCTCTAGCAGTCCTCTTGGACCTGACTTGTTACTTAGTATCTGCCTGGTATTTTCTGGGCCGCTAATCACTCTACTGCTGCTTGCCCATCTCGGGTGCTGTGGTACTGCATGCTGCTGGTGAGGTCAGTGCCTAGCTTGTGTGGTTGCCCCTCTCCTCCTGGCTCACCTTCTGTTAGGAAGAAACCCTGCTTTTTGCAGCTCTCTGATGCTCAGCAAGGAAGCTCCTTAGAAGAGCTGTCTGCCTGGTTGTGCTTGTAAGGGAGCTCAATGCCCTGCCATGTCCTGCTCCTGCTGAACACTTGGCAAGAGTGGGTGCCTATCCTCCCTTGGTGCTGCAGAGATGTGCTGGAAGGGATGGAGCTACAAGCTGTCTCTCTGGCTAACTGTTGGCAGTATTTAATTGCAAATATCGTTATTACTTAGTTACTACTGCTAGTCCCTATGTGAGACAGGAGACTGTAAAGGGGTGGTGTAAGTAACTTAATGATCTCTCTGCAAAACTTAAAAGACTTGAGTCTCCTTTTGGTTCTGCTAATTTTATATGTCTCAAACTTCTATAGAGTTGTTTCTGGCTTCCACAGAGGTAGTGAGAAGAGTACCTAATCTTTAAGCTTATACTTGAGAGCTGCATTTAATTTTTAGCAAATATTTATTCATGGAGTCTCTAATTTATACACACATACAAAAGGCTACAGCTAGAGGAGATGGAACATAAAGGAAGCATCAAACAAAAGCACAGGCTTTTTATACCCAATTAAAAGGAAATATTATCCTAATGAAAACTCTCAAGGAAGTGGAGAGTGAGTAAAAGCAGATCAAAGAGACTCAATAAAAATCCATTTTATATGTAACACATTATTCAGCAATTAAATGGTACGTGTTGTGTGAGGGAGCACAACTGAGAGGTTCAGTCTGTTGGCCTTACTTAGCATCTTACTTCCTAGCTTATCCTGATGTTTTCTCAGGAATCATTTTCCACGTAAAGCACTACCGAATTTAATGTGAGTGTACTGGTAGGATCTCAGTAGACAAAAGCAATCACTTAAGGACAGACGCTGATGCTATTTTGTGTTTTGTGCCATTCTTGTTTGAAGCAGTGTAAATCTGTACTAATGCCACTTAAGTAAACGGAACTAATCTGGTCTTAATTGTATTTTGATTTCTGCTGTAAGAAGGCCATAGCACGATACTGATTTCAGGGATAAATATCTATTTCCTTACTGGATTATGAAACACTAACAGAACTACTACAACCAGAAGCAAAGGTTAGCAGCAAAACATGACCCAGGAAGATGAATTTTAAGTTCTCATACACAAATATTGGTATAGAAGTACTTGCAAATTCACCAGCCCTACAACTGAAACAATGTTTTGTCGCTAACTTGCCAAGTCAAAAATGAAATATGTTTCAGCTGGACAAGGGAGTAATGTATGACCCTGAGAAAGGCTGTACTAAGTTGGGGAGGGGGGGGAGGGAAATCACTACTAGACCAAGCATTTGTTCTACCAGCAGAAATGCAATAATACTTTCTTCAGGATGCTTTTCAATCTGCAGCTGGGGGACTTCATGAGACAGATTATAGCTACAACTTTGTTTAAACAAACAAACAAAAAACCCCCAAACCAATAACACCCAAATGGCATGTTCCTCCATGAAATAGTTTAACTGTTTTTTAAAATCCATTTTGGCTTCCCAAACTTTCAAATCTGGCACAGTCTATGTTTGTGGAAACACCACCCTGACTCCTTTTTTTTTTTTTCCTTTAAGTTTAAACCTGTTTTGTTTTGATGTCTCTTTGGAATAACAAAACCAACTGAATAATGAATGCCATGAATTCCCATCCCTCCTGCTCTTCATCTTCTATTTGTATCTCTCTTTTCACCTGTCTTTAGGAGATAGGAACAAACCTGAATTCTGTATTCAAACTGTGGACTAACCATAAACTCGTATACAGCAACAAGGAATTGATGTACTGAAACAGTGGTGATTTCTGGTTGTTCTCTAGTCCTTCCCTAATAATTCCATGTATTTAATTCATTAGTTTAGTTAATGCAAAATACTAAATTGGCATATTCAAAGAGCTAATCATGACTCCAAGATCTTTTTCCTGGTGATAGATAATTTAGGTAGACATGCTGTCTGTATAAGGCTGTCTTTATCTGTGCCTGACTCTGCATGACAAGATTCTTTTCTGACACTTATTAGTTGGAAATTCAGTATCATAAGATTTCCACACTTCTTCATGATCAGCTTTAGGTTTACTACACAAAATTATTTTGTTTAGCTTTGTATAACTCTGTCATCTCCCTATTCACCTACTTTCCCTTTCATTAATGAACATAATGTCTATTACAGATTCATGTGGGCTTCTACTGATAAACTGTTTCTTGAGAAAGCTAACTAGTCTTTCACCTCTCTGATTTAATACCTTATTAATCTATAACAGGATCTATCCTCTTACTATGTGACAGATTCATTTTCCCCCCTCTAATAGCTTTTGGTGAGTGACCTTGCCAAAAGCCTCTGAAAATCACCCCTTTATCTACCTGCTTCTGACTCAAAGAATTCCAATAGATTCCTGAGGCATGATTTCCCTGTACAAATCTGTCGCGAGCCATTATTTGGTTTGTAATTTCTACTTAATTCTTTTCTCAGCTGTAGCTCTTACCAAGTCACCTGGCTTCAAAATCTGATTTAACAGTTTGTGGTTTTTTGCAACTTCCTTAGAATCCTTTTTTAAAAAAAACAAACCTGGCCTTGCACTCACCAGCTCCTATGTCCTGTACTGCAGTGATCAAGAGTTTGATCATTTCATATGTGACTTCCCTCTCTGGGTGGGTAGCCAGTGGCACAGGCAAGTGTGGAGCTATGGCACGTTATTGCTGTGTGTGGCTTTGACCTCAAAGTGCACTGCAAAACACAGTCTATATGTACTCACAGTATTGCTCACAGAGGAAAAGTAGAAATCTCAATCCATAAAGCGAATTATATGGGTGGTTAAAAACCTTACTAAACAACCCTTTGAATTCTGAATAAACAGTTTCTATAATCTGAAGTACAGATGTATTTTAAGACCTGTCATTACTGCAGTCTAGAAGAGCTTCTTTGTACCTGGTGATCCACAAACTTTTACAAAGAAAAATTTAGATTTGCAATATAAATATATGTAGAGATGAAGAAAGGATTGTCTGTTTTCTTTGTTGTTAATGGGTAGCTGAAGCACAAAGATTAAGTAATTGCCCAAGACTACACTGGCAGTCTGAGAGAAACCAAACTTAATTTTCATAACTTAGTCCTATCCGTAAATTATGGGTTTAACTTTCCCCTTTAAATATCATATATCTTCATATTGTGGAAAATGTTATTTGTACTTTTAATTATATTTACCTTCTGTCTCTTACAGGAACTGGTGTGCTTATGTTCATACCAGACTTTTACCTACAGTGGTAGAGGACAACCTGGAAACTTTCTCATCAGGCAGAGCGAAGCCTTGCACTTGGCATCTTGGATCCTGTGCTCAGAGGTGTGTAGAACTAGGAAGAAAGAGTACTTGCAAGTACTTTAATTATCACCAGCTGAATAATTAATACAGCCATGACTTTAGACATGAAAATTAAAACAGGAGGGAGCAGATGAGCACGTTTCCAGGTCTCATCTTAACATGTCCCTATAGCAAGTGTAAAAGCTCATGACTTGACATGCCTTCACTCTGGCACCCTCTGATCAATTCAAAGTCTTCAAGTAAGCCTGCTGCCTGCTCCCCTCTTCCGGAGTACTGCAAGGCAAGGTGCACATGTACAAAGCTTTAAAGCACAAGTGGGGAAGAAAATCCTTTCTGTGCAGTTTTCCAAGCTTGTGCTTTGTTGGAGCAAAAGGCTTCCCCTGCGAGGCATCAATACTTTTGTTATTATCTCTCTGCTGGGTGCTTATTTCTGGCACAGCTTTGGTCAGGCAGTGAACCTAGAAAAGTAATTGGCCTGGATACAACTTGTAAATAACGACTCTGTTAAACATATTCAAATTGTCCTTTGTGCTTTGGGTGCTTCATTGTATTCTCCAAACATTAGATTTCAGTAGTAAATGAAATTGGGTTTTAATGCATGGGCCTGGAAAATGGCAAACTGAAACAGCACCAACAAAACAGAGGTTATAACGTATTTTTCCCTTGAAAAATTTCAAAAGCCTCTCACAAGTGAGTTTGACTGTTCTGAGACTTGTCCTCTAGGTGGTATGGCAGAACGTGCTTAAATCTTTGAGATGACACTGGGAATAGAGTATCCTTAGGATTTGGTGACTCTGAAATACAGTCGATTGTATAGCAAAACTGTGGAATATGGACCTTGTGGTTGAAATATTGCCATTTTTTTTCTAATTCAATCTAGAAGATTTACAATAACTCTAATTTCTTTTTTTTTTTTGTAGGAAAATTAGCTCCTTGTGCTGTTCCTGTAAACAAGTCTCTACTATATACACTTCTGAGGCTTGCCTATGTGGAGAGTTATTTTTGAAATAGCTATTCCTGATTAACTCCTTTCATGGCCACTTCATTTTTATGAGTGCTTTCAGGAATGGATTATGCTAATGCAGAATAAGGTAGTTTTATCATAAAATAAGACCATCCATACAGCAAAATAACTGAGAACTCTCTTGATTTCAGTTCACCTTAATCTGAAAAAGCCATTTCTCAGAGGCAAAGCAGGTTGGGGACACATGCAAAGCTCCCGCCAGCTGCTATGAATTTTAATATATATAATATTACATCCCTTGTGAAGGGGTGACAAGATTAACTACAGTGTAAAACAAGGTGGCATTTTTTAATGTATTGGGAGGATATTTTTTGGTCTGACAGACTTCAAATTTGTCCCCCTTTCTGGAGTGATTTAGACAGGGATTTTGTGTCCAAAACAGATTTGTAACCATTTTATCATTGTATTTTCTGAGATTTGAGGTGTTCTTCATGCTAGTGTTTAGCAACTAGCAGAACTCTGTGATATTCTTTTTATTAAAACATATTAAGAGGCAACTAGACTTGCTGTAGTTAGTTTCTTCTGTATGCCCTACTGCATTAATTCTGAACTGACTTCTCTGAAGTTAAGAAAGCTAAAAGAAGTGATGCGGTAGCCGGGACTTGCAGAATGTATTGAACCCAGAAAGAAAATTGCTGCTGCCTCTGCAGTTGCGTACTGTAACAGTAATAACTGAGGCATCACAATTACATAGCCATACCCTCCTTACATTGACTTCAAGAGTGGAAATTTTCACGCTTTATCGGATTAATGTTGGTATAATCTTGTTTAAAATAATCAGAATGGAAGGCTTCCAGTGTGCACTAAATGTGAACTGATGTGGCATAAATTCATTGTGAATGCTTTTTTTTTCACTGATTTCAAAGAAAATGGTATTTCACAATTGTTTTTTTGGCTTACTCTGTCCAGTTTAGTAGATATTAATTGTAATATCTTCCATAAAAGTTAGCAGTATTTGACTCCTGAATAAGATATTCAGAGAAGTCGTCTGACAGCACTAAATAGACATCAGTCAGGTTCCTTTAAAATCCATGCAGATGATCTGAAGGCTGCAATATTAAAACTATGTTTGCTATTGAAACACCAAACCCTGGTTAAGCTTCATTTTCACTTGCAAGCAGTTAATGAAAGGATACATTTTACATGTAAGATAACATAATGTAGTTATACAGGTATCCTACGACTCCTGTTTGGTCACCTAAAATAGGTTTAAAATGTTCTTGTTTTGTAGGTCCCAGACAACAACACACCAAGCCTACAGAATCAAACATAAAATAGTAACATCGCTTGTGTGGAAGTGCTGTCCTGGGTACAGTGGGCAAAACTGCCAACCCAAAGGTAAGTAGAGTTGTAAGGATTTGAAATTATTCACTTCAACAAAAGAAAACAATGCAATCTGATTGGCAAGCAAATGGCTCTGCTGAAAATCAATACAGTCCTTCCTGTTAATTTAAAACCAGGAAAAATGCACAGTAAAGTAAAATGCTGTGGGATGTTGCCTCTTCCCTGCACATGAATTTCCAGAGTAGCTAAGCAGAAAGTCCTTTTCTCTCTTCCACTCTAAATAGGACTCATAAAATCTTCAGCCTTATTCCATTTTGCTAAAGTATGAAGTTTGCATTCAGTGTGTCTCTACTTTTGACCTTTTAGTTATTGAGTATTGCAGTGCTGGGGATATTAAATTCAGGTCCTCTATTGAATACTTGCCGTAAAATTCATCTACAGCACTGTGATTCTTTTGGCTTTCAGTTTCAGGCTCTAAGAATATATTTTAGACATGATAAAATAATGTATATCAACTTTGTTTCCCTCTGAATTGAGTGGGACTTCTGTTGTTTATTTCAACAGTGACTGAGTTTTACTAGGTATTACACATGATCCCTGTATAATTGTGCCCTTTTTTGACAGAAGAGAGTGTTTTACCTCTGCCCTGGTGATCAAACATATGGCAACGTACTGTAGTTTAACATCTGTATAATAGCTATTTCTTTGCTGCTGGCCTTAAACAAGCAGCCCTTGAAAAATAAGATATGGCATCAGCATACATATTTTAAATGAATGAATATTACAAGAAAGGCCATTAGATGTGGTAGGGAATTCAATCAGCAGTGGTAAAGTAGAGGCTGTGATTAAAAATTAATGTAGAGGAATGAAGAGAAATCACTGATATTCACATCCAGGAGGGAAATTTCAATGCTGAAGAGCCAGAACCTCAGCAGACACAGAATTTTCTTCTGTGCAGGTGAGCATGGAGTCAGATATTAACGTGGGACACAGCAAGGCTGTCCAGTGAGCATGGATCAGATGTTTTAAAGGTTTGTTTTTAAAAAATAGATTAAAAATGATTATTGAAGGGACAGGCTACAGTTGATAAAATTGAAATGGCACCAAAACAACAGGGAAGCACTGACCGGGGAAAAAAAGACGTATAACTCAATTTGTAGTGGCATCTGTGTAAAAATAAGAATAAAGGAAAATGTTGTCAAGTGTTACAGGAGCGGGTTTGAAGTTGCATCTCCTGGGTTCTATTTTCAAACCTCTTCTGGCTTGCTGAATAACTTGGGCAAGCCACTTATAATCTACATACCCAAGTTTACCCATCTAGAAAATTGAGATGACACTTATCTCACAGGGGCACTGGGATATTTAATTAATTAATGCTTGTAGAAATGCTTAAAGAGATTGGGATGAAAGGTGTTATGTCAGAAAGGCTCTTCTTCCCTGCTTCTGGAATCCTGCCTCCCATGAGGAGCAGACCACCAACACAAGCCCTGCCTGTATTATTCAATTCCCGTGAAGGGATGTCAGCTAATGAACTTGAACAGTTGGGAGCCCGATAGCCTTGTCTTCAGGCACTCAGTTTTTAACACAGCAGGGGGAGAGACAATGTAAGCTCTGACTGGGGCTCTCCAGAGTCGCTGAGCGCTCTGCTTGGCCTCTCTGCACTTGATCTGCTCAACAACAGAACTGTTATTGAAGGGTTTCTGTGCCAAGGGAACTGGGGTATTCCGACAATATGTTTTAGATCCTGGGAAGGCACTGTTAGTGTGATGTGGGTTGCTTGTAGCAAATGCTAATTCAAAACGCCTTCTGGTTTAGCTTCTCTCTCAAACCAAGTGAAATCATACATAACTCTTTCAGTCTGATAGTCTAGGCAGGAGGAAACACTTGTCACCATCTGATAGTTATTACTAGACATCTGTAAATCATATTTGGTAGCCTCATTGTAGCTGCTTGGTTACAGACACTTCTCAGGGTAATGTGGTAGTGAGTGAGACAGAAGAGCCTCTGGAAAGAGAAGTGTTCAGATCACTTTTTCTGACTTTACCTCCTACGTGGCAACACATGGCCAAATTGGATAGGACATGGATCCTAGTCCAGCATGGACAATGCAATTTAGAAGAAACTTTTTAAGAAGGGAAAAATGTAGATGTAATTTCTTACAAGTCTCATGAAACAGTGCAATATGGTCAATTCAACAAATAAAACATCATTATTTTGATTTGGGAATATCAAATGCTTAACTGGGAGCAAAACTGCTAAAATGAAAGGGCTTTAAGTTCTGAGTTGCAAAGTTCATGATGTCATTGTTACTAAACCCAGCTTTATTTTAACTTTTCATCCTTAAGCTGGAGAAAAAAAATGTGTGTGTAGTAATGTCTGAGAGGAAGAAATCCCAGTTTGCTCATGCACATGTGGTCCCTGAACACTATATTATGTGTCACAAATGATTTCAAGAACTGGAAGATGTATCTTCAAATGTAGATCATGCTGTGTTTGAGTTCAGCTTTGCTGTTGGAGTGAGGCTGAGGTGACTTAATGTATATGAATTCATTTCCATCTGCTCTGGCTGTGGTTTAGAGCAAATAGCTGCCTCTCAAAGTTGCTGACAATGCCATAGTCATTGTTAGCACTGAATTCTCTCGCATGGTAGTGATGTCATTTCTCCAGCAGATGGCTGTAAAATGTTCTGCACAGGAGCGAGCACTATCCTCTCCGTGGGGTGAGCTGCAGACATAAAAGGTAGCAATTCACCTTGAAACACAGGGAATGGGAGGAAACTACCAAACTCCCCACAGGGATTCCCCTTCAGCTGCTCCTGCTTCATCAAAAATATATTGAGAGAAAAAGACCCAATTTCCATATTTTTAATATTCCCTGAAATCATTTTGTATGCTGTGTTTAAAAATACATGGGACAATAAATTATACATCTAGGCCAATATATTCAATGATAGGAGCCTAATGTTGCATTCCTATGTGCGTTACCTGATGTTCAGAAGTGCCGAGGACCCTGAAACTCCTTGAGGAACTGCAAGTGCTCTTCATTGCTCAGTATTTTGAAATGTTGCTTTTTTTTCTTATTGTAAATGGCACCTGTAAGGTGGGTCTAGAACTCTAATTTTTACTTTATATTTTATCTTTTTAGCTTAAACTGAGCATAACATATCCAATTTTTAAAAGGTCTCAAAGGCAAGTCATTTGATGGCTATTTCTAATCTAAGGAGTATATGTATTACAGTTTGTCTGGTGCTCCCATCACATCTGCTGCTGTTCAGCATTTAGGATGGGGAATCTCAGCTGTGGGACCAAGGAGCACATAAGAATTAATCACCATATGATGTGTCAGAGTGGTTCTTTTGGAAAAGGACTGAACCACACTGGAAGAATGATGTAGGAGAAGCTATATTGCCAGTGACTCTTCTGAATTTGTTTCACAAATGAAAACCCTGAATTTCTAATGCTGCCTGAGAAGTACCTTTCTATCTGTATCCACCTATACAGTGATGAAATTTAATAACTGTACAATAGGAGATATTGTCTCTGGGTGAGTTTTGTGTGTGTGTGCATCACTGGCTGCAGTCCTCACTGCTTTTAAAAGCAGTATAACGCACTATTGTCTTGCTCCATTACTGGTTTGCTCCAACAGAGTGAGATCTGTGTCCTGGGTCTTACAGGCATTAAGTTAACTGAACAGTTTAAAGTATTAGTAAAACAAGCATACAGTGATAAATATACATCCTTGAAACTCTAAAAGTGAATAAAACTGTAAGGGTTTGGGTATTCCACAATGTGAAGCTGTGAATGGGGCAGTTGATTTAATAGGGAAGATGAAAGATAAGATGGATAGTATAAAAAAAAATCTGGTGTCTATAGCACTAACAGTGGCAGTGAATACATTTAGAACAACAGAAAGATCGGTAAATGAAAGAATAGAAGGACATCGATCAGCTGGTCTTTATCACAGGCAAGTAACTGACTCCCTTGTCATAGATTATATCATCACATCACCACTGGATAAATCCTGTGTAATGAATTGGGCTGAATGAAAGTATTTAACTCCTGTCAATAATCATGCCACAGAAAGATAACAGAAGCTATTGAAATTGTAACTATTTGAGAATTTCGTATTTCTTATCAGCCGATTACAATAAATTCTAGGAAGCTTTCAGTCCATATGATAATTTCCTTTGAGTTCCTGTCCAAATTGTTACTTTCTTCCCCTCCCCCTTAATTTACAACCTCAAACACCTTATCCCTAAATGTATTCTATTGATCCTCATATATACTGCCAAGAGGGTGATGAAACATAGGGAGTTTCTTGATTCAGCATTTTATTCTGTTTCCTTGGAAACTCACATTATAGCCATACTACGTTTTAATACTTGAACTGGAAAATAATGTCACCATATCCAAGTTATTCTGCTTGTACTGTACTAAAGACTGGAAATTGCATCAGTGCCACATAAGTGGCGTTCCTTAGATGTGTTCCAGCTGGAACAGCATCCACTTCAAAATGCTCCATGAATTGAGCAAGCATATACAAATTGGTATGAATTTACACTAGCAAATTTACAACCTAGTTTGTACTTATTTCATTTTTTTAAACAAATGAAAATGACACCATTAAGCTTAATGGCTAGAGAAGTAAGTCAGGAAGGTGGAAATCTCAGTTCAGTTCCCAGCTATCTTATTAGTTGTTCCCTACTTTTTGTGAGTGAAGACACTTTACTCTTCTGGACCTCAGTTTCCCCAACTGTAATATTGAAATAATAATAATGTTAGTCTAGCTTTTTGCAAATTGCTTTGGGATCTTTGGGCTGAGATGTCAAATAAGCATAGAAAATCTCATCTGCTATGACCAGAGAAAATATTTACAAACTTATCACCATCGTGAAGTTTTTTAATGTATGTTTCAGTTGCAAATCTCAGATTATATTTGTTGGAATTTGGAATTTGGTTATGTTTTGAAATGGGTTTTATTTTTTTTGAGTGCTGCAACAAGGTAATATCACTATTGCCTTTAGTGGGAAGATATCCATGGTTGAAGATTTGTGTAATCTGTCAAAAAAACATAAAATCAGTTTCAACAAACCTGACTGATTTTGTAGCTATAAAAAAACCTAATTAATTTTACAGCTGACAGTCTCTATATTGTCTTTGTACTGCTGTTTTATATTGATCTAAAATGCTTCTCTAGAATTTTTAGCCCTGGAGATCTCAAAATTCTGTTCATCATAGGGCAAGTTTTGACATTTCAGTATTAACACCAACCCCTGCCAATCTCAGGAAGCCATTTATAAAGCCATTCACTGTCTTCATCAGTGTGGTCCCACACTGTTGTAGATGGACTAAACAGATAACAAGTATCACTGCAGATGATTAGGCTTTGGTAAAGTTGGTATAGAATAGAGAGAGAAAGCAATTGTTGTGGAATCCTGATTGTCACGTTCCGTGTTTCACTCACATCCTTTCCTTTTTCTCCCTCTTTTAGCTCAAGAACAACAGTCACTTATACACAGCAACCAGGCTGAAAGCAGCAGAACTGTCAGTGAGAGGATGCTGGGAACTCCTCAGGACCTCAGTGGGCCAGGTCAGCTGTTACAATTACTGTCATCACCTCTAGCCTAATCACTGACCATGTGACTTGCTAAGATCACTGCAAAAACAATTTGAGAAAAATCCCTGTTTGCTGAAGGGATCTGAATGAACCATTAGGGTTTCTGGCAGTCATGGTTCAGCAGTGTGCTTCTCTGATAAAGACAGGCAGAAAAAACTGAATTTAAAGGTACTAGTAGCTTAGTATTTATAGCATCTTGTGACTAAACTAAAACCAGGAAAGTAATTCTGCGTAGAAATATTTAAACTATTATATTACTGAGTAAAATGGAATCTAGGAGTAGTATAGACCAGCATTGGTCATAAAATAAAATGTAATGATGTTCATTTTATTATCTGAATACATTATTATTGTTATATATTTTCTTATAAAAATTGGTGCTTTATTCAAAATCAGTACAATGATGCTTCAAACTTTAGCAAGGGCAGCTTAGGTGTGTTTCAAGCTACTCCAAATGAATAGTGCAATAAGAAACGGTCTCAAACACCTGTGGTATAAAGATGTAAACTGTCCCTATGTTGCTTAGCTATTTGACCAGCTTCTCCATCTCTTAGTCTCTAGAATTGTTGGGCGTGCTCACTTCCCTTTATATTTATTTTCCTTTACCATCTGTATGATTTAAAGTTTACCAGCACAAATGTTCCATAAAATTAATTTCATAGTTGCCTGCATAAGTATTCATGGGAACGAAATTTTATTCATGCCAGGCGTGTTTGCACACTCACTAAACTGGGAGCAGAAACAATCATGTTTTATCAGATCATTCCAATTAACCATTAATTCAAATATTAAGTGTTCACTATAAAGAAACATGAAAAGGTATTCAGGATTTAGAGGTATTCAAGTAGTTGACAGACTATACTATATTCCAGTCTGTACCACCTGAAGGCATATATGCCTTTGAGGGTATAGAGATGTTGGTAATGCAGAATTATTTAGAAAGTCTGTGTACTCAGAGAACTGCCAACATCAGCATAACGTGTTTAAATAACAACAAAAGAAATATGTGAAACATGCTTGAATAAGGAAGCTGTTTGAAAAAATTATTCTCTGCTTGTGATATACTCCCCAGCAGTGCGTGAGACTGTATTTGTCAGGTAAATTCTTGGTGGCAAATTATATGCAAGTTATTTGGCAGCATTCTCTTCATACTGTCAAATGAGCTTGTAGTTTACATGGTGAGGAGCCAGAAGATGGACACGATGTGAAAGACAGTGTAAAGGAAGCATGTTCCTTGAACTTTCCTAATACCTCCCTTTTCTTTTGAACCTGTTGATGTTTCGATTATGGATGTCTGTATTGGCTTTTTGTATAATCATCAGCTGTTACACACCATGGTGTTAGTGTCACTCACACAGTTGACCTATATCTGAAAAAAATTTATGGAACCAAATAAATAAGGCAAGTTATGTTCTCAGGTCTGTATGCTGCAGTTGTCAATATACTGTTCTGTTGCTGGGATATTCACGCATGCTGGGAGAACAGGATGTCAACATCCAGTCTGCCACAGGATATGGAGATAGTACACATGTATGTGCTTATGTCCATACATGTGTTTTACGTTAAGCCATAATAGACAAATAGAAAAATTAAAAGCATAGGCAGGAGAGGGAAAGACTGAATCTGGCATGGAGATATAGAAAGGTATTTTCAAATGGGAGTTAGAAAGGAGAAGGTTGTTGTCCCTTGGTGATATCGTGTGAAAAACCAAGTTTCCCAGTGATGGAGGGAGGAGGATGTTTTCTAGTAAAGCAGACAGGACCCATGTGAAAAAGTGAACTTGATCAATAGAGCATTAAAACATGCCACTTCTAGTAGGAATTCTGCTCTGAAAAATAACTCTGAAACTGGAATCTCAGAGCTCCATGTTAATTGCTTTTCAGTTATTTTTAAATCAAATGGGGTCAGTTTAGGAGGAGAGAGATACCTGTTCTGGCTGCCAACCCTGCAAATGCGACCTGGGGCCAGGGCTGACTGCCCATCAGCAGCTGCCAGGACTTTACAGGCCAGATTCTGTTTCCAGCTCCCACTATACAGCCATGCCACTTATAAACCTCACTTTCAGGTTCATCTATGCAACTTGTCTTCCCCCTTCAGTAAGAACTGACAGAAATCTAACTGAAGAAAGCATTGCACCCTGCAGGTTAGTTATCAGTTTGGATGACTATGCATGAGCCAGTAATGAATTCAAATCACTTTCTCATAGTAACAATTCAATGAGGAGAAGAACTATGCAGACCTGTCTGTCTGTCACAGACTAGTATTATTATGAAGAGTATTCAGACAAAGAAGATCCATCAATGGCTTGTCTCCACAGTGCCGTTGGGGAAAACTGCCAGACTCTAAACTAGATGGTTGAGTTACAAGCACAATTTCGTGTCTGTGTAAGTAGACACCATGGGCAAAGTAGACAGATGGAGATGCTAACATCCTAACCTAAAACAGCCAGCCTTATTCACCAGGCTCTGCCAATTATGAATTTTACAACTAACATGCCTCTACAGAAGAGCATTCTCATGGGTGTTGGCACTCTTCATCTGCACTGACTGGGTGCATTTAGTGAATTTTCTGGATTTTCCCAAATGCTATTCAGCTAGATACGATACATTTATTTTTTACACACTAGAATTTTGAAGAATAAAAGTCTAGTCAGAAGAATACGCCCTTTTACATATAACTTGGGTTTGGGTTTTTTTTTTTGGTTGTAGTCTTTAGGCCCCTGTGCTTCTACATGATTTCTGATTATAACTGTTTACTGCCATGGGAATAGACACTGAGGCCGTAATGAAAAGTGACATAAGATCAATAGCAATACTGTAAATTTACACTAATAAATATTTGTATGTAATGCTAAAGAATCTCTTGCATAGCAGTTTGTTAAGTCATATTATGGCCTGGATCATGTAGGGTAGTATATCATGTGTCTAAGGTAGGCCATATAGGCTGAATTGTTGAAGGAACTGAAGAGATTTTGTAGCTTTGCTTACAGGAACTAGAGTATTTAATTTTATCAGCATCTTCTGAAAATCCTAGACTAAGTCTCATTCCTGTCAGCTGTGAAACTCAGATGGCTAGCTGAAGTCATTTGAAGTCTCAATTTGCAAGACCAAGGCTGCCTTTACCACTACTTACCTTAAAAGCATCCAGCTAGGCCTTTTTATACCTGAAGGGACTACAAGTGTCAGGAGCAATTTGGGCAGGTTTTAAAATAAGCTTGACTTCACAGGTTAGGCATCTTTTCTTAATGACAGACTAAAGATTATTCCAAAGTCACTTATCTGTTAGCTGTTTTTCTGCCTTACTGCTGTGTTGAAAAAGTCTATTTTGATTCCAACACTGAAAAGATGATGTATTCCTTCAGACATAAGCCTTGCAAATTCATGAAGTTATGTTACAAATGGTAAGTAAAAATCAATGCTTTTGTGATTGTGTTAAAGGTGAGAGACTAAGAGAGTTAACTGAGTACCCTGTAGGGTGCTAGGTGGAGGAAGAATGGCATTATGCTGATTAAAATATGCTAACCATTCAAAATACTCTTGTAGAATTATAAATACTTTATAATGGATACAGATGCTTCAGTAATTAGTTACTGCTGTGCTGCTGAATGTCACTAATAGATGATACATGACAAAAATCAAGATGATTCACTCAAGACTAACAATTCAGAAACTTTTCACCCTACTTCCAGCTAATATCTCTCAAGTCAACTGCACTTTCTTTCACCCCCTGCAATGTTTTAACAGTACTTTTTTTTTTCTTCTCATTTTGTTCTCTCACCAAGCACTCACACAAAAAATGAATGAGAAGATTAGCAGCCAGGAGATGAAACTGACTTTTCTACAGAAAAAGGTTGACAACATTGCTGCTGCGATGAATGATGTGAGCAAGATGCTTTCTTCTCTGGAAGGCAAAATCAATGAAGATAAGGGCAGAGACTTCCAGTCTTTTCTAAAAGGTAAGAAAAAATAAATTAATGTAATCACTCACCCAGTTAAAAGTGCCATAAAAAAATGCTAAAAACATTCATAGACTGTTCTATTCTATTGCTCAACATTTATAGGGAGAACTCTTTTTTTAGTTTCATTTTGTAATAGAGGGATTTGTTTATTATGACATTTGTTATGGTGTCATTTATAGTGACAAAAAATGTGGGTTCTAGGGTACCATATTGTCTACTTGGTAACTTAAGCCACTCTCAAGGCATTTTCATTTACTTAGAGCTTCTGCAAATATTCTTATCTCTGCTTTTTGTTTATCCGAGAGCTGCTAGAGGATGTAGTATTTGCTTTGCTACCAAGTCTAAGTAATATTCTTTAATACATAATTCACATATGCAGGGGAAACATATAAAGGATTCTGTGGTTGTTGTATTTATAACATGGCAAACATCCCGCTGAATAATTTGCATCTGATCATATTAGGCTACCTTTGATAAACATCTGTACTCATGTTCAGTAGATAGGAAAGACACAGGCAGGGATCAGGAGGTTTGGCAGACTCTTGCCAGCAGAATTATTCATCCATTCTTTGTGAATCCTGCAGCAAGATCTGTTTGTTACCCAACTACAAATGGTGCTTAACAAACAGACTGGGGCTGAAGCTTTCATTTCCTTGATGTGCAATATTTTTCTCATGTTTCAGGAATTTTCCCCAAACTGTTTGTATTATACCCTTTAGAATCCAGAGGACTTTTCTATTGTTCAGAAATAGAATGAGGGAACTGGAGCTCCTTACACTGAGATAAAACTAATGAAACAATAAGTGCTTTTGTATCTCCCTCGAATTTACCAAGTGTAGTCCCATTTCTTGTATTTTCAGTCCTCCTCTGTCTCCTGAGTTGCTCGTGCCACATGCTAGATGGCCCTCTTGTACCCTGGATCAAGTTTATCCCATCTCTTGCTCAGTGACCTGCTTTCACCTCTCCACATATTGCTAGATGGCATTCTTGACCCTTGGGCGTACATTTAATTTGTCTTTGAATATTTCCCATTTCCCTTCTGCTTTCTCTTCATTCTTTTTTATATTCCACTCATTCTACCTGTCATTTTCATGCTATTCCATGAGGTCTTTTGCTGCACCCTGTGCTCCTGCCTCTCCATTCCCTGTCTATATTTAAGGGTCCAAGTCCTAATTAAAATGTGCAGTACAAAAAACGCTATTATTTCACATTTCTCTGCAAAAGTGTTTCAAGCCTTTATTGTTTTTATCTGCCATGCTCTATATTATACCTGCGTAGATGAAATCTCCAGTTGCTGGCCATTCTTTGATTTATGTTCTCAATCTGTCTCCTAACCAAGTAGCTCTAATGAAAATGCTGCTATCAACTACTTTTGTTGACTCTAATTATGGGTACTCCAATACAGGTAATACTTGGCTTGTAGATCGGTAAACAGCAGGAATGAGGGGAGGAGGGGAGAGAGAACAAGACTAGTGTTTCTATTGGCTTGTATATGTAATGTCAAAGGGCAACAGCATTTTCTGTCCAAGGAATATCAGTCAGTCATACTCCAAGTGGGCAAAGAGCATCCTAAAGTAGCAGAGGCTGGAAGGAGTTTCCATGCTGTCCTCTAACTTGGTACAGATGTGCAGTATAGGCACATCAGACTTGCTAAAAATTACTCTTAGAAGCTCACCTGAAGCAAAACACAACTTTCCACACTACCACTGCCATCCTGAAGCAACATGTTTTCAAAGCACAGTTAAGTCTGTAGTTGCTTCATGCTATTCAGACTTCTTCCTTCTTTGCTTACTTTTCCATATTCTTCCCATGGTGCCCAGCTCCTTGGCTAATATCCATTAATCACCTTTTTTCCTATTGCAGAAATCGTGATGTCTGCCCAGGTTTGTGTCAGGGTTTGTTAGGAGTGAGGTCTCATTCTGTGAACGAACAATTCAATACAGTTTACAAAGTCTTTATTTCTTGGTTTCATCTGTAAATAGACTCTGGTCCCACAAACCTGTCATCTGTTGATACAGGGCAACACTCACTGGAGTAACTGATGTGCTGTGATTAGTGAAACCTGTTGTGCATTTTTTAAATTGTTTTCAGTACTCAGGAGACTGTTCCTACTTTTTACTTAGAGAAAATAATTTAGTGTTCTCCCTTTAATTTAATAAACTCTGCTTACTTCTTGCTATTCTTTCTTCCTCCTTTCACTCTACATCAAGCCTTTTTATAGATTCCTTTCCTCTTCATTATTAAAATATACAATCCTCTAAAAATGAACTCAACAATGGAGTGTTAATCACTTCCAAGTCAGAAATGTCATTTACGTCTGGATATATAACCTTAACTCAGTCTCTTGTGTACATACATTTATTTTGCACATTATTCTTCAAGTAATTGAAACTGCAAAGGGAGTATATGTTGACACAAAGTAATTACAGACTTTGGGTTTCAGCCAGGGAATTAAAATTAAAATTTATAATCTCATAAAAAGTGCAACAGATCTTTAATGTTCACAGGTAGTTTGGACCTTTCTATTTCAAAATGAGCAACAGAGAAATTGAGTTACATCCATGAAGGTACTCGTGTATCCTCAGCTCAAGCTTAAGAACGTACTCAATTGTCACCTACGACACAAGTTTGGGCCAGGTCTTTCTGTGGAGAAGCGTGCTCCTGCAGCCCCTGGTGAACTTTGGAATAGCACTTGCTTACCAAGTACCTAGTTGTCCTAGCCAGCAAGTAAGGGAGAGAAACCCAAAGCTATCTGTTTTATTAGGTTTGATCCCCTTGATAACAAGAACACCTGAAAAACAGAGCTGAGCTCCTTACAACACCAGTGATCCAACTAAGCAGAGTAGAAATGGGAGAGAGCGAGGCTGGCAGTTTCTTGACTGTCACAGAAAGAAAAGACCAATATAGATCCTGTGGAAGACGTCTCACAGCAGGATGGTCTGTTATCAAGATTTGTTGCTGAGATGAAGAAATGTAATTAATTCCTCATAGAAGGTGTAGAGTAACCTTGTTTCTTTCCACAGCCATGAAGTTTTTTTCCACAGCTCATCGTGTCGCTTAAGGCACAGAACATTTTTCAGCATCATAAAGTAGCCTGGCCAAATCATCAGCTACAACGATTTCTCTACATGTCAGTTATTTTACGCTGCATTCATATCTTGGTTCTTCCTCTCAGCTGCCAGGACACCCTCATTCTCGGGTATCTTATCTTACTGTTTTTCCTTCACTGAAGTTCACTGACAAAGCGCTGTGTGTAAGTGTGCACGTTCATGTGCACATTCATGTGTGTACATCTGTCTAGTCATTTGCTTGCTGTTCAGGTAGTCAAAAGTAAAATAATAAAGGCAATCATCTCAGTATTATCACTTTGTTATTTTTTTTTATACTTTGTGTAAAAATTGCTGTGACATCTGTGACCACAGTTGACAGTAATTGAGTTTATTGCTTAGGAAACTTCATGCTCTGTTTCTGAAGTGGCTCTTTTCTAGGCTAGCAAACTTATTGCACCTGCCTATTACATCCTGCCTTGAAAAAAACCACCATCTGAACAAGTGACAGATTTTCCCCTAAGCATCAGAGGTGTTTACTGTCCGTTTTACCAGACATAATGAAGACTGAGACTCATTTATAGTTCATAAAAAGCAAATATTATCAACTACTTTATCTCTGTTTCCAGCTGGAAATACATGCACAATTCAGATGAATCTCCTGAATAAAAAAAGCATTGTGCTTCTTTCTAGCTTCCTGAACAAAACCATTTTTATTTGGAATCCTTTTGCACCCCTGGAGCGCAAAGTTGCATTGGGTTTCATGGGTCTGATTTCCTACCATTTTGCTGCTCTTGCTGAGAATGTACTTTCAAATAAGGTTTCAGAACATGCCTTGCTGTTTTAGAGATGAAGCAATAAAATCCAGGCTATAGAAGTGATTGAGAGGAAAACAGAGGACGGCAACAGAAGAATTTCTGCTTTTATCAATACGGTTTTAATCAGAGAAACGATGGTCATCGAGGCATTGCAGAGGTTGAAGGGTTTAACCGTTATATCACAAGCTGGCTGCAAGCGTTCATAGCGTTTAGAAAAAATGTGCAAAGAATGCTTCAGTGCTTTAGCTGTACATAGGGGCTACCTTTGGAGAACAAATTAAAAAAATCCTT
Source organism: Nipponia nippon (assembly GCF_047370975.1). Classification (NCBI taxonomy): domain Eukaryota; kingdom Metazoa; phylum Chordata; class Aves; order Pelecaniformes; family Threskiornithidae; genus Nipponia; species Nipponia nippon. The sequence goes on from NW_028262380.1 coordinate 51,022,900, forward strand.
CTAATCTCACACCTGTAGTATGCAAAACTAACTAAAGGTTTGTACCTTTAAAATGTCTGCCTTTTGCAGCAGTGGTCATGTTACTAACTTCAGATATTCAATAAGGCTATTCTTTTTATTTTGCTTCTTTCTCACTGTAGTTTGTTGTATGATACAATAGCAAGGTAATAATCTCTGCTTTCGCTTCTTCTTGACCATAATGTTGATAAAACAAGTGTTTTTTCCTTACTTTCCCAGTGGAGAAAGGAGACATTATTTTCTTATGAGCAAGCCACAAAAGCACACAGATGTCCTCATTTCAGTGCTCAGAAACAGCTTAGCTAGGAAATCAAAGTTGATACCACACATGCAGAGTCCAAGTTTGCCCTTTCAAAATAATAGCAAAACTCTCATTGATTTCAGTAGAAACAGGGATAAGTCTTTAAAACTATTGGCCATCTTCTACATTCCTCAGCTTTAAATTTTGCTCTATGAGTGGGTAAATTGGGGCAGGGATGTGTGTGTTTCACTTCTGTATAGCACTGTGTCTGCTCACATTCTGGAAAAAACTTAGATGTTGCTAATACAATTGGTTTGATTGTTTCCGTATTTCTCCTTTTTCCCAAAGGTCTCAAATCCAGAAGTGTTAATGAATTAGTCAAAGACATTGTCAGAGAACAGTTTAAAATATTTCAAGGAGAAATGCAAGAGACCATGGTTCAAATTTTCAAGACTGTGTCTAGTTTGTCAGGTGATCTTGAAAATACAAAAGATTTAGTCAAGCATCTGAATGAAACCCAACAAAAATTTGCTCAGGAGAAAGACAGTGAGCCAACAAAGCTTGACATTCTGGAGCTAAAGAGTCATATGGTGCAGATGAAAGAGGAAATGACCCTTACTTGTGACAAGCCTGTGAAAGCTTTACAGGAAAAGCAGAAATCCTTGGAAGATAACTTGGCGTATCAACAGTCAAGAAGTGTCAGTTATTATGAATCTTTAAATAGGACTCTTGCAGAAATGAAAGATGCTCATGAACAACTGTTATCAGCAGAACAGTCTTCAAGCCAAAACATCCCTTCAGCAGATAAAGTCACAGAGTACAATGTTACAGAGTACATGTTCACACTGCATGAGAAAGTAAAGAAACAAGGCATGATGGTGCTGCAAATCTACGATGACTTAAGAGTCCAGGATAGCAAGATCAGCAATCTCAGTGTTGCGCTAGAAATTCAGAGAGACTCTGTTCTGGGAGTCTGTGATGACATGTTGTCAGAGAGCAGAAGGGATTTCCAAGCACAGCTGGCAGCAACCCAAGAGAATGTGCTTGTCCTAAACAAAAGTCTCTCTGACCTGGTCCTTCCATTGGACAATAAGATGGACAAAATGAATGAGCAAATTAATGATTTGTGCTATGATATGGAGATCCTGCAACCCTTGATTGAACAAGGGGTACCTTTTAGTTTGACTTCAGAGTATGAACAACAAATCCAAGCTGAAGCAATCAATGAGAAGCTTGAAAACCTCACGACTGTTATTAACAGAATGAGTTCTGCAATTAAGAAGCTTTCCAAAACTCAGGAAGGACTTAAAAATGAATCTCAGGCTTATCAGGAGCTGTTTGAGAGTCGTGTTAATGAATGTTCCATGGAAATAGAAGATGGATTAAACAAGACTATGATAGTAATAAACAGTGCTATTGATTCTATTCAAGATAACTATGTACTGAAAGATACGCTACGTGCTCTAAGAAATGAGACTGAAGTCTGCTGCAGCAGAGCTGAGAAACTGGACAGCCTCCTGGCTTTCATTCCACAGTTCCAACAGTTGAATGAATCCCTCCAGACACTGGTCATTGGCAAGAAGTATGAATTCACTTCACAAGTAGCTCCATCCATTTCTGATCTTCCATACGAGGAGTCTGACAAAAGTATTCTCCACAACCTCAGAAGGTTTTTCTACATTTTAAATGAAACATCATCAAAATTGGACAATCAACAACAAGATATCAGCCGCTTGGAGGAAAAGCTCTTTGACTCTGTGGAGGAATCAAAGGACCATGAGGTTCGCCTTCTGAATGTGGAGTCAAAAATTTCCAAGTTTTTGGCACAAAACTGTGTCTCACTGAAAAAAAATAAAGCTGCCTCAACAGAGAAAGAACAAGTGGTGTCACTTCAGCTCCAGACACTGAGTTCCAGGATCAAGGCCCTGGAAGCCAAGTCGATTCGTTTCTCAAACAGCATTCCACTTCTGAACAAGACGGCTCATGAGGCCTGGGGGCTGTGTCAGGATACCAACAGCAGCATCCAAAAAGTGAATGCAAGTATACCTGTGCTAATTAAACTTGCTCAGCCAGATATCCCCCTGCTGCAGAAAGGCCTCAAGGAGCTCATTGAATCTGTACTTGAAATAAAAGCAGGAACTATCTTGACAAATTTAACTCAGCGTGTTGACATATTGGTGGCAAGTGCAATGAACAATATCACCAAACTTCAGAAACAGGTGAAACCAGTTATAAAGAAACCAGCTCCAGCGAAAAAAGGGGCAACAAATGTCACCATGAGCCTGGCAAGCCGAAGTCAGAGAAACACGGATAATACTATAGATTCAGGTAATGCATTTTACTAAAAATTAGGGTCTTTGTAATAAAGTCTTACGTAACCATTGTGATGTTGGATGAGTTGGAAGAACTTGACTGAGGGTGAATAAAAAGTCCAAAGAATGCCATAAAGAGTGTTTCAGAGGAACTTGAGGTTACTCTAGTCTCTTACTTACAAAAGATTTTATTTTTCTTAGGAGATCCTGCACTAAGGCATCTAGAAGCTCCATTTAATTTTCCTTAATAAATTCACATCTGATTAGTTTAAGATATATGTACATGCACACACACTTAGCTGAGAACCTGACCTTTCAAACATAACTGACAATTTAAACAAAAGCTAAACTACAAGAATTTTGTGCCTGTATCTCAACTAGCAATTTCAGTAAAAAAAACATGCAAGCTGGGGGAGAAATCTGGGGTTGCATCAGTACTTTGCAGCATTGGTGGGGATGAAGACTATCAAAAACTTGAAGCAAGTGAATACACGACATGACTGTAATGAGACTTTTGCCAGCTCCTTCAGTACTTCATTGAGATTATTAGTGCTGTTACAGTGACAACAGTGTGTTCTTGCAGAATCAGGAGCCCAGCCAATAAAGTAGATTTGACTCGAGTCCATGTGGAAAACAGCTCAGCTGAGTAGGAGCTGCCATTCTTAAAAAGGACGTTTTGAGTGTGATTTGCTTCTGAACTTGAATTTAAATGTCATCATATGAAATGAATTCATATGGATGAATTCACAGAAATACAGACTCTGAGTTATGGCTTTTGGAATCAGACTTGAGTGAAAATCAATAGCACAAGCTAATGTTTTATGGAAATATCATTTCTGGGAAAATACAGAAAATGAAGAGTGGTTAAGTAACTAGAAATCTTCAAAGGACTCTAATTCACATTAAAGTAAGTGAGACAGATTCCTAAATGACAGATAGATGTCCAGATACTTGTGAAGACTAAGACCTAAATCTTTTCTGTAAAGCATTCTTAAACTTATGATCATTTCTGAAATGATATTTGGTCCCTGTTGTAAGCAGATGTAGGGATAGTAAGAGCTACCACTCCTGTTCATGTGCTAAGACCATGGGCAATGTCCCTCTCCATGTCTCTTCCCTCCCTTCCCCCCCATCCTCCTTCATCTCCTCCTGTCCTAGGTACAGCACTCTTCAGTATTCAATGGAAAGGATCCTTTTTAAAGCCTCAATCCCATGAGTAGCTTGGCTTCTGCTGAAAGCCATCCCCACTGAAGGATTTCAGTCCTTGGTTATCTTTTCAGTTAGAGAGGACACGCAGCTATTCCAACAGGCAGTCACACTTAAAAATGCACCAAGATTTGCCAAATTCTTGATATAATGTAATTTGATTATTTTGATATTAGAAATGGCAATTCTTTCTCAGTAATTTCTGTTTTCTGCCTGTTCCTGCCACTGCACAGGATGGAAATTCCAAACTCTTGTTCACAATTAAAACTAAGGGAAAATGAGATGTGATGCCTTTGATCCTTCCTGAATCTTCTGCTTTGTTGGAAAATGTCAGTAGTGCTACCTGCCAGGAAGGTGCCAGCACAGGAAGCTGCCACCTGCTCTGTTTTTTACTCCACATTAATGAATTTATGTCTTTCCTATTTATTATTTATCTCATGCTGAATTTTAACAAATAGCCTGCCTGATAACATTGGATGTATACTCACTCTTACACAAAGTGCAGATCTTTGCAGATGTTGAAAAGCCATATTTTTAAGCAAGGTTTCTACATAGCGATGTTTATGCAGACTTTTCCATCAGTAACGAGCTTTTGCACTCAATGATATTTCATGCCTAGCAAAGTCATTCATTACATTTCTGTAAGTTAAAGAAGTAAGATCATTATCCTAATTAACAAGTATCCATCGTCTGCCTGGGTAGGTCTTATTTCTCCAGGAAACCTTTTTCTCTCTAAGTTCCAGGAGACCATCCGGAGATATGTGCCGACTCTACTAAAGTTTCTAGAAGAAATCCTAAGGCATAATTGGCTAATTATAAGATGTATTTGATCTTAGATTGTCTTTTTCAATTCAAAAAGATTAGAATAAAATTCTAAAAAGAGGTGAATGACAATCCTTGTTGATTCCAACATGTTCAATATTTGATCCTACTCTAGCAGATTGGGATTTTCATTGGCTTTAAAGTGTTCAGGATTCGCCCCTGAGGTAGTACTTTCCTCAGTAGTCATTTGAAATCAACGGGAAGCAATGTGAGTTTGCATTATGTGTGCAGGAACATACAAGTTTGGAGACTTCCCATGTTGTGGAATGAATGAAAGAAAAGGTTTATGTCAGCTAGAGGCTGCGATACATGTATGAGGGATGAAAAACCTAACGCTTTACCTGATACTAACTGTAATGGCAACCTGGGGTGAATAAAAAAGCAATGGTCTTAAGACAGCTTCAAGTAGCTAGCATAGGGGAGATGACAGCCTTTAAAGAAAAAATATACAGTAAACTCGTCATAAGTCTCGGTTATGGATTATGTCTGGTCCTACCTTCCAATGCACTGTTCTATTGCAGAAATGTGTGATGCAGCATGAGGGCAGCTTAGCTCGGTTCCCATTTTCCCATTGCCATTTTGTGCTGTCTGTTCTCTAGAGAACCTAGAGGCTGCTGTGCTTTTCCAAGGTGAATGCACTCTCTTGTTGCATGTCTTGTACTAGTTGGGGTTTTGCTTTATTCAGATTATGCCACCCTCCCATCAACATGAATAACTGAGGGTGCAGCTGTGTTATTTATGTATTTAAAACAGTGCATCTGTGTGAGAGAGAGGTAACTTCTTTTCATTCTTATTTTCTCTATGTCTTATTTCTGATTTTGTTTTCACATTATTTCTTGACTCCTAACAGAAATGCAAGCTTCCACTGTTGTTTTATCATTCAAGCCTGCAGTGAAATTAACCTGTTTAAATGTTTTGCATCTTGTGTTTTAATTGCACAAGTTTGATGGTTATTCTAGCTCAGTTTGATGACATATACTTCAATTTTGCATATTTACTCTTTAGACTAACAGGTAAATGGAACTGTTCTGTTGTTTTTAGTTTAATGATCCTGAAATCATCACACTAGAAGTATTAGATACCTCTGCTTAACAGAGAAGCAGATTTGCCAGAGTCCAAGTAGCTCAGATCAGCCTTGACAGTCTTGCCCCCACCCAAAACTGGAAAGCACAGCTAAGGAACCTCTCCTCCTTACTTTTTGCCCAAGAGCACTGTGGGTAAATCTTTGTGCTTTTTTGCACCACAAACACCCTACATGGCACTTATACCTGAATTCCCTGTCAGGGCCCCGAGTGCACTGACAGCCTTAATTGCCCTGGGCATCTTGACCTAGCCCCACCCTGCACACACTGCCCATGGGCCTGGGATCCCTGTTTCAGCTCAAGCCAAAATCCCAGGACTTTTCCATCATCTTGGGCTGTGACTAACCCTGGTTGCCATGATCAACCTGCCATGCTCTGCTTGTCACCTCTCCAGGTGAGGCACCATCTCTGCTGTCACCATCAGCTCCTGGCTGCCGGTCTCAGTGGGGCTCCCTCTCTCCCTCTGCTCCCTGGCACTCCTTGCATCTGGGCTACTGGGGATGCTCATTGCTTTTATCATGGTCAGACTGAGAGCGCTAAGCCAGAGGTGTTTAATAATTGTAGACTAGACAACCAGTCTGCCCCTGTGTGAGCAGGGTCGTTTAGTAGATTCCCAGGCTCTTCCAGTTTCCCAGGGCTTCCTGAGAGACAGGTACTGATAACTAAATATTGAGAAAACGTTGGTAAGTTACTCCCTGTTCAGCCATTTCCAAATTGAACCACTGGAGTCACTTCTTTCCATAAGGAGACCGTTAAATTGCTAAATATTTGATTTGCTTCTAAACAACATCCCAGTAGATACTGACACAGCTTCATTATTTGTTTGAAGATTTGTTTGTACAGCATTGGCAGTCTATTTCCCAAAAGAGCTTCTGGCTGCTTGCCCTCCCAAAGAGTAGCAAAACTCAGCATTAATGGGCTGTCCTCACTCCTACCATACTGAATGTAAATAGCAACTGCATTCAGTTTATTCTCTGCTTTAAATAGCTGCAATTTAAGCATTCTTAGTAGTGTAGATGCGTAAAAGAGAGAGACTTTATAGATTAAATTAAATGCTTAAATCTTGTCTACGCTACTAAGTTGTGAAAGATTAATTAAAAATAGGATATGTACTACAGTAGGAAATCCTTTCCTAATCTGAACCTCTTGGCATCTTTACCCCAAGCAGAGAATACGGACATAGTGTCTCAGAATGCCCTTCAGCAAGGAAAAAGAAAAAGAAAATACCAGGCAGTGGGGCAGCCTTGGCCAGAAATGACAGCAAAAACATGCTATTGTAAGACCACATGGAAGTTACACAGAGATTACCTGCTCAGTGGAGATCTAGGGCATTTGTTTCTTACACTGAAAATCCTAATTTGACTCAAACCTCTTCACAGCTTCTCCTAGTTCTAGCAAATGGAGCAGGCTCCCCAGCTGCTGTTAAGCAATGCTGCACCTGGAGGGTTAATTTATTGTAGGTAAAGCTATGTCTAAATTTGATTTAACTCCAAGGTTAAGTTCAGGCAGTCATCCCTCAGCAGACTGTTAAAACACTAGTCTCAATCTCATTATCATTTCCTTTTCATGATCTTTTTCCTGTTTCTTGGATTTACTTCTTGTTTATGATAAGCAAAGGCCAATTAGCAGAGAGGCTGCCATGTTCTTACACAAAGGTTTTGTATTTTGGGAATATGATATAGTCAGCACAATCAGCTGTTTTCCTTCCTTTTGTGCTTTCCTTTCATACTAGGTAAATATGAGTGAAATGTTGTGGATGCCTGGTAAATATGAGTGAAAAATCACTTCAATTAGGTGTGCAGAAAAACTATTATCTATCTGAGAAGAAAAACATTATTTCCTCATGTCCAGTTGCCTGTGCTGTGACCCCAGTCATCACAGTCCTAAATTGCTTTATTTCAGGCATTACAAGATGGACATTATTTTCTGTGAAAAGAATTGTTGTTGTGTTTTTAAGTCCATATGCTCCATCAGTGCAAATTCAAGTGGCACTGTACAATGTGCTTTAGCATTCTGCTTTCTGAACCAAAATTTCTCACGGAAATAGTTTGCCTTAATGCAGCAGTCTGTGAAGCGGCTGGATGGGAATCTGAAGATAACTATAAGCATTACTGAAATATCTATGTGAAGATCCATTCTCCTGGCAACACGTAGACCCTTTTATGAAAGGCTTTTCCAGTTCCCACCTACCAAACTAAATCTACCATCACAGGACTTTATGGAGTTCTCTTTCCAGAGCTCTGCTGGTAGTTCCTGGCAAAGAAAAGGTTCATTTTCTAAAACATCTGACTTTTATTTGACCAAAGCAAGAGAAAGGAAAAATGTATGGCTTGGGAATGCTTTGTGTTCAGAATTTTTCATAGCAATATTTAATTTTTAATGTGGCCTGAATGTTCTTTCCCCAAAACTGCTATGACAACACATTATACAATTACACTCAGGAGTTACTGTCTCAGAGCTCAGCAGCATTGGACTGACAGATTTCTCCATATTGGCTGGGCATAATCTGGCCAGCTCATACATAGTCAGGAAGAGAGGCGAGGACATCCTCAGTGAGTGTGCTCTGCAGAACCATCTGTTTGGTATAATTTGTGCTGCTTGCAATACAAAACTTCTACAACAATCTTGGTAGATATCCTGGAATTGACTTATTTATGGGCAAGGACAAATACTGAAGTGGTTTGGATAGCATTTAAGATCTTTCATTGCCAGCAGCCAGACTCTCCTGCAATGGCTGTGACGCATCTGGGTGAGTAATGTCATAGACAGGACAGTTCAACCTGTACACTAGCAGTACAAAATCTGTGTTTTGGTATGCCCGAGGATAAGCTGTCTCTGTCCAAAAAGAGCAGCCTTCTGTGCCTGCACTAATGAAACCAAACCAAAGCACAGATTTTCCTGAACCAGCAAGAAAATAACTATTTCTTTTGTCTCACCAAAAGAAGGAAATAAAATTGGATATGTCAGTATTGTCTCTTCCAAGTTTTGCTGTTTGTTTCTGAAGGGCTCCTGCAGTACGGTCAGCTCCAAGCCTCTCAGCACATTCCCATTCTTAGTAAAGATTAATTAGCTGATCCAACTTATTTCTTTAATCACATGATTGCAGACTGCTTGATTTTCACTTGTGTCTTGGTTTGCTGTAGTGTCTGAGGGCTACCATACAGGAAGGGAAGAAGGAGGCTGAGCCAGCTGTGTGGGGCTCAGCACAAAAAAGTCCACTGCCACTGTGACCAGCTGGAAGAGGGAAGTGAGCAGCTGGTGCTGGGCGGACTGCAGGTCTCTGTGTGAGGACCACCTGTAGGGCCAGCCCGTCTTAGATTATTACGGAAAGACTTGTGTAGGCAACAGCAGAAGGAGAATTTCCTAATGCTTGGCTGTAGCCAGGCTTTGCTGGCTTTAAACTTACATTGCAGGGAGGGAGGTCATTAAATTAACGAGGACAGGAGGGAAAAAATGAGCAAGGAAAGGCTGGTGTTTGTTGACAGGGGTCTCTTGGACTGTACAATCACAGCTGTTCAGATATCCTCATCTTTTGATGGTTCACATGTTTGTTGAGAGAGATACTCCAAAGAATTTAGATCTGTAATATCTTTCATCTTATTACATGTACTTGACCTTCTGAGACAAGGAGAACTCAGCATTTATGGGTAATTCTGAATATCTTGGAGGCTAGTTGAGGGTATGCTGTGTTCAGGCAAAGAGGGAGACTGAACTGGCAAAGGGTCTGAACAGCCTGGATAGGATCTGAAGTTGGCCTTCACACAGAACCTCAGCAGAAATTTCACCAGCTTTATGAATTGACAAAGAGGCTTTCCAAAATACTGAAAACTTGGGAAGTGTCACTGTAATGACATTGCAACTGAGGTTGTTGGTTTTCCTTCCTCTCTATCACAGGGCAGTATTCAGCTTGTGTCAGCTCCCCATGCCAGAATGGAGGAACCTGTATCAATGACAGACAGAGTTTTATTTGTGCTTGTCGCCACCCCTTTGGAGGAGTCAACTGCAGTACGAAGCTGGTGAACGACAATTCTCTGAGTGTCGGCAAGTAAAGAATTTAGTAGTGCAATATGCTAGCAGTTCAGGCCTCTGCCCCAGGGCCTAATTAGAGAGCATTTGCTGGTCAAAGGTCTCACATTTCACTTTAATGAGTGCTAACTCAAGTAGTAGTGTCTTGTGTTTTGGTGCTGAAGACATCAATCCCCATGGGTAACTCATGATCTCTTTCTTTAATATGACCAGATGATGGGATTAAATTGGGCTGGGACCAGCCATAATAGCTGGAAAGCTCCCTGCACAATTGTGCAAAGTAGGAGGGTGTGCAATAGATGTATTTGAACATGATATCATGGAATTTGAAGGGGGAGCTAAAATCACATCCATGGGGAATACTAGCTGCAGCACGGCCATAAATGCTCTATAAATACCAGTACCTACCATGATGTGTGAGACTATGGCCTCAAGGAGTCATTTTAGGCATGCCTCTGATTTTCGTCAGCAAAGGATGCAGCCCTTGAAAGATATTTCAGAAGAGAAAAGTGGAAACTGTGTCTGTTCAGTCCAGAAAACAAATAAATAATTTACATCCAGGCCACATGGAATGTGAATTTCATGCAGCTTTCTGTAGCCATTTTGCTGATTCTCACTCATGACAGTGTATGAATAGTGAATAAAATCATTTGTACAGTGGCAGGGAATCATAGGGTGCAGTCTCAGCTTGAAGAGAAAAACATATACTTTTATTCCCTCATTTAATGTCAGGAGTGCTAAACCTTTTCGGTGTTTGTCTAAGATTTGTGGAGAAAATTCTTGGCTTCAGCGCACACAGATGAACAATGAAAGAGATCCTCGGGTGGGAAAAACTTTGGGGGGGTAAAGGGGGGAAGAAAGAAAAGAAAATTAGCAGCTCCTTTAACGATAACATAGTATAGATAAACATAAAGTTCCCTTGCTGTTTCTAAAATTATTTTTTTGTGGATACACCTAGCACTAATTGTGAAGAAAATTACTTTTTATACAATACAGGAAAAATCTATGTTTATGCAGAAATACTATGTTTCAGTTGCTCAAGCTACTGGATGATGTGACTTCAGAAAAGCTGCTTTTGATCTTCTGGCTGGTCCAAGTTACCTTTATACTATGTACCATTACTTGAAATTGTTCTTTATTCCTTTCCAGATTTTTCAAAAGGATCATACAGATATGCACCTATGGTGGCTTTTTTTGCCTCTCATACATATGGAATGACAACTCCAGGACCCATCAGATTTAACAATCTGGATGTCAACTACGGAGCTTCATTTGCCCCAGCAACCGGGAAGTTTCATGTTCCATATCTGGGGGTCTATGTTTTTGAATATACCATTGAATCATTTAGTCCACGTGCCTCTGGCTATCTGGTCATTGATGGAATAGACAAACTCACTTTTCAGGCTGAAAATATTAATAGTAACAAGTACACTGACAGAGCAATTACTGGAAATGCTTTATTAGAGTTAAATTATGGTCAAGAAGTCTGGCTCAGACTGGCAACTGGCTCTATACCAGCCAAGTATCCACCAGTAACTACGTTTAGTGGTTACTTGTTGTATCGTACCTAAGTCAGTCATAAATGTAAAGAGTTACTATCAAATGAAGCAAACTGCATGTGAATTTATCTTTGCTTTTAAATACTTTGTTTCTTTAACAGCAGTAAGTTTCTCAAAGTAACCAATGTGATGGCGTTTGAAGTGCTGATTCTCCAAGAAGTTGCTCGGTTGTAGCCATGTGCTCATCTACAATGACAGTCCACAGGTTGGAGATGGGGGAAAAATAAGCATCTTCCTTATATAAGCATGACTGGGAAGCACAAATCTAGTTATGCTATGTTCTACATTTACTTTGCATAAACATACTTAGACAAGGTTGCTGAGAATCAGTTCTCAAGTCAAATCAAAGCTGATTTTGATTATTCATTTATAACCTGAATGCATACCAAGGGTGATGGATAGATATTGATGACTCAGATGCTGGGATACTACTTAGCTCATTGTATCAAGTGATAATCATGTGTATATATTCTGTTTGGAAAAAATATATTTCTTTTTCATTTTGCCTGACGTTATTCACCACATACCTTGATAGGTAAGCATTTAATTGATTCAAGGGGTTTTTTGTTTTGGTTTGGGGTTTTTTTTGTTTTTGTTTTTGTTTTGTTTTTTTGTTTTTTTGTTTTTTTATGTAACCACTATGCTAACAAACTGTTTTTTTATCTAGCAAAAAAACCCCAAGAGGGAATACTTAAAAGCTGCATGTTGATACGTTCAGATTAGAAATAAGGTGCTCATTTTTAGCAGTGAATATAATTAGTCATGGGAAAAATATTATAATGGATTTGGTGGAGTCTCTCTGTTGCTTGAAGCATTTAAACCACAGCTGGATTTTCCTTAGATGATATGTGTTTGAGCAAATATGGTTATATTGACTTCACACAGATTTTAGCATGTAAACTTTGGCCTATGAAATACACAAGGTTAAATGAGATAATCATAGTACTTTCTAAGTTTGAGCTCTATAGATCCATGGTTTTGTTTGTTTCTGCATTATATTCACTAACTACCAAGGCAAGATGAAATGAACTTCAGTCTGCATAAACCAGAATGTGATTTCCAAGCACCAATCCAATTAAAAAAAAAATTTTTAGTTCATGCTATGACTGCCTGAAAAAACAAACCGTCAGGTTCACATCCTTATCAGTGCCAAGTCCTGGGTTGCTGCAGTTTCTTGATACCCCTGGTGTGACCTTGATAACTGGTGTGACGGACCAGGTTTCTTTCTGGTTATTGTCTTTGTTAATGCTAATTGATCAGGTTTGAAGTCCCTGTGTGTTTGTCTCCCTCCCTTTCCTTACCCTCCCAGCTGAAAAAATAAACTTTCCCTCATTCCACATGTCCTTACCAATTAGTGCCGCCGACCAGGTTTGTTCTCATCACTACCTCCTTTACCATATGTCAGGCAGGTTTGTCTGTGCATGTTCTTGTTTATGGCTTCTTTGACCAGCTACTCTTAAAGGAGCAGATGCTCTCCTTCCATGGCCCTTACGTTCAATTATTGTTAATCAGCGTGCCCCAGTGATCTATGCCAATTTATTGAAGCCCAGAATGTTTTGAAGCTCCCTGAATTATTTTGTTTTCCACTGTCAGGAACTTTTCTTGAAAACACATCAGAATCTTCAGCTCTCTTCTTAGTATTACCTAATGTACCTTACCAGATCTTAAGATGAATGTGCATGAAATGACTGAATTCTCCCGTGCTCTATGTGGATAAGAGAATTCACAGCATCTTTCCTCACGTGTACAAAACCACACTTTGTTGTTCAAAACTGAAATGTGCATTCTCCACCAGGAGCAGTGGCACTGAAGCATGTCTGTGAGCGTGTGCCTGGGTGCACTGGCTACCTGAACTACAGAAGCGTGCAGCACTGAACGGCATTCTCCCAGCTTCAGGGAGGCATCCTACCATGGCTTGTGTTTAAGGGCAGCAATTGGGAATTGATGAAAACTTTCAATCCAAGCCCATTTTCTGAGGCCCTAAATCCACTAATCAATTGTTAAAGGATCTTGCAGCACATAAATAGTTATTAAAATACCTTATGTTTCTTTGAAGGATCTGAAAAAAACCCAGAGCTGTTACTCTAAGGGTCAACTGCAAATCTTGTTAACAGGTTGGGATGTTTTGCTGTTGTTTCTATTTTTGTTTTGTTTTGTCTTTTTGAGGCCAGAAATCCTTTCTTCTTTGTACCTGATGGATTCTTAATGTACCATGAACCCTGAATGAGTGTGCTACAGACCTTTCTCCTGTTGAATACCATATTTTTCTGTAAACACTCAAAATATTTGATATGACACTTACTCAGCCTACCGTATCATTGAATTTTATCAAATATAATGACCACAAGCCCCAATACCTCCTTGTATGATTTTGTCATTTCAATGTGTTTAGTCCTCTTTATTCCTGCTGTGGCTATGGCTAAATGGCATGAAAATTACTCTGCAGATGAAATTCAAATGACCCACCAGAGACTGCATCTCTGTTTTAATGTGACTTTCTTTGCCCTTGCTGCCCTTGCCACTAAATTCTTCAAGTTGGGTCCTCATCTTAACAGGCACTATTTTGCCCTGCCAGCCAGATACTTCCTATCTCATTGTATTGATTTTCTTTCCTCTTTTCTTTTCTCCTTTTTTCTCACAAAACTCCAAATTCATTGGGGTAGAGTAAGAATTCTGATTAAAACCACATCTGTAGGAGTAACACATAGAAAAATAATTTCTCTAATAGAGAATAGTGCTGAAGCTGATTCTCATTGTACTATTTAAAATATGGAAGAAATAATATTTTAAAAATATAATAAATGTACACTCCCCTTTTTATACTGTGCAATAATCCATTCCAGTCTTTCCTCGGATGTATGAAAACTAAGTATACTTCGCTTTGTCTATTGTTAAAAACTAAAATGCAGACTCTTCACAATGAAGATAGGTTTGCATTGGCCAGCGAGGCTTATTTATGGGCCTGCGACTATGTGCCTGGGCTGCCTGTACTAATGAAGCAAAAAATACTGAAAAATAACTGAGGATCAATACAATCAGTCAGCCTACCTATTATGCAGAATAGAGAGCAATCAGTCGGAACTCCCAGGAGAACTTTTTAGGCATCAACCAAGAAAGGTGGTTCCCGAGGCACCTTGTCACCCCTCCGCTTTCATTTTCATGCTCTGATTTGCATTCCCTAATGATAGCAGGCAGCAAATATGAACGTTCATCTCTACCCACAGCCCTTATGAGGGGCCCACAAAGCCATCCTGAGCCTTTGCACTTCAGAGTGAGTGGTGTTCTCTTTATTTGGGTGACTCAATAACCATGGCAACATTTTGTCTGCTTTGGCTTTGACAAGCCCATCCAATTTACTCCGGAGCTTGCATTATCATTTCCTCACCTATAGCAACCAAGTTATCGCTGAACGCATTCCCCAGCCCCTCATATACTTAGCATTCACACTGAGATCAGCAGTTCATTTTCCTCGCATACCTTTTCTAGCTGAATAGCCAGCACAACTCCGCTTTGCTCCAGCTCGTGCTAAACTTCCCTGCTTATGGGTATTGCCGTTTGTCCACATACCTGGGATATTTTTGTTCAAATATTTTTTTTTTCTTGGAGATAATAACATCTACATTGGCAGCAAGCAGGAAGAAAGCCATTATTTCTGAATTCAGGAATTGATCTGAAAGCATCTATTAGAAGCAACACTGCAGCTAAACCCCACCAAAATCACTGGGCGTCTGACGATTAGATACCTTTGACAGTGGGACAGCAAGTACCTTGAGACAGTTGCAAAACTGAATCTTCTTAGCAGCTAAACTGGGGCAGGTGAGCAGAAGAGTGCGAAACAATGCAAAACAAAATGAGAAGAAAAGCCACTTTTGACATTTCCAAAGAACAAAAATATATACCCTGACTTTACGCATCTTTCACTGGTGGCTGCTACTTGGGTGCGGGAACTATTGCCTAGCACTCCATGGATTTCATTAACCCCCTTCTACATTTTTTCATCCAGTTTTAATTTGCTTAATTCATACTTCTTTCTATGCTCAACTGACTGCTGGAAAGCCCAGGCCCTGTACTCCTGTTTTCATGCTAGAGTGTTGTCAAAAGCAGAAGATGGGAAACTTTAGTAGCAGAGTTCTGTAAGAAGTACAAATATTTATCACCACTTTGTACTTAAAATATACAGTCAAAGTCCCATTGTAGTAATTTTCTCTTTGCAAAGCTGCTGTTCTCCCTTTTTGTATGACACCAGTGACAGCAGGAGAGTTGTCAAGAGTGAGATATAATGAAACACTATCTTTAGATGGGACTCCAGTCAAGAGTGCATGGTAAGAAAACTTTATCAGCAAGCTGCTTCCCAGCTGAAGTTGCTATAGATATGTTATAACCAACACACTGGCTCGTAATGAACTTCCTTGCCCTGCTTCCCCACCCTCAGAAATCTGTGGTGGCTGCTAGCTGAAAACAGTCTTCTGCATTCACATATTACATGTAAACAAACTGAAGTGTTTCTGAAAATATTTATTGCGGTGGTTGCTGTTGAAGATTCTTATCTTAGAAAATGCAAGTTGCAAACAAAACAGACCATGGCTGTTTACAAACAGCATACAAGTGCTTCCAGAAAGCTTTCTATTCAGATCTGCAGGAGCTAGAAGACACCATAAAAATGATCTGAAGTGCCCAGAAGTTCTTTATAAATACCAAAAGCCTTTTGAAAGCTCTTTGAATCCATTATTGGAAACCAGTATATCTCACATCCACACAAATTCGGTGTGATGAAGGCTTGTATGTCTCAAATGAAATCACACGTTTGACATTAAACATCTGCTAGAGCATCCTTCCTTCTTATATAATGGCAAAGTCAAGAACAGTGGCAATTAAAAAAAAAAATTACTAAAATGATGGACATGTTTAGGCAGAGAGTTATCCTCAGCTCTGTCTGACTCCTCTGACTCCTCTGCAAATTGACTTGGAAAGGAACAACAACAAAAAAAAGTTCAGCCATCCATTGCTAGGCTACTTATTGCTATTTACTGAAGTGAAAAAATACACGTGAGAAAATTGTTTACTATTACTTCCTGACAAAGAAAGGGCCATTACCAGCTTACACAAGCAAGAGACAATTTGCAGGCTCAGTGTTTAGATGCATTCTAGAAGAACATAATAGACCTCAAGTATGGTTTTTGTCAATAATTTCTAGAGTCTAAGTTGATTACTCTGTTACCTTGGCCCCAACGCCTGGGCATTACTACAGCTTGTTAATAGGTACACACTATCATGATACATTTAATTCTGGAAAAATAGGAACTATGCTTACAGGAAAAGGAGAGAGATCTCACTAAAAGTTAAAAGGCAGCAAAGGAAACTGTGGAATGCCATCAGCAATGCATTAAATACAGCCTATCTTGGCCAAAAAGTGCTAAAGGTCACCCCTTTACATGTTGATTTATTTGTGTCAGCTAAACAGAAATATGATGAGAGCTATGAGGAACTCCTAGCTTCTAGAGCAGAAGATACAGGTCTAGGTCTACCCTTCAATTTGTCTGTGGGCTTGTCTTGTTTGCGTAGGTTTGGACTTTGATTTCACTAGTACATACGGCCATTTGCCCCAAAGGAAGTTCAGATGCTTAAACAATTGTGAAGGAAAGGCACAGACGCATAAGCCAGGGAAATTACACAGGCCTTGTTTGTACCCTTTTGCTTATTTGATGTACCCTACAGACAACCACATACTAAACAGTCCACAAGTTGTTTTTTTATCCAGCCAGCATCTGAAAAATTAAACAATTGAAAGCGTTAAAGAAAATGCATAAATAACAATACATATGTCTTCCTAAATATGGAGGAGAGAAAAAATAAATTTAAACTAAGATATTTTAATATACTCGACCAATAAAGGAGGGTGTTCATCGACAAATAGAATGCCCATCTGAGAGGGGTTGTATGAAAGGTGAGCTTTTACAGCAGTCTCCCCTACAGCATAGAAAGGCTTAATTTTGAATTATTTCAGAATAGAAACTAACTTTCTTCATGGAGTTGTTGTCTAGGAAACCAATTTCCATGTTTCACTGTGTGAAGTAGATTTTCTTGTGGGACTTCACCTCTGTGGTGTGATATGAAGCTTATTTGGTGGGTGTGTGATGTTACCACACAGGTACAAAGCCTCACTACACATTTCAGTGGAGGCTGAGAGCTTGAACCACGGCTCCTGTAAAGCCCTGTGCCCGGTGCGCTCAGTACGTGTTCTTCAGGCTCCCACAACACCCATTTGTGTTCGCTGTGACTCTGAGCTGAACCGCAACCCTGCCTTTTTTCAGCCTTTGTCTCCATCCCCACATTTCTTTCTGCTTCCCTGCCAGTTTGGAGAATGACTGGATGACAGTGACTTTGGAAATGGTTTATGATGGAATATCCTTGCACCAGACTTCTTCTGAGCCATAAAATGAGTCCAAATCTTTTTTTAATTATTTTTAGTTTGCTAAGTCCTATGGGCACCCCAATTACTGTCATTTTAGTTCTGTTATAGTACACTACAGAACTCCCAAAAGCTTATGTGGAAGAAGGGGTAGAGTATTCTTGCAATCTGTTTGTACACAAACACAGTATTTTGTTGTTGTTTGTGTGTGGATCTTTTTTTTTTTTCTTTTTTCAAGGCAACAACAGGAAAAGCTGGTGGGGAGAAATTACTTTTCAACCAGGTGATATACACTTGTGTTAGAGGAGAAAGTGGACATGGCTGAGAAGCTGTCTAGTGGTCCCCTGTTTTAAACTTCTTGCCACGCTTTTAATTTTTACAGATGTATATACAATCTGACCACCCATTTGGTAGCTTGTTTCATACCTCTGTCTGCAGATTATACTCTCTGAGGTTATTTTCCCAGTGACTGTTAATGAGATAATGTGTGCATGTCAAAGGCTCTGTATTGGCAGAGAAAAATAATCAACCTGTTTTAAAAGTACTTGGAGATCCTTTCAGGCTCATATATACACTGTTGGTCGCCCAGCAATACTGCCCAGCAGAAGGCTGTAGCCAGCAGGTAGACCTTGATCTAGTTTTTGAAACAGGATTAGAAGCAGGTTCAAAGGTACAAAGGTGAAAGAGGATGGTTAAAACCACAGAATAGTTAAAAACATTGCAGGAAGAGTTAGTCAAGAGCTGGTATATGAATTTGTTGCCCAGTGTATAGGATAGACTTGTAGAGCTTTTTACCACTGATGAGAATCAGGTGAAAAATTCTCTTCTCTGCTGATCAGAAAAACTTCCTATTTACTGAAGACAGAGAATGAATGGCAAGACATATAGATCTGTAAAATTAGATTTAGTTAAGCATTTAAACACAAATAAAGTCTTGATGTCCACTTGAAAGCAGAAGGGAAGTACAGAACAAAGACTCATGTGACTTCTGAAACTTGACAGGAAAGCTATCGATGGGAACAGCAAAACTGAATCTGAGTGGATCTGAACAATGTGCTCGCTTTGTTATTGGTAAGAACATGATTAAGCTGGGAGCATCTAGGGCATCTTGGGCAATCTCAGCTCTTACTGTGCTATCTCCAAGTATTAAATCAAAACTGGGGTATAAATTACAAACAGGTATGTAACAAGCCTACCTCCAGCTCGTGCATTGATGTGCATGTACAGAGCTTCCCTTGGCTTCTGGGCACTGATAAACACACTGAGTGAAGTGTCTATCTCATGTCAAATTACCTGATGTCAGCTGCATGCAATTCTGAATACACTTTTGCAATAACTTACTGTGGAAAATATTGAATCTTTATCTAAATGAGAATCGCTCAGTTGAATTTAAGCCAAGTAATATGTATTACAAAAATATTTGAATAAGAAAATAATGAGATTACATTTTGCAGTTAAAAATCCGAAGACAGACTTTAAAAACTGTAGCAAAAAATGTCCAACAATTTCTCCGTATATATTGAAGGAAGCTAAAAATGGGGAGTTGGTTTTGTAGCCCTTTAGTTCCAGCTGCACTGAACTAGGAAAGGGAGGAAGGCCATTCTTCCTGCACAGAGAGAACAGTGCTAGTGGCAGTATTAGTGTGGCAAAGTTTCTAAAAGCTCAGGCTTAGGTGGTTATAGCAATGAATAAATACCAAACTGTATGTGTGTCGCTCTTCCTGTCTGATGGAATGGAGCTATTCGGAGCAACACGTGCACAGCAGGTACTTTTCTGCAATGATGTTGAAAAGAGCAATATGTTTGACAGAAGTAAATTAACATTTACAGCAGGGATATAAAAAGTTGAAGTATCAGAGAAGTAGAAGTGCCTGACAGCATTGACAGGTCAAGAGCCAGGTTCCTGCTCATCAAGTTTTCTTGCCAGTCTCCTGTTGTGTTTGTACCTTTTCACCTTCAGGCTCCTCTAAGATATGATCGTGAGCCTCACAGCCTGCAGGCAGTGCGATTATTATGAACAGCAATGTCTGTTTGCCATCTATGAAGAGTGTGACCAAAACTAGTGAATGCTGGTAGCTTGTTCCTAAGCCACCAAGTGTTAGGGTGGATCACTGATCTCAGGATGAAGTGCAGCCTGTAATCAGTTATGCCGCTGTCTTTGTAAACTGGATAGCTCTTGTTTCTCAACTATTGACTAAAATAATGATGTCTGGTGGTAAAAGGACTGTCCTGGAATAATCTTTCATCACCATCCAATTTGCTGTTTTTCTTCCCTGTTGTGGTTTAATCCCAGCCAGCAGCTAAGCCCCACACAGGCACTTGCTCACTCCCTCCCAGTGGGATGGGGGAGAGAATCGGAAGGGTAAAAGTAAGAAAACTCATGGGCTGAGATAAAGACAGTTTAATAGGTAAAGCAAAAGCCACACACACAAGCAAAGCAAAACAAGGAATTTGTTCACTCCTTCCTATCGGGAGGCAGGTGTTCAGCCATCTCCAGGGAAGTAGGGCTCCATCACATGTAATGGTTACTTGGGAAGACAAATGCCATCACTCTGAATGTCCTCCCTTCCTCCTTCTTCCCGCAGCTTGATATGCTGAGCACGACATCACATGGTGTGGAATATCGCTTTGGTCAGTTGGGGTCAGCTGTCCCGGCTGTGTCCCCTCCCAGCTTCTTGTGCACCCCCAGCCTGCTCACTGGTGGGGTGGGGCGAGAAGCAGAAAAGGCCTTGACTCTATGTAAGCACTGCTCAGCAATAGCCTAAACAGCCCTGTGTTATCAACACTGTTTTCAGCACAAATCCAAAACATAGCCCCATACTGGCTACTATGAAGAAAATTAACTCTATCCCAGCAAAACCCAGCACACTTCCCACAATTATTTTCAAAAGTGCTGGCAACGACAGCTTGGTTATGAAGCTGCTTCCCAGCTAACACCTTTAATGAGAAATTTTTGTTTGGGTTTTCATCTTTCCCCAGCATGATGACTATTCTCTGCAGAGTTACAGCACCAGCCATGTGCTCATGTGTGCTGAGAACAGCATGCTGCAAGTGCTGACGTTGTTGGACTTGCTTCTCAAACCTGACAGAATTGATCACAGCAGTTCACCTCTGAAGTGGTCAATACTTCTGCAGTATTTCAATCTTTCTGCAGTGAGTCCTGTACAGTTTCATGCTTTTAAGTTGCTTGTATTTCCTCCCAGTTCACCCCAGACACACTGTGAAATCTCATGAGGGCTCATTTTTTACACCCATGCTGCTCTGAGCTTCTACGTTTCTTTGGAGCAGGCAACACACAACATAGTTTCCACCATCATTGCTATGCTGATGATTCAGTGGTTTATTTATCAAATGCTTGGGAATTTGCTTTCAAATCCTATTACTTCCATACTCCAGGAGTGTAAAAGGAATTGCCTTGGGAATGACACCTTTCTCTACCACCTCAGTACATCTTTGTGTTTGTTTTTGAGGGTGTGTGTTGTGTGATCTCTGATGCATTTTGTCTTATGAACTTTACACACATGACCAGGTTCCCATGCACCTGTTTAGGGTCTGGTCTGTGAACATACTGCTTCAGTCACCCCCAGAAAGCTGATTCACACGGGCCTTAAAAAATTAAGCTTTCCTTTTGGGGTAGCTTCCCTTTGAGGGTGCACCTGAATAGCTTTCCCTTCCCCACTTCTCTGGCAGGTGTGACTCTTGCTATGACACAGGGACTGCAATAGCAATTTCCATCTCACCAGTATGGGCTTTTCTGTCTGGCTCGGGGACACCCAGCTTGAGAGCAGTGTGAACAGCAACAATTTCTACATGGTGGGTTTCACATGGAACCAGAAAGTGCCACAAACACCCAGAGCTGAAGATGAACGAGAGACTTCTATGTCTCTCAGCATAAAAACTAACTTCAGTAAAGCTACACTTACTGGTAACTGCAGAGACCCTAGCTCCTAATCTGGTGTCATACATGGCTTTATGCATTTTGATTGTGAAAAGTAATTTAAAATACATCGAATGATTCTGTTTTCCTCTCCTCCTGGGATCGCTTTGGTGTCCGATACTTTCTTGTTGGAGTGGGACTATTTGTCACAGCATTTCAAACAGCTAGCTTGAAACTATATATTCCTCTGGAGTCCCCAAAACATTTGAAGTGAAACACTTTAAAATTCAAAGAGGCTTTGCTCAAATACATAGATACAAAAATGCTCTCACAGAAACAGTTGCAACCCTTTTAAAAAAAACCTCCTCATTTTCACCCCCTGTTGCATTACAAGACTAATTGTCCCTGCAGCTGGCAGATCTAAATTGCACGTTTTGAAGTCACAAAGCTTCCCTCTATTCTCCTAGGAGCTGTGAACCAAATTCGTCTGCAAAACTATCCAGACTGTTGAACTGCTATAATCTTTCAGGAAATAGTGACACTTTGCTTTGGAAACTTGCTCTGATTTACTTGTGTGTTGCCAGTTTTACACGAATTGCCAGATATTCCTGCAAACCTAAAATCCTCCAAATTAAATGTCTTTATCGTGCATGTGTCCTCATGATCCTTTTATCCAACTATATGGAATGAGTTCAGGATATACAGCAGCTAATTTATTAATTATTATATTGTGCAGACGTACAGAAGGGTAACAATTCAAGACTTAAAGACAAACCCAACCTAATGAAAACAAAAGGAAAGCATCTTGCTTTGTCTGGCCTCTCCTTCCTGTGTCCCAATACCATCTAGAAGAGTTTTTCCCCTTAAAACAAGCAGCTTGATTCTTAATGATAGCAATTATTTTTGAGTGCTCTGGTGAGTATAATTACACTGTCAAGAGTTCACTTATGTTCCTCCGGTAGCCATGTGGCTATGTTTCAGCTTTCCAATTTCTCTCTCCTACAGGATCTGCGCCCCCTTCAACGGTTGTAACGTTGCTACCAGCCTAATACATTTGCACTCGTGCCATGATGAGTTGCACGCCACCTGCCCACAGCCATAACTTTGTGCTGAGCAGATAAATATGACAGTCCGCTCCCCAGAGGCTCCTGCCCTCTGCTTCCTAACAGGTGGCTGCACAGCAGGATCTGAGCCTGGGAATGTCACCAGAAAATGAAAGTGGGAGAGGGAGAAAAGGAGAAACTATGTTGAGAATATCCAACAAAAAAACCTTAAAAGCCTAGGTGTGAGACGCATCCTGATAATGATGAAAGAAAGTATGTTACCAGAGAGAGAAGTTGTCATCAAGGGAAATGCCTCACAGGGAAAGGAAAGAAGATGTACTGTGAGCTGAAGGCTGCCGTGCTGCTGGAGGAGAGCATTCGAAACTGGAAAGCAGCAAGCGACAAAGGAAAAGCAATATTTGACAAGAGATACTGAAACGGAGGAGAAAAATATAGAAAAAAGCAGGATTAAGAAAAAAAGGAAATACAAGGAAAAAATTATTATGGGCAGTGATTCATTAGCTAGCATTCATGGGATCTGTGTGATTTCCAGAGGGCTAAAGCTCAGCTCAAGGTATGCTTCAAAATAGATTCAGGTATTCTCAAAGAAGGGGGAATG
The DNA here is from genome assembly GCF_047370975.1 of Nipponia nippon. Taxonomy (NCBI): domain Eukaryota; kingdom Metazoa; phylum Chordata; class Aves; order Pelecaniformes; family Threskiornithidae; genus Nipponia; species Nipponia nippon. The sequence goes on from NW_028262380.1 coordinate 51,046,113, forward strand.
AGTCCAGCTGGTGAGCAAGATAAAACAAAGAGCAGGAGAGACACTGAGAAAATAATTTTTGTCCTACTGCTGATTTTCTTTCTGCGTGACTCGAGCCATTCTTTAGCTAGGCAGTGCCATTTTACCCAGTCAGCACGCCCCTTTGACCAAAACTAAGCATTTATATGAGGTTTGTTGGTTTAATGCCATGAGGGGAAGAACTGAAGGATTTTTATGACAAGCAGAGCATGATTTCATACATCCTGATTTTTTAAAGCCAGATCAATTTGTCCTTGTGCTATTCTGTAGAAACCTATTACAAATCCCTACTGCTTGGTTCCTTTCCCACCGATATATGCTATTACAGCTTGTGTTATGCAAAGCAGGAGAGGGAGAGACAAGGTAAGTCTTGGGGGAGGTGGAGTGGAAAAAGATGGTCTTCCTTACAGGTAAAGCTTGAAAAAAGATGAAACGCTGTGTGGTCCACGAAGGTTGTTCTAAAAAAGAGTCTCAACTCAAACAGAAAAACTTGGTGAAATGATTAGCCCGCCTGCTCTGCTTTGTCCTCTTCAATTTGCCGCTTCCAGGGGAAAAACGTCCCTCTGCTTGGGAGATGTGGGGGAGACCTGTTCTTCATCAGGAAGCAAGACCACTTCTTTGTGGTGGTTTGAAGGGGAGAGATGCCATCTCTTTGGGAGCTCAGAGTTGGCTGATCACCTCTTCCCACCTGTCCTGTAAAATGGAAATCTGTCTGAGAAACCCTGAAACCAGCAAAGGAAACATGAAGACCCAGTAAGAGCATGTCCTGCTCCCTGATCCAAGGGGACGGGAGAGTCCCAGCACAGCCGGTTTGGGAGTGTATAGCCTGGGCAAGAGCCGGTGGCTGACATGCCTGGGGAAAGTTGGGCTGCACCTTCTGTTTGTGTGCTTTAAGAGACCCCTGGAGCCACTACCACTTGGCTATGGGTGTGTTGACTTTAATCATTAAAGATATGGAAGGAATAGACAGGGAACAGAAACAAACACAAAGAATGTGTTTTGGACCCTTTTTTTCCATTTTGCTTTTTATCCCTTTTATTGGTTATTGCTGTTGTAATGCAAGTAGCAATTTGTGGGCTAATCTTTCCCTGTGTGCCGTTCTCTCTTTATGCTCTGACTTCACTTTGTAACTTGTGTTTTCGGTGATGCTATGATTGTCAACTATATAATGAATTTTTTCTGCTGTTCTTTCCAAAAGCTCAAGAAAGCATCAGATGGTCTGAGTCAGCACTGTTCAACTGATTTCAAAACAGTTGAAGCAAAGCTAGCTTGAGGAGCTGGTATGACAGGGGGGTGGAGGGAAGAGGAACTTTCCCCTAACATTACAACACAAAATTAATAGTGATAGATGTGATTCTGTTTCTCATTTTTCAACCAATGCTGTTGAATCAGAATAGATATTAGGGAAGCTTTTCATTTTGCAGTCTCCTGTGATACGACACTTCGTTGACAGAAAGATGATTTATTTGCTTTTCCAGCATCTCTGCACAGTTCATGCTTGTCACATGGTGAAGCCTTCCTGATTCACTGGGTCTCTGTAGCAAAACACATCTCCTTTTCTTGGTTTTTCATAAGATCAATACATGGGTCCCTTCCAACTCGAGATATTCTATGATTCTATTCCTTCCTCCAACTCCATTGCAAGTGATACAGGATAAGCATAGGATTAAAGATTAAAACAAAGAAGTGAAAGCCCATGTTTATTGATTGCCTGGTTGTGGTGACAAAAGTCTACTCAGACTCACTGTAAAGTGCAGAGGTTGCAGCAAGGTGCATCCTGCATAGATTCAGCTCATCCCAGGCAGCACAAGAGTGGAGTGAGTATTGACAGAGTTTATCAGATTAAGCAAGAGGCAGAGGAAGAAGCAAAAATCAGTGTGAAATTAAGGTGAGTGTACAAATGCTTTTCCTTGAAAACAGTCTGTTTAAAGCTGACAAACCAGGTCTTCCCTGTGATTTGACTTGTTTCAGGAAATCGCTTTCACATTTAGGGTGAGAATTCTCAGGGCTCAAAAAATGCACTGCATTTGCATAAAAATCATTAACCTGTTTTTTTCTGTTGGGATTTTATTTGCCTGATTTTCTAACTGTCAGATCTTTTGCCTGAAAAATCAGGGATAGAAATGTGTGTGGGGTGGATTGGTGGGAAATGTCAGGTTTGAGTAAATGTTAAGGTTTTCATGTAAACTCTGCCTTTGTGATCTGGACCTTCAAGAAAGAGTCCTGTGAGACTCTTGGAAACTTAACGTTATGCTTGCTTGTACTGGATGTCAGGTTTGTGTACCATAGCTGGTAAGTTGTGGTCTACATAAACCATGTCTTGAACAGGCTTGCCCATTCTTTTTCCTTCTGACAGAGCATTCACGACTGTCCTGTTGCTGTTTAATATGAGTGCAACAATTATTTATTTTGAAATTCAGGGATATGGCAATAATAAAACGTCAGAAGAATCAGTAAGTGTGCATGTGCAAATAATCATGTGATGCTTTTGTTACTGGATCTTACGTATTCAAAGCCCAGTGCTGTATCCTGCCCAACTAGCACTTTGCATTTAAATGTAACTCACAGTTAGTGACAGATGCTGAAATAAATATATGAATAGGGGGGTGAAGGTATTAGTTTATATACAGTCATTTATCTTCTGATAGCATGAGCAAAGCTTAAGTCAGATGCAGTTAAATGAACTGAAGCTTTAACAGTGCCTTTTGAACTGCTTGAATTAACAAAATCAATCCTCATAAATTAAACTATCATTGATCTATGATACAATTAACTTCTATAATCAAAATACACTATCGGTGCGTGCAGCGTTAACCGTACTTGTTCCAACGCTGAATTTTAACCACTGCTGGCTAACTGCTCCTGCCATGTTGTGTAAGGCTCCCATCTGGCATGGGAGATGCTAACATTATGATACAGTATTTCTTTTCCATTTTTCAATTTAGGCTGACATCTGCTGGTCTCTGCAAATGGCAGGCAACCCTGCTGAATGCAAACCAATTTGAGGCGGCGGCTCTTTCGTTTTTTGCCTTTGTCATTTTTCCAGAGCTGGGAACGGCAACCAAGCCACTTAATTACAAAGGAAATTCATGCAGAATAATAACTCTCCAGAAGAAGAAAGGCAGGAACAATGCTGTGTAAAAGAAAATGAGTTTGACACGATAAATTACATGCGTGCACGCCCAGTATGCTGTGTGAGTACTCAAAGGGGCCAATAGCAGCTACTATATATTGGCCAATTAGACCTTCACAAAAAAAGCTGTTATTTAAGGGCACCACACTGTGGGATGTAATGAGGAGGCTGTGGATGGGAGTTCTCTCTTTTACGTTCTCAATGAGGCTAAAGAGAGGGGGAGTGGCACCACGTTGGGCAATCAGCACTAGAGATGTTTGAGCAGGCATATGGCAATGGTCATGAAGTGCTTGGCTTTGGAGGGGGTGAGAGGTTCCTCCAGGAGCTACCAGCACTCCAGCTGGAGAAGTGCTACACGCATCTGGCCAGAAGCAGCAACAGAAAGGAGAGGCTGCTCTCTATCACTGTGATTAAATAAAACAAGTGACACTTCCACGTTCCCAGCTTGCTGTAGGTTTCTCACCTCTGACTGTGATTTTAGAAAAACGAGTTGATTGGCATCTTGTGGTGACCGCAGCATTCCTTGCCCAGTCAGCTAGCTTCAAGGTCATTCAAGTGTATCTCCAGTGGTCCAGCCTCCACCTGTGTGGACTTTGAGCTGTATTGTTTCCTGGTTGTTATTTTGGACAGGAATCCATTCATAACCAGCTGTACACCTACTATTTTCCCACTGTGACTTAGAACTCCTGAGTAAAACCAGTCATCTCTGAATGATCTGTGAATCTGTGTAGGTACTGATACTTGAGTTACAATGCAGATATTGGATAGGCAGCATTTACTGATTCCCCAGAGGCAGCTTGTTGTGCACTTTTAAGTCTGAACCATTTGCAACATTTTTGCTCTTGCCACCTTTCATTTCCATTTGTTCCAGCTCTTTGAGACTGCTGGTGTCCCCGCTTACCTCAGCAGCTGTATTTCCCACTCCAGTTGCATCATGTTGTCTTTCGCAAGATACTTCCTAAGCTGACGGAAGAGAGAGGGAAGCTTTAATTATGCAACGGCAGCTACTCCTGTAATGCCAGGGTGTTTCAAGTGTAGGTTACTGACACTGTTTTCCACACCACCTACAGCCTGCCTGGCCTTCAGTAGCAGATGCATGAGAGTCGGAGTATAACCCTGTTCTTGCCATGGTGGATAGCCCTGCTTGTCAGCAGGGTGATGACACTCTGGCTGTCTGAGCTAACGCCCTGAGACGTTTCAACACGTAAGTCATTGCACAGGGCAGACGCACTTTAAATCCTGCACTGTTGATCCCCTGAGCTGGTTTGGGCTTTGTAGGGTGTAAAAATGACTCGGTGCTAGTTGTGATAACTCATGATGCTGACATTTCTCCTTTGGAAACTGGGTTGAAGTCTCCCTTACTTACAGCTGTAGCTTGGAAGAGCCAAGAGAGCCTGAGCCAGTGATGCAGGAGAGCCCTTCCAAAGCTGCCTGCTCCACCTCAGTGAGCTGCCACGGCTGGCAAGGTGCTGAGGTGCAGCTGCATAGCACACACATAGCAAGAGAGAAAGGGCAGATAAGATCTAGGTCCTTTTATTGTCCTCCTCTGTTCTTCTAACATGACATTACATCTCACAAGCGTTAAGGATCCTCCAGCTGATCCTACCCAGAAAAGTGGAAAGCCTCCCTGGTTTTAGGAGGAATGAGCAGAGAACTGTATGCACTTTATACGTGCTGTTAGTATTTCAGCCAGGAATCTGAAATCAAGTTGGTTTTTGGCACAGGTTTAGTGATGGTTACTAATTACAATTAACCATTATTGTCTGGTAAGTGCTGACAGACATGAAAGGCGACAGTGCCACCCCCAAGCATGATAACAATCAAATAAAGCAGCAGTTGTTGCTAATAATCTTGATCCCAGGTGCTAAAGATCCTGCAGATACTGCTAGGTTAGCACTGATGGGATGTGGGAGCCAGGAGAGTCCCTCACATTTCTCTTGCTAAGATAATTCTGTAGCGCTTACAAGAATAAAATGTAATTTCAAAAAGTCTTGACCCTTTGGATCCTGACTCTGAGAATCCATTCAGGGAGATAGACAAGCTAGCTAACAAGGTGAGTTTTTTCTCTTAGTACTTCAAATCATACCAGTTACATGAACTAGAAAACTACGGGACTGAAGCTGGCACAAAAGTTTGTCTTGATTTTTCTAAGATATATAATGTGGGGGGTTTTTTGCATTTAAGTTACCGTTTAGAGCTTTAAATCCTCTTTATAAAAATGATGTAAAAAATAGTAGCGAGCTATAAAGTGGGTGCCATGGCAATATTGGTGTAAGCATCAAGAAAATCCTTAAACTACCTTAAGCTTTTAAATGACATCTTACATAGCAGTTTGGACTGCTGTGTAAGTAACTGTATTGACATTTGGTGCTTCTTCAGGTTAAAGCCCTCTGAATGCTGCTAACGTCTCTGAATTACAGTTCAGATTGCTCTGTGTAGTTGCTTCCAAATGAAAATGAATACATTTGCTACTGAATTGCTGTCCTACCGCTGGTGTTCATTTCTCTCGCTCTGAGATTCTGCAGACACCCTGTTTCTATCAGATGTTTAATAGTGACATACTGACAGATACACCCAATTATGATGCTGTTCACTAGAGCTGATGGGGAAATGTTCTCAGACCTACACTTGCAAAATGTGGCTGTTTTATAACTTTCACGACTGCTGTTCTTGAGAGCTTCACCTCTCTGAGAGCACTGATAGACAATTTTCCCTTCCATTCGTTCCTCCGCTTATCATAGTAGATACTTTCAGCACAGACCAGTGAACTGTAAATCTGAACAGACTCCTTCAGCATTTCACACAGTAGAAGAGAAGCATCAGAGAATTCAAATTTGTAACAAAGCTAAAATAAATTATAGCACAGATATCTTGCTCAGGTGAATTTCAAGTTCCAGATCTTCAATGTCAGAGCCAAAAAAGCTTCTCAGGTTTTATATGTGCCTACTGCTATGCATTGGGTAGTAGACTTTAAATGGAGTACTACACTGGATGGATGGCTGGACCTCTGAAATTCTCATTTAAATGGATTCTTGTAAATGCAGAGTGATGTTTAGTGAGTTGGGCACCCTGGATTCAGTTAGCAGTGGAGTGTAGAATCACTGTGTATGTACACAACAGAACTTCTGTGTATGTGCAAGGTACAGCAGACTAACAGTGTGCCCAAAAATTTGTTAAGAGTTTAGCCAAAAGTCAAACCAGCTATTCCCCAGCTGTGCTGCATCTTAGATCATTAATGGAAAACTTTATTATGGTTTTGATTTTTACAGTTTCAAGCCACAGAGCATGATACACTTAAGATAGGACTACGGTGCGTGGTCTTTGACTATTAGCTCACTGCTTTTTAGTACTAATAACTTTTGTCATTTGATTATATGATAGCTACAGCTTTTCTTGTGAAAGTTGAGGTAGGTAATTTCACATTGATGAAAACTGTATAGTACTGCCTAAACGTTTAGGATATGCTGTGGTAACATCTAATTTTGTGTCATCATAGGCATTCAGATTGCCTAAATGCTGCCCCCCTTATACAATCTCTTTAATAGTGGCGTTGCTGCTAATGAACAAGGCCTGTAGATACCAGTTTTCCTGGACTTGAAGTGTAATCAGGTCTGGAGGATTCTAGTTGATCAGGATCTCATTTGAACTGCCAATGCAGTTTTATACTCTGGGCTCCTACAGAAATGAGTATAGACAAGAGCCAGAACAGCAGTTCAGCTGTGTAGGGATTTTTTCAGATATTCAATTGACAACAAGAATCATCTTTATGTCCTTTTAGTACTTCCTTATGAGGCAACCAATTTGTTTCTGTTGGAGCTCATTAGGTAAAACACTCACTGGTCAGAATTGAAGATAATAATCTCTGAAGGCTTTTCAAAGAGCTGAGACAAGTATAGAGTTGGTAACCCCTGAATGTGAAAAAAGAGAGACAGATGGAAATTGCTGGACCCAAACATCTAGATGACCTTTCAGTAAAGTCAAGTCATAGAAAACTCTCCCAACAGTTTGGAGAGAGGAAGGGAAAGCTCATATTTCATAGCAATATCATGAACAGAAGAGGTTCCAAAGCAGTAATGGGATTTCTTGTCTGCGAGTCCTCTTTTTACAGACAACATAACACTCTGCATGAGCTTCTAGCCACTTTAAAACTTCTGGTCTAACTTCCCACAGCCTTCTGCTTTGTCCCAGTTATGCCAGTGTACAGTTTTAGAAGAGCTCAGAAGGTAACACTTCATGTCCAGTTTGCCTCTGGTGACCAAGTTTAAGATGCTGGTGGAATTTAATGCACAAGCAATAGCATGAAAACCATCAGAGATTCAAACAGTGACTTGATAAAGCAATCCTGGGGCAGCTGTAATGAAGAGCAAGATGAGGACCTCTTTGCACAACAGAGCTCAGGGCAGCACAGGCTGAGTGAAGCTGGGTGATCTGTCAGCATCCTCCTGTGGCATCCAGCGGTGAAACAAGAGTGGGATGTAAATTGGTGGGGCTGCTTGAAGTCATGCTGGGATAGCTGATCACAGCCTGACTAGCTCTGAGGATTTGGGGGCTGCAGGGTGGGTGTAAATCCTCTGTAAGCCGCAGCAGTGAAGAGCTCAGGCCAAAAAGCTTCAGTGCTGTTGTAGAGTCTGCTGCTGTCCCCATTCAGCTCCCTCAAGAATGCTTAAGCAGCAATGCTTAAGCTTAATCGAGTTATGTGAGCCAGTAAACTTCACTGCATTTCTTGTTGCCCTACCACAATGTTATGTTTCTAAAATATTTTGCTTAAAATCAAGGCAAGGATTTATAATTCTTCCAGCATAGTCTTTCCTCTTTATGTCCTGAACTTGCTGCTTCACAACTCAGGTGGGCTCAGGACTGCTTGGCGTGTACAGGAATATTATGATCTGCACAGCTTTCACTTGACCTCAGGCTTCAGGAGGAATGTCAGGATCAGACCCTGAATATCTGAATTAAAGGCTTAACTTTGAAAAGCACATCATCGAAGTGGTCAGAAGGTCTGTGGGGCGCACAAAGCGAGCTATTGTGCGCTTAGACCCCTGTGTTAGCTTTCCATCTGTTGCCAGCAACCAAGGCTGAAAGAAAGTGCTTGTGTTGCAGGTAATGGCATGAAAAATAATCTGGGATGAGGAGTAAAGAAGAAAAACTCCTTGTTAAAAGCTCAGTTTTGCAAAAGCTGGCCTTGCTACCTCATTCCTATAGCTTCACAGTAATGAGAGAAACAGTGAGCTTTCCCTGTCATGGTAACTGAGCTCACCCAGTTCCCTTGCTGCTGCAGTGTCTGCAATCCTTGTTGTTTTTTATAAGTGGCGCCTGTAACAATTATAAAGCTTTAAGAGAGGTAGGGCTTCAATTCTATAGATACGAACGATGCTCTTGGGGGCACGTCTCTCTTGATCCCAGCCCTCACCGGCCCGTGCTTCCCATCTCATCGTAAACGCAAGAGGAACGGCTCACATCCCGAGACGATGCGGCTACCAGGCATCTTTCTTCATGATTCACACAGAAACATTTAATTTATAGAACTGACATATTAACTCCAGTGGCCTAAAAGAATAAATGAGTAATACTGTAGGGCTGTTCACTCAACAACAGGAATGTTTTCTCAAAGATTTCTTTTTAATTGAAGCCATTTGTCATTTTGAATGTAGAATGTATTCATTAGAAAGCAGCACCTCAGAGGGGCCTGGAAAGCTCGGGAGATTAGTAACAGGGTACAAAGCCTTTTGCCTCCAGGTTGCCAGTTTCAAATCTGGCCATGTCATTATTGATCAGAAGAAGTCATTACAGGCTGACAGATGTTTGACTGCTTATATAGAAGTGACCTTGTCAGATTAGTCAAATTCTTTGTTAAGAGATACGTCCCTACTCGCACACACAAAAAAATCCTCATTAGCACCTTGTTGGTAGTCCTTGCATCATGAGTAAGGACAGGGCAAGTTTGTTTATGCAAAATCGGAACAGAGGGATTTTTGAGCCATGTGAAGGTTGATTGAAAAGTTTTCAAAGCATCTCATGATGCACTTTGAAATTTCCAAGTTGATTCTACACTGCATAATTTAAAATGAATCCTTCTTAAAACATTTGCCACACTTGGATCAATATGAGATTTATTTTTTTTAAGAATCTGAGAACAGATTTTTTTTCATATATCATACATATACCTATAATAATCAATATATGTATTAACAGCAAAACATGTTCTTATCAAAAACAATGCATCTGAAATAACTAAAAAAAATGAACAGAAGTACTGCGTACATTTTATTCAGTAACTTTCAGAGCAAGGCCCATTTTATTCAGTAACTTTCAGAGCAAGGCTGTGTGTGTTTTGCAGGCTTTGCTGACTGATACTTAGGGGAGAGAGGAATCTTACAAAGTGGCCATGGGCACTTTAGCTCAGCCTGCAGTAGGTCACGTTTGTAGTTTGAATTAAACCCTTGATCTGAGGACCATGATGGCCACCAATGGTGAAAGCAGAAATCTTCATTCACAAGGCTTTGTTACCTCTTCAGCATCACCCTTGTCTTTTAAAATCACCCAGGGCAATCACTTGGGAGAGTGTAAATGGGAATTCTCAAATGCAGGCTCTTAGAGGGATCCCTTTCCCGTGTCCTTTTGAAGATCCTACGAGGAAGATAATTCAGCTTGGAATAGGGCTTCCTCCCCTGTCCCCCAACTGGGGCTCAAGGGGACTTTAACCAAGAAAGGGGAGAGCAGGGGCTCTGATGGAGATGAGAACCTCTGCACAAATAATCTGCGTGGGAGATACGCCCTATTACTTCTCTGAAGCGTAGGAAAGAAAATGCCAGAAATCCAGTGGGAGCCCAATTTGCCATAGGGAAGAAAAGGTTGTTTTTTGTGAGCTTTGCAGCCTGTGCTGCAAATTGAGACAGAAGATTGCTTTGGGGTGTTCATACTTTTTACATCACCAGCAATAAATACCAAAGCTGAGTTGATAACTTTGTTGGCAGGAAAAGTGCAGGTGACATTGGTTCTATATTGCAAACAGCAGGTAAAGTGTCTCTTGGTCAGTGAGGCGGGTAGGTGAGAACTTGTGCTGTTGTGTTTTTGATTCCAGGCCAAATTCTGCTTTTAGGAAACTGAATCAGGTTTTTCCCTGAGTTAAACTTGCCTCTATACAGGGGCTTTGCACAGGGTCGTCTTTAACCCCTTGTAACCTCTCTGCAAGGGTCTTATAGGGTGCTGAGTGCATTAAAGGAGACCTTTGGGCTGGGCTGGATTGCTCTGCGAAACACCAAATTCTTGGCACACCTTGTCGTATCCTTTAAGCAATTACAGTGTGTGACTTTGGCACTTTCTGTGTCAAGAACATTTGTTGTAAAATGCCGCAAGGATATGGGAAGGTGTGCCAAGGCTTCTATGCACCTTCAGCCATTCTCAAGGTGATAAGAATATAAGGGTGCTTACACCACCGGCTTAAAAATGGCAATTTAGCCTTTTCAGAACACGGAACAGCACGTACTGTTCAAGTCTTGGGCAAAAAGATAAGATAACGTGCCGTGTTTTAGAGTTAAGGATTTTGAATCAGATTTTTTTTTTTTTTTAAAAAAAAAGGTGTAAATATATAATGTCACAACACTTCAGCCACCAAACTTGGCTGATTTGATTTTTCTTATCAATGAGGAGCTTTAACCTGCCTGATATACTATCTCTTTTAAGGTCTAAATAATATTGGGTCTGCAAGAATTAATATTTCAGTATGTCTATTTTAAAATCTGGCTTGCCTTCAGGTAACATCAGCTGTAAGTAATGCACACTGAGTACTTAGGACCCCACAAATGTGACCTTCTGCTTGCGTCTGAGTAGCGTGGAGGGCATGAGCCCAGAGCAGGCTTATGGATTTCATAGGTGTCTAAAAGGGAAAATAAAAAGACAGAAGTTTCAGTGTATTTTAATGGAAAAAAGGTAGAATCAACAGGCAGCTCTAAATTAGTTATCGTGGTGATGAATGCTGCATTATGGACTTGCATATGTGCCTCAGGCTTCTGTGGGCTTGTAATTACATTAGGAGATATTTCCTTGACCTAGACATAACTGTACAGGTTATTTGCTATGATTCTTTGGCTTGAGATAAATAAAACCCAATGAAAACTCTATCAAATATTGTATGCCAAAACTATATCTGACAACATATAGAATAGAGAGTCCTAGATGACAAAAGGAACAAAGACAGCAGTAGAAAGCCATTTCAGGGTGGATCTGTGAACGGGAATATTGATGGTTTCATGAAGGTAATTTCACTTGTCTTTCTGTGATGGTGTAGCTAAACCGAAGTTTGTTCTGCCCATCTGTGCTGCCAGCCTTCCTGAAGGCAGCGTGTCCTGATGGACTTGGGGAACTTCTTAGCCTGTTTGAAGGCAGTCAGCCAAATTAATTTAAGTCACCACTGAAGGTGTTTCAGAATAACCTGGACTCGAAGCCTTCACACAGCCTAGAAACGCTGCTTAACTGGGATGTTGCAATGAAATAATTGGGCAGTAACTCTCTAAACTGCTCCAAAATAATCATGAGTGTTCATAAAGCAGATGAAAGACTTGTATTTGTACAGCAGAGCTGTATAAGAAGACTGAAGCAGCAAGAAGCATGCTTTGTTTTAAGACTTTCTCTCTATTCGCATTAATTTTGTTTCTTCCTTGCATAAAAAATGAAACAATACCTCAAAACAAAATGTTAAAACAAAAGGCTAAGCGTTTTCCAAGGTCAAAATTAAGGACTCTAAAAGTCATGTGAAAATATAATACTGCAATTACAAAAGACATTTGGAAAAAGAGAATATAAGGATAAAAATTTTAAAAGAAAGCATAAGGAGTTAACAAGTACAGCTTTTTTAGTATTGTTTCAGCCAGACATAATGGTCAGGCAAAGATAGATATTCAGTAAATGAAAACAAACCGGATACGAAGGATTACAATTTCAGGGGAAACAGAAGAAACCTGTAGCACAGCTTAGAAGGCACAGCTATTATAGCAAAGATAATTTTTGAAGCTATTACAGGTAGATGCTATGCTCCAGGAGATACTGACACACAGAAGGGAAAACTAAGCTTTGCCGACCAAATAGCCTTTCACCAAAAATAAACCCCAAACCCACTGTGGTTGTCTTCACTTGCATTTCTCATTTGCTTCCCACCAGGTTTCCTGTTGAGATCAGTAAATATACTACATATCCAAAGTGTAAACACATAATTTTATTTTCTTGGTGATTTTTTTGCATTGCTGCAAGGCCTCCAAAGGATGAGTGAGAGAAAGAAGTAAAGTCTGTGTAGCCTGAGCTCCAACTTCTTGAGGTGCTGAACCTGCTGTCAGTGTGACCAAGCTCGACTTTGTAGGGCAAGCAAAGGGAGAGGCAAAACAAAGTAGTACCGTGCTGCTTGCTGGTTTGGCCAGTGCTGTTTTAGCCTGTTTCTACTCCAGCCGCTCCCAAGAGCCTGCAGTGTTCCAGGGAAGCTGCCCCCTTTGGCAGGTGCTATCCCTCCTCCTTCGCTCTTCCCAGGGGAAAGCCAACAAGAAAGCTTGGGCTGGATGTCTCCAGGACCTACATGGTGAAGTGCTCTTTGCACGCACAATTTCTTGAACCATGGCTGCAAACAACTAATCGCTTTTTAATCTTACTAACCTATTTGCCTCAGCCGTATGTCAGGGTTAAAATTCCTGCTGATAAGATTAAGTGCTGTCTTGGACCGGCGCCTACATTAATAATAATGCTATTTCCACAGTTGCACTCATTAGAATAAAATGTAAAAAGAGATGCTGGTCTTCTTGCTGTGGGACGTCAGCCAGCTGCTAATTGTTTCTGATCTGAAAGAGGTTCTCTTTTTGCCATCCTTTAGGGGTCTGTGTGTGTTGATGTAATTACATTTTATTCTTGCACTGAACTCAACTACATTTATCTACAATGTTTGACCTAGATTTTTACCTTTTGAACACTGCATATCTGCATGTGAGCCCAAGGTTTTATTAACCGCAGCTTTTGTCTTTAGCTTTCTTATAAGGTTGTATTTTTAATCTGAGTGGCACCTATTATAAAATCCTTCTGAATAGCGAAGACGGTCACACCTCAGATTTAATCCCCTCATTATAAAGCTGACGTGTTTTCCCCATTGTCAAACCGTTTGTGATTCATTGCTCCTTTCTGCCGACAAGCAATCCATTATATTAATATGAGTCTGAGAAGTACAATGACATCGTTCTAGTAATCTTTATTTTAAAAATTCATCAGCAAACACCAGAGAAACAAAGTGGCTAAGTCTGTTATTTTACTGAATAATCTAAGAAGAAACATCTGTTAGAGACTGAACATTGAAATTGTGGCTTTAATCTTTGGAGGTGCTCTGTGCTCTGTCACCAGCTCAGGCAGAAAAAACCTGAAGCACAAGCTTAATTTTAGGCACACATGCAATTGTCCTGTAGTGACGAAATGCTTTGGTTGCTTTAGCTGTATGTTGGCAGACTGAGGAGACCCTTGGATGCAACCAGCGAAGTCTGGAAAGTCTTCCAAAGCAAAGCATGTGTCAAGATAAAACGCTCACTCGTGCAGCATTTTAAAACTAAATGTTGAAACAAACCCACCTGTTTTCTCTTGAAAAAATAAGGAACCCCAAAGAGACCAAAGACTAGCTTTCCAAGTCACAAGTGTCTCATGTAGAGTAACATAGGCATGCCTGAAACCACTTTTGACATAAAGTGTACAATAACATGTGTGATACAGATACATTAACATTTCCAGCACTTCTCGTCTGTTTGAAAGTTTATTTTTAAAAAAACCTCTTTCCTTGTAAATCTTTCTACTGGGGGATGGGAGAAGGGTCGAGAGGAGGAGTAGTGTTTTTTCTCATTTGGCGAAAGGTACGCAGAGATCGCTTTGAAAATCCTAACAGAATGGCTAGAATCGCAAGCGGAGTCTGGCTGACTGGGCAGCAGTGCTTTGCCAAAGGGGCTGCGTAGGGCACGCCTGCATATATGTCAAATAAGACTTGTCTGTGATGCCAGTCCCAGTTGTGTGTGTCACGAGTTATCTTCACTGTTCCTGAGTCGCGCACTGTTAAGATAGAAATGCAAATTTCCTGATGTCTTCTGGAGGGCCATGGAGGGAAGAAAGTGAGGAAGGGAATCAAAGAGAATATATTATTGGTGACAGCAACTATACTAAAGTGAGAGATGCGAGCACGAACCGAAGATCCTGTTAATGAGAGCATGTGAGGGAAAGCAGGCCGCTATGTGTGCTAAACCTGCAGCTGGGGGAGGGGTTGGGAGTGGAGAAAGACCGTTAGGGAAATGAACAGAATAGAGCTCATCTGGTAATATTTCTGCCACTGCAACCCTGGCCTTCGAAGCAAGCAGCACCCACTTCAGCTGGCATGGTTAGAAGCCCTCTAATCCTCTTATTCCTCTTGGTGCATTCCTCCTCTAGAGCAGAGATGCTCTCTCCCTTTCCCAAATCTCCGCAACCCTCCTATTCTCCAATACTGATGCTAAAAAGATCAAAGCTTGGTGCCATTTTGACATTGTGAAATGAATTACTTATAACTCTAATGACTTCTCTTTCAGTTTCCAGTTCCTTATTATTGTATCTTCTGAATATTTTCAGAGCAAAATGTTTTCTTTATTCAAAAGAATAGCTTCCAAGTAAAATAATTTTCTTCCCAGAATATTTCTTTCCTAGGGATTTTGAAATTACCAAATTCCATTTTAACTCATATTGAAGCCAAGACAGATTTTTAATTACTTGAAGCCTTTGCCAAATAATATTTTCATCTTTTTGCCAGGTCTAGTTCAGACTTGTAGCAAAACAGCAGCAGAACAGATCTTGTATTATACATTCATCCCTGCCACTCTCATGCAAGACTTGTAAACAAGAGTGTGTGTCCTCATCTTGGCCTGTAACTTCATTTCACTGCTGGTTTAGTTTATTTTTGTCATGTTATTATCACTGCCCTGCTTTTTCTCTTTCCCTAGAGGCTCAAAAGCCATACTGAAGCAACACAATATCACAGTACCGCTGCTCTTATGGTAGGTACTTTTGGAAATGCTTGGTACCACTGGTCTGCAATTATTATCTTCCTAATGCAAAATTTCCAGACCTCTTAATTTATACATTTATGCAATATATATAAGCACACACACACCCCCCTACCAATCATTCTTTGTATTTAACGAGTATTGGCATTCTTTCATCTATGATTAAGGTGATCTTCTATGATCAATACAGTCTCTAGGCGAACATTTTACACACGCTCTTATTAGCGTCTCTCCACAGAGGTTGTGCCTTTGTATTCCCTATTCTGTTGCATTTAGGACTCCTTCAAAATATTCTGAATTTGTAAAATACCCAACGAAGATTATCAAAATTGTCTGTATAAGAATTAGTATCATGAGTGAGATGGACAAATAGATGTATAGTACATACTGCCTTTTTCTGTATTAGGAATATTGCTTAAACTTTTGTTTTCTCTCTTTTAAGTAGAAATAGAAAATTTGGTATTTGAATATACTGAATGTGTTACAAAGCAGGAGGGCTCAAATATTTTAGAATCAGGTCAGCAAGTGATGCCTGGGTGTAGGGACTTTCAAAAACACAGATGGAAATTCTAGTGGATGTATCCATCATAGCTTTGAAAACCTTTACCTTGAAATTAACTATTAGAAACTTACTTCATCAAATCTTCATGGTGTGTTGAAACAAGCTGTGTCCTGTATCGTGGGTAGAAAAACATCAAAATTTTAATGAATGGCTTTTATGAACGCATGCAATATGTCCATCGTGCTCGTATTGCCATGCTATCTGAATGTCTCACCTGATGAGTCTGGAGTCCCAGAATGTACTGATAAGTTTAACAGCACAGTATGATCAAATAAGGCCTACAACAAAAATTATGAGTGTCTTGAGGGGCAATAGGAAAATAAGACTTCAATAAAAGGTTGTGTTGAATTTGGATATGTAATTATATATGAGTAATTTTAGAAATGGATTATAAATCATACTGAAAAGAGACTAATACATACATCCTCTTTAAATTTTATTTTAAAAATGTCTAGTGACATTTTGCTTTCAGATCAAGTAAGAATGATAGCATGTGTCAGTAAAAGCTCTTTTTTCCCCCTCTAGAAAGGAAAGCAATTTCTGAGATTCTCTTTGACAGCACTTCTGACAAAAAAGAAAATAGGTTAGTTGAAATGAATTAGTATTTCATAGAGAGAAACAATACAATGATTTTATCAGGAGACTGAAAAATAAATGTCATGTCGGGCAGGAGGGAATAGCTCCTTAGATGATCAGGTTTTTGAAGAGCAGTCATTCATTTGAAATACTATGGATTTAAATGAGCCCATTTCTCTTAGTCTGATAAGAAATGAGTTTGTGCTTTGTAATGTTTTTAATGCAAACAGAGTGAAATCATTAGATGATTTTAAAAAAAGGCTCAAATAAAAAACTCTCTGTAATTTTTATCCACTTGTCCAATCCCAGAAAGCTCATACTTCCCATGAAGCTAACATTAAACTAACCTGCGACTTCTGGTAGGATGAAATCTGTTTCCACAAGAATCCTACTGCTTAGAAAAACTGCCAACCCTTCTGGCATTTGATAAAACTGCTTGAGTTTTCCAGCATGACTGCCTCTTGTATGGGAGCATCAGGCTTGGTTGTTTTTTTATTTCCTGAGCCCAGTAAGCATGGACTAAAATATTCCTCCAAGTCTAGTGGAAGACTCGGTACATGCTGTTAGTGGACCTAATTACTCCTTAAGGTTCCTTTAAAGTAGTTGAAAACTGAAATGAAAGAAGAGGGGGGAAAGCATGAAACCGGGCTTGCAGGACTGAGGCATTATTTTACTGTATTATACACATAGTGCCTCATCACTGAAGTCATGCCAGTGGTCCGGTAACAGCGCAGTGACAGAGCCAGAGACATCTAGGCAAGAACACAAGGCCTTCCGGATAAACTTGGGGAGCAAAAGGAAATCATATAGCACGACCGGTAGAGCCGATCTGCTGGAGAAAAGGGGGTTTGTCTCCAGCTCCCATTCTGACCAAGAGGATGGTGACAGGCAGGAGGAAGGGACTTGCCAACTGCCAGCCAGTAGCCACAGAGCACCCCTTGAAATGTTCATAGCTATCTGCAGCTCTGCTTCCACAGGGAGCTCCCTACAGTCTTCCTACCGAGAACAGCTGTAATGCATTACAGGAAAATCCACATTTTGGGAAAAGACAAAGTCCATAGAGAAAACGTCCTCCAGTTCTAGCAGCCTTGCGCTGCTGGGAACACGAGGTGCCTACGTGCACTTTCTCCTCAGTAAACACACAACTGGATTAGAAGGACCGTGAGGGTGATGATTTGAATTGCTTCTTGCCAGCAGCAGAATGTCTGACTGCCTTATTTTTAATACAGTTTATAACAGAAAAACTATTTATACAAATCATTTTCCAGACAGTGCATAAAAATCTTTTAAATTTAAATGTTGAGATGCTAGGAAATACAATTGCTAACTGGAACATAAAAAGGTTAATAATGTTATAATCCTCTTTTAATGTGGAAATACATGAATTTGAATAGAAATGTCTTCCTAGCTAAGGAATTGTCCCATTCCTAATTAGCAATCCCAAATCTGTCTGTCAATTCCACTTATAAGTATCAAGCTAGAAAGCAGTCTTGTAGTTCCCACTCTTCTCTCTTTTGTGCATTTGTAATTTGAATGCAGAAATCCTTTTGTGTGAAAATCGCTAAAACCAACATCACTGTATTTTCTTTTTAACACAGGTATAAACCTATGTCCACAGAAACCACAGTTTTGGTGTTCACTTATAATATGTGTCAAGAACTCCAGCTATTCTGCAGAGTATTACTAAAAGAACCAATTACGAGTCACTTCTTTTTTTTTACTACATTTTACCTTGATCAGAAGCTGATGGCTCCTGCTATGGACACGGGCAGGGGGAAGGATAAATCCTCTGCAAAACAAATAACTCTCATTTGAATTCTTCTCTCATAACAATGTATTTATGGATCTAGTTCACTCCTTCCCTTTCGGGAAAGGCGTATTGCAGAATTCAGCACCTCCCGTGCATCGGCTACCAGAAAGTTTGGGCTACAAAGCCTGGGAAATTGGAAATACCAAATTCAGACGGAGTCAATCCTGAAAATTGCAGAGCAATCAGGCCCAGGTTGAGCAAAGCACACGCTTAACTACGAGGAACTTCAGAGTCACATGGCAGATAAGAGAGCAGCTTTTGTACTTAAAATTTTATTGCCTGTTGAAGCGCCTCTTTGGACAAAGTCCAGAGGCGTCTCCACCTTGCGGGACTGAGCACCCCACATGACCTGCTCAGGTCTGAATCCAAACCCGCTGAAGGCAAAGAAACAGCGTCTCACTGTTAATGGACACCGGTATCTCCATCAGCCCTTGAATTGGTCCCCCTCACAGCAGCAATTTTTCTTAGCTTTCCTGAACACTTTGTAGCTTGAATTTGAACAATGATGGAGATGGAGATTTCAACACACTTTTATTATTCCCATCTCTTAACTAAAATCTCCTCCTAAAAATTCCACACTATGATTCCATTACTTCAGTCAACTGTTTCTTCCCTATTATCTAGGTCTTCATTAAGTCATGATCCCTCATATCCCTTCACCTTTTTTCTCTTCTGGGTGACTGATATAAGATAACAGTTCATTAAGCCTGCCATTATAAAATTCTTGTTAATTTGATTATCCCCCTCATTTCTCAGTGGACCTGCTTTTCCCTGGTTCTTCTTTTATGCCCGTTCCATTAAACAGGCTTTTATTATCACCCTTAGCTTTGTTAGCTAGCAATAACTCATTTCCTCTCTCCACGTCTCCTGTCCACTGCTGGTTATTTTCTGCTCTGTTCTTTTTTTCCCTTCTATTTCAGGCGTGTCTTTTCCTTGCAGCGCTCTGTGAAGCAATGGTACATGCGTGTTTTTAGCCAGCCACCTGGGATATGGTGGTTCTTTCCCTTTCTTTGGGCAGCTCTGAAAGTATGGAGAAGATATGAGGTGTGCCCTGGACACGTTCCTCTGCAGACCTCCCTCACTCTTCAGCCTATCTCCCCTTAGAGAGGTCCAGAGAACATCAGCCTCAGGAGTCAGCTGTTTCTACTGTTGACAAAATGTGAGCTCAATTCATTTTTACTGCTGAAAATGAGTTCACATTATAAATTAAGAACTGCAAAGGTGAGGTTACAGAAGAGGCACGTTTATGCTGGAGGGGGGAAAGGAGAAATTCCCAAGTATTTCGGTATCCTGCCACTATTTTTGGCATGCCATGTTTGGTGGCATATGACATGTTGCTGCACAAGTTTCTTCTATGAAACACCTGCTTCTCATTCAAGTAAAACTGCAAAACTGCCATTAGTTTCAACATGACAGGAAGGTCTTGTTGGCTTTGCTACTGGTGGAGCCGCAGCTGGAAAGCCTGCGCTCTTCCTCCAGCTCTGCCACCGCACCGACAAGCAGGTACAAGGTTCTGTCTTCCTCTACCCTGTTATTTCACAGGGTAGAACTTGCCTTTCTGGCAAGTGGATGGTTGAGTTTTTGTCTTCCAGTATGTTTTTACTGAATACTGGTGATGGGTGCTGCATAACACACATGGTGCAGAACTGCAGCTGCTAAAGCCCCCCGGCAGATTGCTCTCTTCACTGCTGCTAATTCTTTGCTGTTGACCTGAGTGACGAGGCTGAAATCCAAAAAAGGAGCCCAGCCTACATCAGTCAAAAGAAACCTCCTTTACCCTCCCCTAATCTCCTACGTCTGAAAGATTTCCAGCCAAGGTGCTGCTGGTCTGTGCTCACAAGAGGGAGGAAATTCTGTAGCTTAATATCTTTCGCATTCTTTCACATAATCTCTATTTACGTGACCAAAACACTAGGATTAGAGTAAAAACACAGAAGTAGTCCCAACAGCAATGGCATAAGCAATTCTGTTGCTTATTTCCCTAGAGCCCTCATCATGTTAAAACCTCCCAATCTATAAAATTGGTAGCTGGAGAAGAACAAATCACAAAAGAGCAAAGTAAGACAAATCCCCACAACTGAAATGGAAGAAAAACCTGCAAGCATACAGCTGTATCAGCTGGATCTGCATCAGCTTCTTCTACTTAAATATGTATCACTGGCAAAAATTTGAGTGTTGTGTTTATGCAGAGAGTTACTCAGTTAAATTGCCGGCTAAAAACCAAGTAGGCAAATGCTGGTTCCTTTAACTCTTGTAAAAATGATGAATTTACCCATTTCAAAGCACTCCAGTTTCTGCTGCATTTTTCTTCGTTTGTTAATGCTTTTCTATGGCAAGACCCTGAAAAATCCAAAACATGTGCAAGGTGCTATACAACTAAATAAGAAGCCACAGCTTACAGTCCTTGGCTCCAGCCCGTGCCATGGCACCATGCAGGCCCAGGCTCTTCAGGCACAGGAGTCCACCTTCACAAATGTGTTAAATCGTAGCTTAAGCTGAGGGAAGACTGCAAGAGGCTTTGACAAATATGAGGTGAAAAATTTAACTTGGAGGTTGGGATTAATGACAAATATACAAAGACTGGATGCATAAACTGATGTAAGGATGTTACATTGATTTCTAGCTGGCATCTCATTCCAGAAGCCCGTTCCCGGGAAGGCATTGGCAAGCACAGATTTACCTGATCTGTGGGTATGTGGGCTGTAGAGAACAAGGATTCATCCAGTGTTTTCTTTGTAAATCCATACACCTGGAAAAAGACATAGGAAACATGATAACCTTCTCCCTCCCATACTCTGTCTCTTCTAAGTGTTTCCATACTGACAGCTGGAAATATGGACCAGAGACATTTAAAAGCTCGTCAGCCCTGGAGTTCTCCTATTTTCACTGCAACAACTGCCCACTCACCTCCTCGAACGCAAGGATGCTGCAGAAAAAAGATGCACAAAATAAATAATAGCCCCCTCCCAAACCTTGAAAACACTCGTGAAGCTGACGTTTCTATAATGCTCGTATTCATCGTTCACAGAGCCCCATGACTGGCAGGGTAATCTAGAATATGCAGACAGCTCGTTAACGCATGGACATTAGTTGTTATGGGGAATATACTTCCAGCTCCCATTCCTAGCAAATTAAGTTTTGTAATGAAGTATGCTATTCAACACATAATATCCATCAGGATCAGACAATAATTGTGGTTTGTATAGTTTTGTTGCTATATCTCAACAATACAGAGAAAAGCTTAGTGTATCTACTCCATAGAAAAACAAACAGTTTTGGAGAACCTCTTCATGTAAAAGATGAAAAACCTTAACCTAGAGCTCCCACACTCTGTTGTCTCTTATCGGAAATGTGTCTTGTTCTCTTAATTTTTCTGGAGAGTACCGTAAACCATGACATGGCTGCATGCTGCTTATAACAGGATCATTATTTGCTTAATCCTCTCACTGTGATTTTTTTGCCCCTTGCATTCTCTTTTATAAAGCCCCACTCGCATGCCAGCTGGGACACTGGACTTGACAAGGCAGGCCTCTATTTGCAAATATGAGATTTCCTCTCAGACCTATCATTAACAACTCCCACATCTCTCTGTGACTTTCTATCTCCAGCATGTGTCTTAGTCTTACATAAGTTACCATATCTTGCCAGTGTAGATGGGTGATTAATAAGCTATCGTGACCTAGATTTTTTTTAAGACTTATATGTTGCCTCTAAACAGCTTTGATAAGATAATATTTAATCGCTGTAGCATTCTTGATATCCACTGGGCTAAATGCCTAAAACCCACCACTTGTACCAGAAGTGCATGATTGCAAAAGAAAAAGAAAAAAAAGACTCTTTGCCTTTTTCTTTGATTGCTGTGGAAACATAGAGGCACAGCTGTTCTTTTTCATTACTCTGTAGCAGACAGAGCACAATATTCATTGTTGAGCAAAATAATGGCAGAAAAAAAAAGGAGAGATGAAGAGAGAAGAAAGACTTGTCTAATTAAGATAATTTGTTTGGAACTGAGAAATTTGTAATCCTTCCATCCATACCTATTGTTTGCTTGTGCTATATTTGCTTCCCCATAGCTTAAAATAAGCTCACAGGTTTTTTTCATTAGAGAAAACCATCAGTTTTATTCATCTGGCATTTATGGTGTGCATTCTTCTGTGCCCTCTTTCAGACTGCATGGGCATATTACGTGGCTACTCAGAAGTGATATCTGACACAGGAACAAAGTGGGGGCAGAGAGGGGAATTGGCTTTTTCAACCCATGATCATGCAGCCACATCTGGAATTGTGGGATGCCTACAATAAATCCCATCTTATTATCCTGCATATGAAATATGACTCAGCTAATGACCATATGGAACAGATTAATGTGAGCAGAGTCTAATTTAGTAAAGACAGGGGAAAAAAAGGAAATTTCTTGCTTAATTATCTAGAGCAGAAATACAGCAACAGACAGTGTAACAGGAGGACCATATTTAAGGGACCTCCAATCAAAAGTTTTAATGGCATATAGGACCCAAGGCAGCTCTGAGAATGCCTGCCACTGCTAACATACTTGTAACATGGATTTGCTTTTAAAAGCATTTTGGCTAACGGTTTTGAAAATGATTTAGTTATTAGGAATATCTTTATTTTTTTCTGTCTGCCCAACTTGCAACACCTTCAAAGGGGATGATGTTCAGGCGCCTGTGTACAGTAATTACCTAATTATTGCAAGGCAGAGCAAGGTACACTCTCAAAAAATAAAGGCACCCCAGACTTGCTCCAAGAAGGATATAGCAGGAGCCAAATTACAAGGTAAATCCAGATGCTGCTTGTTCCCATGTGATACTCCAGAAATGTTCTCTCATCCAGGATAGCAGTCTTTCATCACCTTAGCAGCTGTAAAAACAACTTTCAAATATTATCTTCGGCCTGTGTGGGCGGTGGTCCACCATGTAGCGTACGTTGTTGCTTTTGATTCCCTATCCAACCCAGGCAATTCCTTTGATTACTACTGCAGCCTTCAGAAGCCATTTGTGTTCTCATATATTCAAATTAGTCCTGGTGGATGAGTGCTGCAGGAAAGCCTATGGAGTGTGTTTTTCCTGTTAAAGCAATAGTTTTTTAACTGGTCTTTTTCCATAGCACTGAAAGGTCCCAGCTGCTGAAAGGACCCTTCTGCTGTTGTGAAGTATCCTGTGCAGGCACATAGCAAAAGGCATTTCTTTTGCAAGGAAAGCTTTCTGTCTGAGAAACAAAGCAGGAGAAAAGTGATTTGTAGAAGTCTAGAGAGAAAGTGAATATAATTTTAAGGCAGGTTTCACAGTAAATTTGCAGTCTTTTTTGCTGCTTTTTTTTCATTATCAAGTTAACATAACTATGTGAAACTAGTGAAATCTGAAACATTTCAGATTTTTGGTTTTGTTTTTACCTACAACCCTTGAATCTTTCAAAATGCAGGAAACACCACACAGTATTTCTTTGTATTCCTGACAGCCTTCCTTCAGCCTAACTGCCATCCTAGCTATGAAGCCATTTTCTGTGTTGTCACATACATGACGTCGGATGGCTTGGATTGGGTATAGCAAAATGTAATTAAAGGTGCGTATTCCATGGGAAAGGTAGCGTCACCAAGGAAAAGAAGATTTGCCAACCCCAAAATGAGGATGAAGGAAGAAGGATATTTGCACAGACTTGAATACATTAATTTTCCTAACAGCTTACATAGCAATTCAGTAGTTAGTGCCTTCCTTGACCTGAAATCAAGAAGAAAGGGTGTACCTGTGTGGAATCAGATAAGAGAATATTTTATTTCAGAGTCAAAGAACAAATATCTTAGGCTTGAAAAGAATAGCTGATAGACTGTAGCTAAGGATTAAAGTGGCTAGGTCACTGAGGAGAAAACACGTGTTCCACCTCATCTTTTGGGACTGCAGTTAAATGAATATTAAATGGTCAACGAGATTATTTTCCCAAATCTCATTTTTCGCAGTGCGTGTTGGACTTTTCTTGCCTCAGACTCGTGATGAACTAGTTCTGGGAATAAGATAGAAATGTCACTCCAGTGTTATCTGTGAGCTGTTAAGTCTCAACTCTTAAACCAGCCTCAGTGGTTTTACAAAGAGCAAAAACATCTGTAACAGAAGAAAAATATTATGTAGGAGCTATGCTGGAATAAGGAGACATGTTGTCTGTTATTCTCCATTGTAAATGTCTGTCCATCAAATTGCACATTTTATGCATCTTTTGTACTTCTGTGGATGTGTGGAAGCACCACGAGCAACTATAGACTTTGCTGGCAAGATCATGAAATAAATGCAAAGTAACAGAGGGAAAAACACTCCACTACAGTGTGATGATTTTTATGATTAATTTATTTAAATCTCTGTTGCTTTACTGAGAGGTATGTTATACTTGTGAACAAGCAAACAAAAGCAGAGAAGACATGCTGATCAAAAGATTAAGTGTGGCGGCACAGACATTTATCCCAGCCCAGAGGCTACTGAGCAGGCGATATATTACTGAGCAGCAAATAAATACACTGAACAAGTCACAAACCAGCATATAATTTTGACATCTGCAATGGGAAGCTCTGTATTTCCTTCTGAGGCTAGAAAGACATTGTTCCTATCAAATAAATACCTATTCTGCCATCGCTGCAGCATAAAAAGGAGCCCAAAAGACATCTGATCTTTGGTAGAACTTTGGGAACATAAATCGCTGCTTTTGTTTACTGGAATCAACTTCTTTTCATTTAATCTTAATACTAAGGAATTACTTCTTCGCAGCCTTGTTTCTCCACACAGGCACAGACCTGCTTTCAGCTCCGGCGGGAGGCTCCGCACGCCCTCGGAGGGCTGATTTTCTGAATCATTTTGCGTGCTGGCTGGCTGCGTTTCCACGGGCTGCCCGGCCCTTTCCCCAGCCACTTTTGTTCTAGAGGGAGAGCCGTCCCAGGGCGGTGGGCACGGAATTTCCTGCCAGTCACAGAGAACGGTCCGCGGTGGTTGGTCACGTGTTAAATACAGGTCCTTGCAAGCATTACGATATTTTGTGTTACGTCGGTTCAGTGTCCTAGTCACGTGTTAGTGTGTTTTCTACATGCTGAAAATCCCTGCTTTGGTTTTATAGGAACCTGCATGATATAACATTGTTTTTCCTGGATATGTTGAAATTTATTTGTAGAGCCTAAGGAATGAAAAAGAAAAAAGTGCAGCCAGCCTGAAGTTCAGTGAAACTTAGCATTTTGGCCTGTCAACTGTGCATGCATAAGTGATTTCCTTGTGAATAAAGATTAAGGCTTTTTTAAATTCAGGGATTATTATGAGGGCTGAGCTTTCTTTCAAGCACTGTTTGTTGGGAAAGTGAGAGCAATTCCCTCTGAACTTTACCCCCCACAATAAACCCACGTGGGCTCATTTCATCTGATTCTGCAAACATATGCCAGTTGCACAGAGCAGGTGATTTCTCTTTAGGTCTTTTACTTTGGCTGTAGTTTGCACTAGAGTTGGTGGGACAGTATAGTGAGAATCCATGGAAGGCAAGGGCTTTGATTTAGCCAGGCTTTCTGGTGGGGACTGAGAGGCATCTTCCACTCAGCTTTGGCCCCGACCTGAGAAGTAGCACAGCAGCTGAAGCTTGGTCCTGCTGCTGGTGCATCCTCTCTGGGGAGTTTGGCAGTGCTTCCCAGACCTTATACACCGACACTGGGCTCCTTTGCCACAGAGTCTGAGGCTGCTCTGCTGTACCGCTCACATCCGTGGCCTCCCAGAGCTCTGTGAGAGGGAGACAGAGGAAAAGTTCCTGCCTAGAGCCAAGATATTCAGGTCTAGATCCCCCTGCTTTTGCTTGTCCAGTGGGAGGGATGTCTAGGGCAGCCTTGCATGCAACAACCCTTTCCAATACCTTTCTTTCTTCTGTTGGCAGCATCATCCTGGCACGCAGTCCTGTGTTCAGGCAGATCAGCATGGGTAGCTTTAACCTAAGATACATGTTTTAAAATCATATGCATGGACTGTATACTGGGAAATGCAATGTGGTTTTGCTGTACTGAATAGCCTGAGTGTCTTGATAGCACATGAGATCATTATGCCTAGCTTATCAGAATAATTACACTATCAATGACCTTGACTAAGAAGGTCAGATCCTTTTCACTCATCTCCCAGTTTAGTGTTATCTTTTTCATGCAGCTGAGGTTGGCACTTAAGTAATCCATACAGTGTAATTAACAGGGAATGGCCATGAGTTTTAAGTTGAAAAGTGGGGAAAAAAAGGTAGGATTTCTGTAGTACACACTTGACTCTTCACTAATTAGCTCCTGTTGTATCATTAACATCAGATACAGCTCTCAGGAAATGTAGGCTAACCAACACCGAAAACAGACCACTCGGTGTTAACTCACATACAGACTATTTTATCTGTAAAAGTTTCTGTCTCTGCTTATAGCGATTTGTCTCACTAAGTGCTTCAAAATCTTCGGTATTACAGAAACTAAGGGGGGATTCTTACAATTTTTTTATTTTTTTTTTTTTTTTAAGAATGAGGAGAAACCCTCTGGTATTAACTGTTAATTCATGCTCTGGCACGAGAAATCTCTGAACGCACTGTTTACAAGAGCTGATTCATCATGTTGTACTAATATTTTTAGAGAAACTAGTGTGTAAAGGCTGGGCTTTAACTATACTAAGTGCTATATAACACTGTGGGCTCTGAAAAATCCTGTGCTACGTCCATCAAATGAGATCCTCACGGTGAAAGTGTCTTTTTTTTTTTTCTGCTCTCTGCGCTTCGGTTCCTTCGCTGTATAACAGAGATACTGTCATCCCCTCATCTCACAAAGAACACAAAGAAAATTAATTAATTTTTGCAATACACCCAGGTATTAGTGTAATGAGATTCCAGCCCTCACCCCCCCCAACTTTCTGAAATATCTGATTCTTTTCCCTCTTACTGATCCTTATTTTGATCTTAGCATTCACCCCTTTAAAAAAAGGCACTTGTTTAAAAGTCCAGACAAAAATCTAGAAAAAAAGTTTTGTCCAATGTCAAAGATTTCTTCTATGCAAGATAAAGGCTTCCAATTTCAGTTTATTTAACCATCTTTTGTGAACGAAATTAACATGTCATATCGATTTTAAATGGTCTGAAAACTTTTATCTTTTCCAAAAAACTTCTTCTCCTCCTCTTTTATTTTACAGCAAATGTATTTGTTAAATTCAGCTTGAGGGCAAAAACCCCCTTTTGTTCCTGAAATAAGCTAAAAATGGCCACAGCTGAGTATCTAGCCCTGCTCTGTAATAAAATAAGCCCCAGGTGCTGTGAATCAGTTCATCTGAGAGGCTTAAACAGGGTCTTGCTTCAGGTGAGGAGAAGCCTTTGGGTCTTGCTTTAGGGTTAACTCATAGGGGAGTGTCTATTTTATCACTTGAGGGCTACTGTGGCCTGACCAAATGAGGACAAGAAAAAGCTTGTTATTTTCTTTTTTCTCTTTTTCAGCAGGTGTAGCTGTACTATTTCTTCCATTTATTTTGTGGATAAAAAGTCTGGCTAAGTGTACTGGCTCTAGCATTTATAGTCCTGTGCTAGTTAAGAGCCATAATGTATCTCAGGTGGAAGGAAACAGAATGATCAGTCCTGGAAGAAATATGGCACCTTTTTTCAGTTTGTGATGCCTGTAAAAAGTCAGGAGATCAGTTTAATTCCAACTTATAAAGAGGTTTTGTTTTGTTTAGTTTTGTAATGTTTTTAATGGAAATTGAGTTTTAGTGTTGTTTCTTCAAGGGGCTCTAATGATTTGATTGCCTTCTTTACCAGCAACACATGGCTACATCACGACTCTCTTATTAACAGTACATGGTAGCTGGAAGAGATCTTGCTTTTCTCCATTGCTTCTTAACTGCTGTGTGGGAGAGGTGTCTTCCATCTGCTATGTGATGGGGTAGGCAGAGCAGACCTTGCTTCTGCCTGTACATACCTGTGCCCTCTGCAAGCAAGACCCAAGGAGGAGATGCGAGAGAGCATGGAAGAGGCCACTACAACTGCTCTCACCATCCAGAAAGTACAGCTATGAGTAGCCAAGTGCTTTGCCTCGCTGCTCTTGGAGCGTTCCCGATACACCTTGAAGGGCTGAAGCAGCCGTGCAGAGGTAAATCTAAAGAGTGATGAACAGAAAATAGCTTCTTTAGTTGAGCAGGAAGGGGGCAAAGAAGAGATGGTGAGTTCCCCTGGTTTGCGCAGACTGGGTTGTAACTGCAGGAAAATGACGAAAGAAAATAGCAAATAGTCATACTTTCTTAAAGATACTTTTTGCATTTATTTTTTCATCTGTATAAAACTGTTCCCAGTCTGGAGTGCTTGCTCAGTTGCCATGCCGGCTTATGCTTATATTCTGCCTGTCAAATTGTATGCTGGGGAGATGTGAAAATTCACACTATAGTCTCAACTAGATCCATAATATTCCAATTATGATAATAGCTAATTAAGAGAATGTGACATTAAAATGTGTTCTTATCTAGGGGGACCAAAATGAGAATACAGAAGAAAGCTAGAAGAAAGATATAGTGAAAAGTATTGCCCCTTAACATCCTATCTCTATAAACTGCTTTTGAAATACAACAGATAAATCTAGGTATTGGAAAGCCAGCTTAGAGAACAGCCGTGCATTAAGAGCTGTCTAAGCTCCTTTCTCTGCAGAAGTAATTATGAAGTCTTTCCCATGAAGTTAATACTATTAACATAGATATTGTAGATTCAAAAGGCTAGATCTAGAAAAGGAAGTGCTTGTGTCTCTGCAACCACCCTACTCAAAGCACTTGTTAATCAAACAAATATTCACAAGACAAAGTAGATGTGAATTCACGTGTTTTGGCTCACAGGTATTTTGACTGTTCTCGTACTCCCTAATCTAAAGAAATTAAAAGATTGCTATTCTTGAATTCAGTTGTATACCTATACAAAATATGTTTGCCATGTAGGATGTATATACATATAGATCCTCGTACTTATTTGTATGCACCACTATATGTGAAATTCCAGCAATGCTCTGTGCCCCAGGATCTCCTTACCTAACCTGTGACTCCTTCCTGCAGAAGACTTATCCTAGCATTCAGGGTCTTGATGGACTGCATTTCCCTTCCGTGCTTGGTTTGTCCTCCCTCCCCATGGTGTACGCAGTAGGCAATGAAGTCTACAATGAAGGATGTGTGTTGCTTTCTGCAGACACGTTTGCAGAAAACTGACAACAAGAGGATGTTTGTTAGCTCTTTCTAAAACTTTCTTCTTACCGTTTTTTATTTCGGATGTGTAATGCTTCCACCTATTAAAACTTGTTTTGAAGGTAGATGTTTTTAGGTAATGAAACTCGATATTTCTAGAAATTAAGTGAATGAAATGTATATATTCCACGCAGGGCGAAAAGTGGTATTTTCTGCTGAGATATGTGTATTGTATGATAGTGATGGAAATCCTTATTTAGCAGCTTATGCTTCTAGTAATGAAGGGGTCGCTAATATCTGTTCTTACATCTTTGTAGGAAGTTATGGCTCTCTTTCAAGATTATTTCTGCAGAGATATTGTGCAAATATAACTCGGTGCTAAGGCAAAAAGAATGTACAGAACACAGGAAAATAGTTCCTCTGTGTTACTCTTTACAGGAAGGTATGAACTTTTTCTTTTTTTCCAAGGATATGCGAGGTCCAAGGAGTCAGCAAATAAAGTGTCACGGTGCATGTCTTCCTATATTCTGTCAAGGACTTCTCAGACCTCAGAATTACTGTATTGCTGTGTTGTAGCAGCCCACTTGTCAATGTTGCTCAAAGGTAGGGGTGCACTAGATAATATTAGGCAGGCAAACTGGGACTTGTTTTTCTAGTGATTTCAATTTTAGCTTTTGAGCTCCTTAAGAAAATACGAACTAGTCTATAAGTTCTGGGTAACATACTGTACGTGATATCATGCACTCCTACTTGTCGTGCTACAGTCTACTTTCCATAGAAGTGTTTCTTCAGCCTAACAAATTTATGATGTCAGTGCTTTCTACATAATTCAATATGTACATGTTGGTATAATTATTTGGTGCCACTGTTCTAAGGTGAATTTCAGGAAATGGCAGCTTCATTGGAAAAAAAATGACGGAGTTAAAAAAAGACCAGTTGTTTTATTGTTTTCATTTGAAGCCTGTGGTTCTACAGTCAGAAACAAAAAATAAACCAATATGTCATGAGAGATGTACCCAGGGAATGATTACTTCTGCGTCTCTGAAAATTAAGGGCCTGCCACATGAATCCAAGGGGTTACCGATGTCAGCAAACTCACCTCTCGGCCCCCTCAGCGGGCACAGGGAATGTAACTTAGGGACATGTGCTAGCAACCTGTTAAGCTAATATGCGAAAATATATTCTTTTCTGTAGCCACCAAAAAAAAAAAAAAAGGGAAAAAAGTGCTAGAAAGTAGCTTCTTTTACTAATCTGGATTTAAACCTGAACTCCTCTGTCAATCGGCATCAAAGTGCTTTAACTTTTCTGCTATGTCATGGCACTCTGAGATGCCAAAAATGAATATGCCACTAACTTGGTAGGACCAAACTTGCCATTTTCTGCTCACTTTGAAAAGGCAGGCCACATCAGGAACAACAGACAGCTTTGCATCTACTGCTGATGCTCTGCTAAAATATTATTCCCATTTTGAAAATGTGATGCATTTGTCTGTATTCTAGCAAACACATACTAAAACGTGCCTCTGATGATAAGCGCATATGCAGACAGAAACCTGTGAAGTAAATCCATGATTTTTTTTTTTATCACTGGCCTGTGAAAGACTGCTCAAGCTGGAGAATATCCAACCATTAATTATTGCAGATACCTCTGTTTCAGTAAGTGACAAAGCTGCTGATCCCTTCCCCGCTCCTCCACCAGCTTTCCAATGTAGGGAGGTAAATGTTGTTTTCAACCTCGCTACAGCTTTCAGGGTCTACAGAGGCGTATGGCTTAATTATATAGGACAGTTGGAGAGAGTGAATTACTTGCTGTTCAATAGTACAAGATTTCAAACCTGTGAAGTCACATCTCTCAAGATTAAATTTGCATTTTCAGAGCTCTGTAAGCTGACTTGAATTATGGCTATGAATATATCTTGTGTGAGCATCCGTATTCTATATATTAGAACAAGAGTCCTCCACCGATTTAAATGTAAAACTTCAACCTGTAGTGAGTTTAAGTGATTGTGGGACAGTCTCGCTGCAAAGCTATCAATGGCAAAAGTGCATGCCTTTTTTTAGACTCTGCTCAGATATGTTGTCTGTTGATAGGTAATTGCAGAAACTCGAATAAGCTAACATAGAAAGATTTAAGCATTAAAAATAAAATCTGGTTATCAACTAGTCTTAATTGGTACAATTAGTGAGCTCAGTGGAGCTCGCTAGGTTTTCACATTGTGAAAATTTTGCCATTTGGCGGTGGATCTGTGTTTTCCTGGGGTTTTCTCATTTCCATCCCCCTCCTCCCGCAGAAAACACAGATTGCTTCCCCTCCGCAGCCCTCTGCCTATTGCTTATTAAGAGCGACATGAAAAATGAATAGCATACGGGTCAAATTATTCTGAGTAATCAAGAAAGCTAATTATGAATTTTAATATTTACTTTTAAGAGCAATTAGCCATTGGAATAAAAATGCCTGGAGAAAAAATGGATTTTCATCTTTTTAAAAGAGAAGATATTGCTCAAGCAAAAGCTAGTTTTAATGTAGCTATTTCTAGATTAGATTTTAACACCTAATCTAGTAAAGTACATGAGTTCATACGAGATATTTATAATAACTCCTCTTAACCAGGGAACTTAAAAATATCAGAGGTAACATTTTTTTCTTTGATATGTGAAGGGAACCACCAGATTGCACTCTTGGAGTAGGATTAAGTGCTTTTTCCTGTTCTAGCTAAAACAGTTGTCAGAAAGACGGAGTCATCTACTGTGGTCAATAAACACTTGTAAGAACTGGTTATCTGAACTCAAGATTCAGCAATACTTAGGAAAAAGTATTGTGAGATGACTTTGGCTAACGCAGGAGCCTTTCCTGAGCTCAGGAGCTAGAGGCGTCATAACAAACTCTGAAATATGTTTTGCAGTTCAGAAAGGATGATTTAACTGTGTTGCCTAGTTGAAACATTTCACTATCCCTGAGCCTTATCTGGCAAACAAATTTTTATTATTGTTATGCGACCCTGTTCATCAGTGAGTATTTGACAGCTTGGATGGGGTGATGGGCATTTTTAAGATATTTGATGTCTGTCCCTGTAGAACAAGATGCAAAATCTCCTTTGTGTCATGCGGACACCGCTGTACCTCATGTTGTCACTGCACTATTTCATGTGCCATTGACCTCTTTGAGTGTGGGCAGAGGAGATGCAGCGTTGAAATTCCCCGTGTCCTTCGGTCTGAGTCAGTGCTGTGACAGCTATGTGAAGAGCGTGGACCTGGGGAGTCGATCTAGAGTTACAAGACGTGAAAATGATTTAAAGCTTTCTTTGCGTAGACGCACAGTTGCCCTGCACGCTTCTATCCAGCAATGTAGTCAGGCTCAGCGTGATTATTTTTATGCTTGTTTTCAACACTGAATACTGTCTGCTACTGAAAGAACTGTATTAAGGAAATTTTTGGTTTATCACATGCTTAGATGATAACATCTATGGTTAGGGCTGACGCGGTCCTCTATTGACTGGTAGACTAGAGTAATTCCCGAATGTATCGGGAAAGAGTGAAATAAATACAAGCCATCTAAATGCATATTCAGTGAGAGCTAGACAAATGTTCCTACTCCTATATGATAGCTGAAACAGCCTAAGGAAGGAGCTGAGTGTACTTTGGCAGAAGGGACGTAGCAAGTACATAGAGCCTTCTTCCTTTTTGACACTGTTCCTTGTAGCAGAGAATTGTCTCAAGTCTAATGCAGGTCCTCACTTATGAAGCAGCTTGCAACTGGACCCAAGCATTTACTACAAACCTAGCTCTTCCCCACCCTGCGCTTTTCAGCTGCAGACACAAAGTGCCTCCCAAAGCCAATCTGTTTTGGTCTCTAATGCAAACCTGATTTCTGTAAAGCAAATAAAAACTTATGCTCTTTGCTGTTGCTAACTGTTCACTGCAGAAGATTTCCAAGGCTCTGAAAAGAAAGTATTAGAATAAATAGCTTAAAAATTAGTCTAATAACGTAGGCTACACAAAATCTCTGTTTCATCACAGAAGAAAATAAACCAGGAGTCTGCTGAGAAGATAAAGGGCTTGGTTTCCTTTGTGATACGTCAGTGTACAGTAACTCCTACTAATGTGGACTGTAGTTACAACCCTGTGCTGCTCATCAAAACGAGGGTAGAGCTCAGCAGAAAGATGACAAGTCTGGGAACAGGCCCTTCCCCTTTTCTCATAACCATCTTTGGATTGCTGATACTGAGGGGTTTTATTGCTAATGCTTCTGCAAACGCATGTGCTTCTGATAACACATCAGCAATGTATAGGTACGGTCATCACAGGAACAAGCGAGCATGGCTATAGACTTGCATCTTCCACGTCCAACCTCCTCCCGTGCACAGGGCTTCCTTGTGGCCTCCCCGCACCCAGATGCCGATAGTCTGTCTGCAAACATCCGTCTGCATCTGTTTTAAGCCGCCTCCTGTTGCGGAGATCTGACAGATGGCCTCTGGCTATGCTTGGGGTCATGCTTGAGGCAGCACTGTTGTACAGTCTCCAAGTTTGGTCTCTGGGAGAGCCCTGGGGAAGCCCGATATGATGATAAAGATGCAATTTTAGTGTTGGTTTTTTTTTCCCCTCCTTGGAGAGTGCTGGGAGTCAGCTTGCTCTGGGAAGTCCAGGAATGACTGACGTTGCTAAGGAAGAGACTTTTATTCAAAATGTGAGGGCTTCTAGGCTCACCGTGATGCTCCCAAGCTGCTCTTGGGTAAGTTCAGAGTCAGGCAGCTCACGACGGCTTGCACTGAGCTCACTCTCATGGGTCAGTACTTTATCCAGGGCTCTGCATCTGACACTGCAGTCGTTCGCTTTGGTTTTCCCTCTCAAACTGCGTCGCAGTGATCTCGTAGCAGAGGTGGAGTGGGCACATCTGGATTTATCTGTTACCAGCTTGTTAACAGGCACAGGGACTTTTAGACCCTCTGTGTATCCTGATGGCTTCTTTTGCTAGATACAAATGAAACTGCTTAGTAGTTGGCAATAGGAAAAAATGTACTGGGGAAAAAACAAGCCAGACTCAATTTCTTATTTTCCAACTCCTGGTAAAACTTTCAAAGCTTTTTGTACCATTACTTCAACTTGTTCGGCCTGTATGGTGGGATATTTCCAGTCCATTAGCATGTGTCACTATACTTGAGTTAGTAAAATGATGATTTGATCCCTGGCTGACTTTCTTTTATGCTGTTTTCTACCCACATAGTAGATTAAGAAGAGTAAGATCATAGGCATTTTACTTTTTACTGCTACTTAAATTCAATCAATGCAAAATTGCCAGTTACAGTACTATTTTAAACATATATTGCCTCTTGTTTAATTAAAAACACAAAAAGTTTTGCCAAGATGAGGCAGTATCTTTGCCCAATGTTAAACAGAGGTACGAGTACACTGAGTGCATGAAGATCGCTGCCAGTCCTAGTGGAAGATCCACATGCAGAGACCAGAGCTCCCAACCCTTGTTTGTGCTTGTAACTACAAATCACCCTGCAGCCATCTGCACCCATCAGCTCAATTCCATAAATATAAAATGGAGTGTAAACAGGTTAAATGAAATACAGGTCTGTCTCCTCACTTGCTTGAAATAACAAGAGAAGCGGTTGACCGCATTTGCTGTGGTACGCTTGCTCTCATCTATGTACATTCTCATATTGACTTGGCGATCTTTGGCAATTGATGCTCTGTTTTGCTAAAAAGACGAAATACAAAAACGCTCTCTCAAGTGTCATCTAATCTACAATGGGATAGTTCACGAATGAAGACGAGCTGTAGGCTTTATGAAAAGCAGAGTATTGAGCAGAATGAATTCCAAGGATAAGCATTCATTTGTTTTGTGAATTCTATGTCTAAAACATAAATAAGGCATAACAATTTAAGTCTCCCTTCTGAATTAATCCGATATGGCTCTGAAACACTACTGATCGTTATGGGTTTTTTTTGGGTTTTTTTTGTTTTTTTTTTTTTTCCCCCAGTGCTTACATGGACACTGGCTGTATTGCCATTTGTGCTCTGCAGTTATCTAGTGGTGTTAATCACTGCGCTCTTAAAACAGTTTACCATGAATTCACACATACTGTGGATTGCTCAGGTGGTAAACCCATACACAGCTACAAGAAATACGAGTGCCTAAATGCACACAGCTATTGACAGTGTATTTTAATGCACATATTACTGTTGATGTTTATTCTATTATGTTGTAATTAAGTTCCACAATTAATTTTAATTATTACTAATCTTGCATTAGCTTTCTGCATACCACAGACATTTACAATAAATACCTATAGATGCGTAGTTCTCGGAAAAAACAAAAAAATTAAGACTTGAGCTTTCAGCAAAATAAGTGACTTGAGAGGAATAATGGAAATACTTTTTTGTTATTAATCTACAGTGATGTATGCAACACTTGACTGTTTAACATATATGCAGCTTAAAAGGAGACACCTGGCACATGGTCCAACCCTGCTTGTATTATAGTCAACGCTGTTCTTTCGTGAGCCAGTATCTGCAAGATTTGTTTTAATTTGACAAAGCAGTATACAGAAGCAGTAGCAGCTATTTAAGATTATTTAAGGTTAGCTGAGCAATAAAGTTTGCTGGAAAAGGTGGGACTTCAAGCACTAAAGGAAATATGGCTGGTACCTGGCCTTTGTCAATGAAGCAATTGTTTTAAGTGCAGGGGCCAACACTGAAGAAGCAGCAAATTGAAAAAGAAGATGGAAAACAAAAGGCAAGGTTAAATGTGCAGCTTCAGTATTTGTAAGTCAGAATACAAAGCAGCTCCTGCTTTGCCCAGGAATGGGAGGGGATACCAAAGTTATGTTTTTTTCCTGCAGTTATTCCTGCTCCTTCCAGGCAGGCACAAAGGATGCTTCAGTGGGTTGGGCTGAAGGGGAGTTGTTATGGGTGGAAATTGTGCAGACTCTGAAACCATCATCACCTCCCACGACACGCAGCAGAAGCCAAGGACAGGTTTGGCTCTGAGAACCTGAAACGCCAGGGAAAACTGAAGGCGTTTCATCTCTCTTGCTCCTTCTAAGCACCAGCTGACTCAGCCCAACTGCTACTGTATTGGAGGCACTAAGACGTAATATCTCAGTTATTTAAATTATTCTTGTGTAGACTGAGGAAGCCCATGTATAATGTAATCATGCTGTTGATTTAAAAAAAGGAAAAGATGAAACACCATTCTGAGATTCTTCTTGCATCTGCCTGAGTGTTCTTCAGAAACAAATTGCAGTATCTTTCTTCTTAATTTCTTCATGCTTCTTAATTTGCATGTCAAAACCTTAGTAACTAATTTTGATGACACTGCAAGTGTTTAGCTCTGTAGACAATCACTGTAAATTGTCCAACATTATCAGATAACCATTGACAAACTACCTAACCATGTGCTTCATAGTCTAAAGGGTAACGATTTTTCTTATGAAACTAAGAAAATTCAAGATTCCTACAAAACTCTGTTGTTTGGGAATGTGTTATGTGCAATGCTAGAAAATGAGAGTCAGGTCAGGGAATCTGCCTGAGGTTCTCTCTGCCCCTAAGGCCTATTTATTCTTGAGAGATCAGCTATATGCCACAGACTATTTTAACCAGAAATGCTCCATATCTTTATGGATATGGAACTACCACTGGGCTTTCGTTATAACTGGACTCTCAAGATTATCTTTCTGAACCAGTTTAAAAATTATCCTGGTGTTGCAGGCATGTCCATCTCGATGTTAGCACTATTCTTCCTTTTTTTCCCCCCCTCTGAACAGAATTTAAGTATCTGTGAACAGCCATTTGTTATATTGCAGCATGAACTTGAGGCAGAGAGAGCAGACTACATGCACGTGTATTTTGTCTGGCAGGGGGTATGC
Source organism: Nipponia nippon (assembly GCF_047370975.1). Classification (NCBI taxonomy): domain Eukaryota; kingdom Metazoa; phylum Chordata; class Aves; order Pelecaniformes; family Threskiornithidae; genus Nipponia; species Nipponia nippon. Next base: position 51,083,318 of record NW_028262380.1, read on the forward strand.
CTTTCTGTAAGCTATGGGGAATGTAGATATTGCATTTTCATATTAGGCACAATGGTAGGCATCACACTTTAGAGCTTAGTTTCCAGTCAGTTCTCCTACTCAGTGAGGTGAAGTGATCCATACTAAAGAGATTTTTCAGCAATATCTTAGGAAATGTCACAGAAACCACCTCTTTATTGTTGACAATTATTTTCCCCAGTGGAATGACATCCTGTTTTTATAAGACAAAACAACAGGAAGGTGCAAAGTTGGCTTTGTCAACTGTGATAGAAGATTTGATTGAATGCACAGTGGCAAAGAATAATTAAATACATAGGCTTTCTTTTCCTAGGGTGTTTTTGGTTTGTATCATAGAACATAATTTCACTGTTCTCTACGTTATGCTTAGCAGACAGAAGGAAACATCTCAGATGTGCAATGTTATTCCTAGCTGTTACTTATAAATATGGGTTTGCATTACTTCGATGGGCTGACATAGTATGTTAGAAATATTTTCTTTCTCCTAAAAAAGACATATTCAGAACGGATATTTTTTTTCGTAAATGGGATTCAAGTGTATATGTCATATATCATTTAAGAAGAAAGGAGGAGATGTTATGGAAAGGTCATATACAAGTTTTACCTCATTTTAAAGGTAAGCTTCAACTGTTTCTTAAAGCCCCCTCCATAGGGTTTGGTAACAAAAAACCTACCAGAGCGAGAGCTTTTCCTCTGGCCTCTTCCCAGGGTCTCCTGAAGGGCCTCCTTGTCTTTGCTTCTCGCTCCTCTGATCATGGGATTGCTTCCCTGTTGCTCTGCAGCTGGAGGGCTCATGGGAGAGCCCATTGCATGAGGCAGGGGTCTTCCTCACGTGTCCGGCTCTGGTACACAAAGGGCTTTGCTGTCTTTATTCCTCAGCTGCAGAGGGGCCGGGGAACAACTGAAAAATGCTGTAAAAGGTTTGCCAACACACTGCTGTCATCATGTGAATAGAAGTGCTGAGCTTTGTTTTGCACATGCACCTCTTCTCCCCACCAATATAAAATTATCTGTGTGCTAGTTACTTGCTTGTTGACTAGTCTGAGAGCATTGCTTAACAGCTCTTACCCACGGATGTAAGATTTTTCCATTTGTTCAGACACGAATACACTGAAAATGCTGCAAAGGGCCAACATGAAATTTTGGAGATCTCTGTTTTGAGGGTTTGCCCCAGGCTCTGGCTTCAACCCACACTGCAGGGTGAAGGAAGAAGCAGGACAGTGAGACACTGTGCTCAGACACTTATATCAGGGGGGTGCTTGGAGGAGGTGGCAAGCACCGAAGGCACAGCCAGGGCAAAGCAGCTCTCTGGCCCCATGGGCTGACCGGGACCCTCCTCACCTCTCCACCCAAGCACCCGCCTGTGCACCCAGCCTGGCCTCTCCTGCAGGGAGAGGAGGCGCTTGGGTCAAAGAGATGGTGTTTGGTTTCCCAGGCAGTGGATGAACTCGAATATCTGGTTCTGCCATGGTTCACACAGTCTGTTCGCTAAAGAGATCAAAGCACATTTATTTCTGGCACAAGACCGATACAGATTCCTGCGACTGTATGTCAGCAGAGCATGGATGAGCTCTTTGACCATTGCATTCACCCTAGCCACACCAAAACTTCAACACCCCTCATCATTCCTTTTGGAAAAACAGCCTTTTAGCTACCAGACCAACTTTCCCTATTAATTAGTTTGTAATGATCAGACACATCAAATTCTTTTGGATATTTGTTATTTTTGATAGTTGCGTTACGGATTAAATAGTCTCAGATTTTCAGGCATCCAGGTGGAATACTTGTGAAACAAGGTGATCAACTGACTCATCTAGGGTTCTGCCATAAAGCACAGTTTGCTTTCGCTTAGAGTTTAAGCTGTGTCTAGCTGTAGCTATAACCGACCAGTGAATCACTGCCCCTTGGTTGCTGACTATTTCAGTGTTGCTTGGGCTCTGCGACTGGAGAAAAAAAAAAAAAAAAAAGATGTTTATATGAAAGTTAGAAACTTCCTATCCCTTGGTCCTAACCCATTGCAATTAATTAACTGCATAGCTACTGTTCTAATGTTCAAATGGGTTTATTTGTTCTTTTTTCTTACTTTCCTCAGAATTTTTGTCAGCTTGTGAAGAGGCTGGTTAGTCCACAGCCTTTCCCCCACAGCTTTCTACCACATCACAAGCTCTGTCATGTGTTAGGTTGACTGGTATTAAGTCATACTTTCTTCTACTGCCCCTATAGTTTTTCTGCCATAATCATCTTCACTCATATTCTGTCCTGCATTTTCTTTATTAAAATAATAATTCACATGCTAATGAGATTTTGTTTGAGTCTGTTTCTAAAAGAGTAGCTCTTAGCTGGGGTTTCAGTCTATACTTTCCATTGTAAAGATCTGTTTAGAGATGTAAGATTTTTTTTTTTCCATAGCTGCCATTGGTAATCAGCAAGCAGTGTGTTTCATAAAATCCCTCGTGAAAAACTGCGCGTAGGGTGTCTCTACTATTTGCATTAGCACACCAGATGTAAAAGCAATGTTAGAGCTCTGATGCCAGAGCCACTGATTCTGGTCTCTCCTTTGCCTGATGACTTTATCTGGCAATCCCCCTTTTACGGGGAGGGGATTTGATTTGATATCCTGGAGGGTCTGCAGACAAATGCCTGTCGGGGTAAAGGTGCTCCAGAGTGCTCAGCAGCTCAGGGCTGCCTTCTTGGGCTTTCCCTGTGTGTCTCAACACTGAACGTGTATTTAGCATTCAGGCCTAAATTGGGCATCTGGGCTCCTTTGGAAAAAAGTTAAAAAAAAAAAAAAAAAAAAAAAGGTCTGAAGAAGGGATCCTCTGAAACCAGAAAAGCCCATATTGCTTGGAACAGTTAGGAAGTGAACATTAAAAGAAAGTACTGGAGTTTATGGATGTGCCACCCACCCCTTCATTTGGGACCCAAAGTGTGACCCTTTTCTGGGAGTTTATTCCAAAACGTGGCATTAGTCAGATAAGTCTTTGAAGTTGGCCCTGCTTTGAGCAGGGCTTGGACCAGATGACCTCCTAAGATCCCATCTGACCTAAATTATTCCTGCCCAGTGGGGACTGGGTGGAGGGACATAGCACAGCATTGCCTGGTTTCCAGTGGCTTGTGATTAAAGCAGCTGCATGTGAGAGGCCCAAGTTCACGTTCCTGTCCTGCCTGTTTCACAAAAACATGAATCCCTATGATTTACTCCTCAGAGGGACTGTCCTGACAAACAGGCTAGTAGATACTCTGGAGGGATGAGGTCTCCCTCCATTTCTTCTTCTGGAGGTGTTTGCCTGAATGCACCTTGAGAAAGAGACAACTGGATGCTGGCTCCATAGGTTACTGCACTTGCTGGCAGATGTAAAATACTGGGCTAATAAATGTGAAGTTATTTACGCAGCATAGACTGGGAAGAATAGAAAATAGCTTCCAGGGTACTGCGCTTACCTGAATGTCAGACAGCTGGGTTGAGCGGGGATCTGAACATGACTCCCTGACCCCTGGCTCAACCCCCTCACTGCACTAGTAGATGTTTTGGCAATTGCCATACCTTCAAACAGCTTTCTAGTTCTTTGGGTAGCATCCCTATATACGCAGTTAACTGCATACCAACGTCAAAACCATATTTACAAGCAGGCCATGGTAGCAGCCAGCCCAATACTGGGGATAGCAGCAGTCCCTGAATGAAGCTGAAAGGTGCCCTCGTTTTTTCCTGCAAATCTGGCCCTTGGCATGACCACAGTGAGGCCCTGGAGGCCTTCTGCCTGTTTTGTTTCTCAAGAAAACCTTACTCTACAATCAGTGTCAGGAGGCTTTCTTCTATAAACACTGCAATAATGGGCACAAATGAGTTTTCCAACCAGTGCTGAACATCATCTCTCCTTTAAGTGCTGAGTAAATACTAGAATCTGAGTTTCTAGAAATTTATCCTGCGGTAGGTCAGACCATATTCCCACAATATGATAAGTATGATCCAGATAATTTTATGTAAAACTCTGAACTTCTACACATGTGCACACAAAATTGTATTGATGTAATGGGCTTTCTGTTGCAAAGGAAAATGATTTTTTTTTTTTTTTTTGCCTCTGGCTTGTAGAAGTAAAATATTTCAGTGTGCATTTCAAATTATGCATTTTAATCATAAATCAATGGATTAGTTTATATACAACATGTAGAGATAGTATTTTTAGGTATTTTATTAGAATAAAAGGAACTGTTCTGCAAAAACAGCTTCAGCCCTCAGCCCAACTTCTGTGTGTAGTTACATTAATGTAAGTGGAATTGAAATAAGTGAATCTGGATCAAGTCCAAGGAACAAATAGATTGCAATGGACCCAACATTGAAGTCAAAGGTAATTTTCCAGTTGATTTTGGTAGGTGCAGGATGTTGGAGCCAAGAAGAATGCTGCAAAACCTGACATTATTTCTATTATTAGCACTGTGTTGAAGGTATACCTGCTTCAGATTTCCCCACCTATTTGCTAGCCCTCAAGCCCTGATTCCTTTAAAGCGTTTTCCCCAATGTCTGGCGGAGGGTTTCTGAATCTGTGCAGGGGCATGGGGAAGGTGCAGGCAGCAGGCGGGGAGGAAGCTTTCTTGCAGGGGAAATGATTGAACCCAGGCTGTAAGGGTTGAAACTCTAACACAGCATCCTCCTAGTAGGCCAGTCATGAAACTCAAGGCTTTATAGCCAAATCTGTTATTCTAAGAATATGCTGTTAAATATCTGATCAGTATTCTAATAAAACAACCTAGATATTCCTGCACTAGAGGATGTCGGTGGCGTTATTTTCCTTGCTGTGAAGAGAACCCGCATGGTCCTTTTAGATAATTGGGTTGCTGTTTTTTTTCACACTAATTAAACGGAAAACATTTTGAAGTGAAGTCAGTCACTCTCCGCTGGCAAACTGCCATGCTGAACGGTGCAGGGGCAGACGCATTCACAGCTCTCTTCACCGGCTATAGTGTATAGCGAGGGACAGAAAAAAAGATGCGTGAAAAATGAACTGTTCAGTGGAGATGTAAGTAATAGCAATATTAGACCAATAAAGTCAACAGTATGATTTTTTATGTACAGCTGTAATTATTTCCCACTAAAGAGGGTGCAGGAGAAGTATAAAGCACAGCGATTCCCGTTGCCAGAAGCCTGCGTAGCAGAACGCCTGCCTGCCTCCTCCTCTCTGCCTCTCACACACACACATCAAACAATTGCATTAGCACTTCTGCTGCCTTTCTTCTCCCACCCTCTTTTTTCACACTGTTTAAAAGCTAAAGTAGAGCGGTGTTGATAGTTGAGCCTAACAACGAGTTTTGTTTGAACACAGCATATACTATCAATGCTAATTCAGAAATTTCTGCATGCATTTTGAAGGCAAGTTTAAGTCATTTTCAAAGACACGTTTCTCCATTTGCAAATAATAAATCATTTGTTCTGTTTAGTGCTTCCGAGAGCGTGTCTTTGTGGAAAAGCTAGCTAGTGAAAGTTGGAACAGGATAAAATTCAGCCTCTGCTCACAGGGATGTGGCTCTACGTATTTGTAGGTTTAGAATATGTATAGTTTTCAAAAACATTTTTATCTCTTACTACCTTTTATTTTTTTATTAAAAAGGCATTATTGTAGAAGAGCAAATTTTAATATTTCATCTTTATTGCCACCTCTACTACTGTGGGAGCAATTGTTAAGGAATGGCAGTTCAGGAACTCTAGGTGCTTTCTAGAGACAACTGCTTTTTTTATTGACATGTTTTTAACAGTATTTAGATCAGGCCCCAAATATGTGTAATTACCTTTCTCTTATTAAAGCTATTAGAGTGCAATTGTCCTCCCATCTGGATTTTATGTTCTGGCTATTAATGCTATACATGTTTTAAAATACAGAGCTCCAAGCCCTGCTCTGCTCCTAATAGCTAAGGCCTAAATTCCCTTTTTGGCAAAGAGGCAGGGAGAAACTCTTGGGACTCTAAATATAAGCATCATCCTCACATAGGGGATGTGTTTAGTACTGTAGTTATAGATAATTCACCCGCTGATATGATTCCAGTATTCCTCCCATTAAAATTACTGGGACTTTTGCCATCAAGTTCAGCAGATACAAGACTGTGTTCTTCACTTAAGTATTAGCAAAATATATGCATATTTGCTCATGAGGTTCCATAGCAAGCTTTCTCTTTCACTGAGTCAGTGTATATTCTACAAGGGCTAAAATTTTGTGGTCTTCTATAATGCAGATGATAGTCATAATTTCTAAATAAAATCTGTGGGCATCAGTTGGTATTTTCAGAGGTCCTATTTTTTACAAAAGAAATGTTTCATATAGACTCAAAAGCAAGTGTGGTCTTAAAGAGCACATCCATTTAGGATGGAATATTTGAGGAAGTCTGTGGGAGTTAGTATCCAATTTCCAGTATTTTAATAGAATTTAGGTCCCTAGCTCGTATATACTCTCCAGAAACTCTCAGACTTTTTTACTCCTCAAAATTTTCAATGAAGACCAGAATTCTGCTGGGCTAAAACACAGACCAAGTGACAATTTCTGCCTGAAAGAATCCTGTACATAATCACTTCAAACATAGGATCTGGTCAAAGAAAAGAAACCATAGGTTTGTGTAAAAACGCCTTATACCTACAATATAGAAAAAATATCTTGTTTTGCCCTAGTGTTTCTTAAAATCATCATTTAATGAATAAAACTATCTATCTAATACATTTTTTTCTTAAAGATTTAATTCAGTGACTTGGCATTAACTAAAGGACACATGATTCCTCAGGTTTCATGGCAGGTACACAAATGTTTATTGAAGAGAGAAGCATTTAGGGACATAAATCCATGCTGCTTGTTGAGGCATAACTTACTGTTGCCCTTGGGAGGGAAAGACACGCTGCATTTTTGTGTGTGTGTTAACGAACACATATTTAATATACCGGCACATTTTACTTGCTACAACACTCAGGTTTTCATTTTCCATTTTTATTTAACATCCATTCCAATGGCACTTAATTTTCTACGGTCTAGGCACAGATGAGTTAAAGTATTCTGAAAAACTCTGAACATTAAATAGAGCTGGTAACAAATATCTGTGTTTATTTCATAACTACTCTGTACATGTATCTCAAAAGGAGCCTATTTATTATCTGTATATGATTCAAAGATTGTCATGATAAATATAAAATTGTACTCAGGGGAAGAGTAAATAGGGATATAAAAATCAGGAAACGTTGTGACACGTGAATTATTATCACTATATATTAGTGAAATAAGTTTTGTGTTTTGAACAGTTTTTCGTATTGATTTAGTTGTGAAGGTTATGTATTTGGGCACTGCTGAACTCCACAAATTTCTGGTACCTTTCTACCTGCATCCTCTATGCTGCTGGGTTTGCTAATGCTTTTGAAATCCACACTACTGAAAATCTGGCTGTTTAATGCCAGTTATCACATTTATGTGACTATAAATAGAATAAATGATTAAATTACCCAGGATGAAGTCAACAGACCTTCCTGGTGTCATCCTTCAGGTCATTTAAACCGATCACCTACTGGGAAAGAAACTTCCACAGGAGAAGAGCAGTAGGGAGCAAGTGCCTTTTGCCGAACATCAGGCTTGTCCTGTTACCACAGATCCTCTTTTCCAGATGCATGAAGGGATATGCGCTTCAGGGACCTGAGCCAAAATATGAGCCTGTTCAAATATTCAGCGCATGAGGCAACACTGAGCATTTCTATATTTGGGGAAGTGCGCTGATTTTTTCCTCAAACTGACTATGATAGAGCTATACATAATGGGTGTTTGTGATGTTCATAACAATAATACTGTGTAATAATAGAGTATGTAATGGAGTAATAAATATCATTTAGGATGTGAGCCAAAGCCCAGTAAATTCATTAAGCAGACTAGATTTCCAGCCACTAGCAGCAGGCCTTGCACTTAAATCAGAATCACAACATGGGTTTCAGCAACTGTCCATCTCTAATAGAGACTAGAATATTTTTGGAAACTGACTTTAAAATGAGATGTTTGAATAAAGAAAATGCCCTCTCTTCCATAAATACTAAGTATGAAGCTAGGCATAATAGACATGAATGTGAAAATGGATGCATCTTAGCATGTCTTTGCATCTCAGTTTGATTGCACATTGTGAGAGCTTGTGGCTTGATGCCTTCTCTCCTGGAGCCTCATGATCACGCGAGCCAGGGCGATGGCTGATGCAGCGAAGCTGCCCCTGCAGCAGCAGCAATCTGAAGTGAAGTGCAAGGCACCAACCTCTTGCAGACTTTGGTACAAAATTTGGAAATTTCCATGCAAGTATTACTCTCTAAAACTGCTATCTCACATTTACACAAATCTGCCTGAGATTGTATTGCACGTGGTAGTAAAAACAAAGTAAGGGTGGTGTTGTGGAAAAGGCAACAGGGTCAGACTGAGAAAGCTTTCTTCTAACCCCAGCTCAGCAAGAGGCTTCCAATGCGAGACTGTCGGCTCATTTAGTCCCATACGTCCACCCTCCAGCTGCAGCCTCCTATAGGGCACAGGAATGTGCTCACTGAGTAGTCGGATGCACCATATTGTAGTAGCCCATAAACAATCTGCCTCCAGGATTAAAAAATTCAAATTGGTAGTTAAGGCTAAATGTTTTCATTTTTACTTGGGTACATCTTTACTGTTTTATAGGTATTCAAGGTCTGACACAGGGTTTGTGTGACTGCTCAAGATCTAAAAACTAATGTGTTTTTTCCTGTGCTTGAGGAAATACAGAGCTGATGTTTTATACAAAGACCAAATCCTTTGCCCTCCTAAAAAAGCATTAGCGATCATCCACGTACAGCTTTCCAAATTCTTGCCAATGTGACCGCTACATAGTGGATATAGAGAGATTTGAGGGTACTCAAAAGCTATTGCGTAGTTATTCCCAGTATGTTTTTCCAGGTAGATTCCTCCTACTGGAGATCTAACTGAAAGGCTGTGTGGAAGAACACTGGTAACTGAATGAGCTTATACATTTTTCTGGGTATTGCCAAGATGCTGGTTATGTATAATGCAAGCCAGCTGAATAATATAACAAATTAATATCAAAACTAGAAGAATATGTCATGGACATATTCTTCTAGTTTTGATATTAATTCTTATTATTTGACCAATATTTAAAGTTTAACTAGATATTCTTACTAGCAGTTTGTAATTTACCAAGCTAAAAAAGTAGAGAAACAAACGTTTTCTCTAAGAGTCAGTATAGATTGACGGGCGCATAAAGAACAGGCATTTCAGGAGAGAAGTTAGATCTACAGCAGAAGTGAAAGGGAGCATTTGGAAAGGGAGTCCTGGAAAGCGGGCATTGCTCCACCCGGGTGAACGGTACCGAGCAAAACCTGTGACACGGAGTGCCTGTAACAGTTGTAACGACGGACTGCAGGGCCCTTAGTCTATCTCTGCTGGAAGCCTTTTCGTTAACTGGTCTTTTAGGTGTTACACTGGATAGTACATGGGTGCACATTATAAGTTTCCACGTATTAATACACACACCTGGACATCTTACATTCCTCTGCATAATCTCTGGTGATGTCTACCCCTTTTTTTGTCTCGTGTGTAGTCCTTTGTCTGCAAAGTAGAGATGTTGCTGCTCACTAAAGATACGAGGAAAACTTTCATAATTCCATACTGACTGAACAACTTTAGATGCTATTTAGGCCCAAGGCAAACCTAATTAATGAGACTTAAATGCAGAATTTGCTCAGCCCCCCAGGTTCAGTGGTATTGTAGAAAGCTCCTGCTGTGATGATGCATTAGAGTCACAGATATGATAAAATGAGGCATACATTATTCTTTTTTAATCCTCTATTTTCTGGTACAGAACACCCCCCTCAGACTATGTTTTCAATGCTAACACTCAATCTGTTTCAAATAGAAATACAGTTTTCCCTTTCAGCAGGTTTCCTTCCTATTCCCATTTTGTACAATGGATAAATAACAAGGCTGAAAAGAATGCTTGTCAACTTCAATTTTGCCAAACATTTAAAAGTTATAAAAATAACCTTTAAAAAATCCCCAAACAAACCAAAATATTTCCACAATTTAAGTACAAAGATTACAAAGCTGAACAGACAAATTACAAACAAATAAACCCTGGTAGCCTGCAGAACCAAAATATTTTGTCATGGGGATCCTCCAAGTGAAAGAGCTCAGAAAGAAAAGTAAAACTGACTTTATGTAGACTTCTGTTGTCCAAATAAAAAGGCATGCAAACACACAAGGCAGCCACTGGATGCTTTTATTAGCTGCTGTTTGTAAAAATATAATGCCCGAGTCTGGAGTCCTTCAGATTTACGTACCCATGTGGAGCTTCAGGGATTACAATGGAGAACCAGGAGTTTGCCCAGCTGCTGCAGGATTGGACCCTCAGCCAGTGTGCACAGATTTTACTGGGAAAATATCCCTCTGAGTTAGGACTGTTAAATTTTTCACCACGACAGTTTTGCCAGTGAAACACTGAAATGAATACATTTACACTTACACAAAACTGCATGCTCCAGTTATGGCATATTTCTATATGGAAATGTAAACAAACTATACTGCTAAGCTCCTTTATATGAATATTAGAGCTGATTAGATTTTTACTATTTTGATTATACTGATAGGAGTAAAGCACAAAGCTTGCATATCAACAGTGCTTAAAATCAGACTGGCTAAGAAAATGTATTCACAAAGCTGGTTTGTTAAAGAGAAATCTTTTTGCTGCCCTTCTGTGGTACAGTTATACATTCACTGGCATCACAATTTCCAGCAATGGACGATGACAATATCTGTGGTATGTGTTTGAATCTGTTTGGAAAAAAAAAAAAAAAAAAACAAACAGCAAATCCAGAATAGATGAACTGAGCTGTTTTAACAGATGAAACAAGGAGTAAAGCAAGGGCATAGGGACTAATCCTTTTTTAATGCCAAACTGGAGATTTTTCCTCAAAGGTAAATTCATGTCAGTTATCTCGCTACAGAGACAGTCAGATAACCTTTCTTTGTTCAATTAAATAAACTAAATTTTGAGAGTGTGAGGACCATTTCTCTTTTTGAATGAATAGAAATTCTGTATTTCTAATCGTAATTGTTCTTCCTGGTCTCAGCAGTGAAGGTGGTTACCTTCCTAAAAAGTGGTGTCATTTGTGCCATTGGCACCAAAGGAGCCCAGTGACAGAGACTATAAATCAATTTACAGCCTGTTTAAAAGGAGGGGACAAAACCCATGAACATTAATTTAAAAACTGATTCAGATTACTGTTCTTTTAGGATTAACTAAAGTGGACTTCAATGTCCTTTGAGATTTTAGTGTTAGTGTGATAAAATTCATTGCTTTTAACAACAGACCGGTTTCAGTGACGGTGTTTTTTCAGTACATTGCACACACGTGGCACTGTACAGCAAGTGGAAGGTCACCTGATTAATCCTTGCTCCAAAGGTGTAAGTGGATATGATCGTATGCAATACAAAACCAATACATGTTGATTAGTGTGACAACGCTCCACTGAACAGATGTTTCTTGAAAGGAGAGTGGAAGCAGTTTGGTACAGGAGGCCTCCTTTGCCCTCTCCTGTGGTGGTAAGGTAAAACAGGACCTGACCACAGTGCTTCATGGTCACTGTGGAGTAGCAACACCCCCAATGCCAACCTGGCTCAAATCATATTTAAAGAAAAACCTTTAGTGAAGTCCATACAGCCATACATCCCCTGGAACTCCCAAGATGCCCTGGAGTATCCCAGTGCCAAGGTTAGCTTACTCTCCCAGCCTGTGGTCGTGAGTCACTGCTTGGCATACTTAGCTGTCCTCCCAGAACCGGTTCCTTTGAGGCTCATAAAATGCTCCTCCAAACCAGAGATGAATCTGTTTTACCCCAAAAGGACTGTTTATAGCTATGGCCAGCCCCAAACTCCATGCAGTTAGGCTCACTCACGCAGACAACCACCGAGTGTCTGGTCTGTTGAATAAGGCAGACTAGCACTTTCTTCTCTGAGCTGAAGACTTGTCTCAGGAATACAGAGATGTCTGTGTGGCAAAGGGCTGAGGCCTTGAAGTTACACAGGGATGCATACTCAACCCTGATGGATGTGGCTGTTGAAACCGATTTGATCTCACATGCCTCAGCTCCCCCTATGCCTACCCTGGGGTGGATCCACGCTGACATGGGGAGGAAAAAAAAATGACAAAAGTGTGAAAAAAACCCCATTCCTCTTATTTATTAGGAAGGAGGCAGCATCAAGCATGAGGGATCACGCGAAATCATTGGTCAGGCAACAAGGAATGAACACAAACTGAGGGGGAATGGAAAAAGCAGACAGACGATGCAAGGGAATCGGACAGGTCAGTTGTAGTGCCTTTCAGGACAGTTATTTCTCAGTGAACGACAATGTCTTGTTCCTGGTGAATCCGCACATCTCTGAATCTGGAATTTCCTCTTAAGGCTTCGTTGTGCTCGCAAAACCTAATGAAGATTTTGGTGAAATAGCCTGTCATGCAGAGAGCCTTTCTGCTGAAGTCGTGGGGTACGGGTCCCAGTACGAAACCGGTGGGAGAAGAGAATCGTGTTACGTGTGCTTGGGCAGGTCCAGGGTGTGGTGGCCATAAAGCGTTCCTCCTCCCACAGCTCCTATAGCTATTTGCTGGGGTCTCAGTTAGCAAACCCACTTCAAAATAGGTATCGCTTGATGCTTAAGCTTATTACAATGTCTGGGGCTTTTTCCCCCCCCAATTCACTAGAATGCAATTTAGTGTTGGAAAAGCTGCCATTGTTCTGTACAACCTCTAGCTGCTGGCTGTTGTTCGTCTGCCTGTGTCACTGGGCTGATCAAAGCCTCGCCGGCTTCACTGGAAGCATCACTTGTGAATGTGTCTGGAAGTGCCGCTTAATCACAGCGGCTCATCTTTCAGGGCAACCGCAGGCAGGGGAGCTTAGAGAAACGTGCCGGAGAGTCGGAGTTAACCTTTGGGAGGCTCTGGGAATCTTCTGTGGAACAGAAGGAAGAAGGAGGAGGGCGAGCCATGGAGGTAAAAAATCATGCAAGACTCTTAGGAGAACCCTGATTCAGCAAAACATGGATTTCCCTGCCTCTAACTTCAAGGCTGGCTGAGCTTAATAAAATGGCTAAGCAGACCCATAATTTTAGTTATGGCAAATACCCTAGTCTTCATTGAGATGGCTCACGCGCATAGAGTTGAGTACATGCTTAAATGGGTGGTGAACTAGCTCTCAGTAAAACGATCTTGTTAATGCACACTCTTGGTTGAAATTCCCAAATTGTGAAGGTAGGTACTTTCAGTAATGAACATCTACTCTTGAGGTGGCGTCACATGAGATTTTTTGCCTTTTAGATGTGGATGACAGGTTACTAAAAATCTGTTTCTGTCCACGTAGCATCATTGTGGTACTACCGTGTGCTGCGTACTCCAAGCTTTCCTCTGTGACTGTAGAACACTTTATCTGGTTTACGTTTATTATCTGGCCCAAGAAGAAACAGAAACACCTTTAGGTTTGCGTCATTACATTTCATAGAACAGTCTCATCCACACATTGAACAGATTAACAGAGTTATATTTAAATATAAGTAGGTATGGTGAACTCACTTGTTTAAAGTTTAGCATTTGTAAAGATGTATTTATAAGCAGTTTCCTGACACGTTCATACCAAACATGACACAGACACAACTGCTTCTGCACTCTCACACAATTCTTATTCAGAATTTCAGTAGAACCTCATTGTTGCTGTTAAGTTGTAGCTGTATTTTGTGGAAATGTGTTTTACTCAGAATTCCTCAAAACTCCCATTGACTCCATTCTGATCTGCATTTTTCTGTATAAGCCTAATAGTTAAAATTTCTTTGGGTTCTTCAGGTTTAGGATGAGCAATGATGTTACAGAATGAAGAACACACTTTGTTCCTGAGGAGACTTAAGTCTGCAAAGTCAATGTGTTTCTTCCATGCATCGAGTTACGCATGATATTTTTTGTAATATGAGGGGACAGGGCACATATCTGCAGCCTGTCACTCATGAATCGTCACTCATTTTGCTCAAATGATGTCCTTACTGAGGCAAGGTAGTTCACTTTGGTACGTGATGCAGGAAGGATCCTGTATAAATTGGCAGGAAAAAACAGTATGAACACTCAGTCATATTCCTTAAGTATTAGTTGCAGAGAACATGGTTATTCCTCTGTTTTACCTTTTCTTTCTGAATAGAAAGAGGAACTTAATTCATTACACCGAAATGCCACGTAGTTGACCTCTGCCCTGACCCCATATTCCGGGGGAATCATTCCTGCTCTTACAGGGGTGCGGGCGAGACCCGCCTTTGGTGCGGAGGCCGCTGCTTAAGCGCCGTTTCCTTGGTCCCTTCCTAGGGTCGGCAATGCGCCGGGATGGCGACAGAGCAACTGGAAAATAATTACAAAACACGCATCTGAAAAGAGGATGAGGAAGTGAAATCAGACGGCCTCGCCGCCCTACGGGAAAGGGAAAAAAAGAAATACGAATCCCTGAGCAGATGGCGAGTGTAAACACAGGGGAGCGGAGCCGAATTCCTCCCGGGGAGACTCGGACTTTCCCCCCCCCTCCCGTCTTTGCCTCTCGCCCGAGGAGGCTGCCGAGCCCGGCCCGCCCCCGCCCCGGCGCTGGGCTCGGCGGGGTGCGGCCCCCCGGCCCCCGCCTCACCGGTCCGGCCGCGGCGGGGGGCAGCGCCGGCAGGTGGCAAGGCGGCGGGGCGGGGGGGCACGGAGGCGCGCAGCACCCCCCGCGCCACGCGTGCACACGCGCACGCACAGAGACCCGCGCCACGCCACACGCAGGGGCACGCTCACCGGACGGACGGACGGACGGACGGACGGACGGGCAGGAGCCGCCCCGCATCGCGCCGCGGGCACACGCGCACCGCACCGGCACACGCGCGGAAGCGCCGCCCCGGCCCGCCCCCGCCCTCCCCACGCGCCGCCAATCCGCCCGCCGCGCGCACACACACACACACACACGCACACACACATACGTACATACACATACGGACACGCATACAGGCGCACACGCCCGCCCGCAAGATGAGTGACTGACGACTGACTGGGGTGCCGCCGCTGCGGACGGATTATTCACCCCGCGCCGGGGGGACGCAGGACACCGCCCGCCCGCCCAGCCAGCGCGCAAGCGGGGCGGCGGCGGCGCCGCAGGGGGCCAGGAGGGTCCCCAGCCCCCGCCGGCGGACGGCGAGCGCCCCGGGCGCTGGAGGAGCCCGGCGAGGTAACGCGTCTCCCCGGGCGGCACCGCCGGGCTGAGCCTGCCGGCGCGGCGCAGGGGGGAAGCCGGCCCAGGCCGCGGGGTGCCCCGGGGCGGCGGGGGTGCGCGGTGGAGGGGGCCGCCTCGCCTCCCGCCCCTCAGGTGCTGAGGTGATGCGGGCGGCTGCCGCCCCGGCCGCGGGCGGCCCCCCCCTCCGCCTGGCCTCGCCTCGCCTTCCCCGGCGGCGGGGCGGCGGCTCCCGGCCGCCCTGCGCCGACCCGCGGCGCGGCTGCAGCGGTGGCGGCGGAGGACCGGAGCTGCCGGTGCCGCAGCTCCGCGCTGATCCCCGGGAGCCGCGCTCCGGTAGCGGCGGGGATTAGCCGGGGCGGCCGGGGAGCGGCTGGCGGGGGGGGGGGGGAGGACGGGAGGACACCGGCCCCAGCGCCTTTGTGGCGGGGCGGGCAGAGGCTCGGCGCCCGCAGGTGTCACCCGGGGGCCGGCCCGGGGCAGTGCCAGCGCCAGGGCCAGGGGCCGCGGCGCTGGAGGGGGAGGCCCGGGGGCATGGTGGGGCCCGCCGAGCCCGGCCCGCGGTGGGGCAGGCGGGGGGGAGCCGGTGCCGCGGCGGCTGCACCTCTCTCTGGCAGTCAGCTCCGGCCTCGCTGCTGCAGGTGAAGGGGAGGAAGATCGGGTCCCTTTTTTGTTTGTTTTTGGCGTTTCTTCCCCTCCCCCCCGCCCCGTGTTTATTAAGTAATCTGCCATTTACCTGTAGGGATGACAGGGAGAAGTGGTTTCTGAAACGTGAATGGGTAGGGCCAGGGCACTGGTGCCGTGTGTGGCCTTTGCCGTGGGGTTGGATTTGGAGGCAGGAGCTGGAGGATGCTGCCTGTGTTTTGCAAAAAACGCGTGGCACGCTTAAAAGGTGGAGCAGATGGTGATGGTAGCGCTTATTATGGAAGAGGTTTGTGAAAATCCCCAAAGTCCCATGTTTCCTGTAGCTGGTTTTTGTGTTGCTTCTCCTGGCTGAAAGAGGTTGTCTTTCACTTTTGGCAAGGAAAAGAAAGTTACTGTGAGTTGTCTTGCAAAGGAACGGGGTAGTTCTGCTTTTCCACTGAGGAGGGAACCCACCACAGCTTTATGTCTCTGTCTCGCCTTTGAGATTGACAACAGTAAGTGTCTTGGCACAGAGAGAAACTGCGGTACGCTTTATTTTCTTATTGCACACCTTTATAGTTGAATGTAACTAGAAGGGAGACTCGGAATCTCCTCTTATCCTTTTCTACACCAGATGTGTTTTTCTATCTAGTATATATTGCACTTGAAGTGTTAAACTCTCAGGGGGCATGGAGATGGGATGTGAGGCAAGGTCTACTAGTTACTTCAAACAATTCTCCTTGCTCGTACTTAAGAAGGAGAGGAAAGGAACATGTTGTAAAAGCAGCTGAGGAATATATAATAGTGAAATATTAATGAACTGGAAGAGCTCGGATAGCAAAGACATTGCGCCTAATCATTCAGAAGGCTTCTTGTCCTCTTTACAGCTCCTCGTTGTATGTGTCTCTGTAGTACGAATGCAATTGGTGTAAAGGACAGCAATATTTGTATTTATCTAGCTAGAAGTAGTAATAGTACAGAAAATTTCTTGCATTGGTGATCATCTCTGCAGTGGCTTGCTTTAGCTGTGATTTTTGAGGCTGCTGTAGGACAGAGAATTATTGCAGAAACAGTAAAAGATATTTCAAGAATGTTTTCTTAGAAATGAAATAGAAAGGGCTGGAATAACCTAGAGGAACTCAGACCTGGAATAACCTAGAGGAACAACTAGCCTTAGAAAGTCCTCTTAGAGACATGATGATGACTCTCTTCACCCTGAAGTTGTTGTTACTCATCTCTAGCATCCCAAATAGAGAGCAACATCCCCTAAATAGGCAGCACTGTCTCGGGAGAAGGTAATACATGGCTGTCCAGGATCTGCTGAAAGCGTGTCATACAAACAAGGGATATTTTCTGCAAATTGGGGTTCCTTTACCCCTTGGAGTCTGGAGTGCAATGGTCCCTATAGTTTGAAGAACTTCCCCAGTTTGGCTTGGAGGGATACTAAGTGCTGCAGCTTTCTGTGGCAGTTTGGTGAGGAAATTTAGTTTGGTGGGAAAGTTGTCTGTCAGCCCACGGGGTGAAGTCCTGTAGCCCTGGCTGTAGTCCCTGGCAGGACATTTTGGAATAGCTGGTGCACATTGGCTTGAGCAAGTCCTGCTTTCTGGGAAGTTGCAGGTGCAGGCCTGAGTAGGGGCATAGACATGGGGAGCTGTACCAGAAGGAGGACCTGGAACAGTACATGGAGGTATGTACCATGTCTGGGTTGCAAGAGATAGATAGCATTTAGTGTTTAAATCTGGTAGTCACAGAAGATGCTGAAAAAGCATTTTGTATCCTCAGGTGTAAGCACATGGTTGTGTGAGAGCATGATCTGTCATGCTGCATAAGCTGTGTGTGGTTGAATTTCTCCTTGATTGAAGCCTAATGCCTCACATAAGCCTTTGTAGTTAAGAGCTGGACATTGAACAACTTGAAATAAATTTGGCAATGTTTTTGTTTGCTAGATAAAGTGTTTCATAAATTGCAAGAGAGATGTAGAGATGTTGCTCCATCTGGACAAATTCCTGCTCCTCCATGAAGGCTCATGGAAGATACTATGGCTTTGTTGGATTAGCCCTCCTGAAGTATTTGGAAGGTCAGAATTGCATGAGGTCAGTGTATGGTTTTTATGTGTTGTCGTGAATTGTGCAGATAAAAGGCACTGAGAAAAGTATTTTGTCAAAATGAACTTAATGGTAGATTTTGAAAAACACAAAAATCTGCACGTTCTGAGGACACAAAATTTTCTTAAAGTTTAAGTTCCTGGATTGCTTTCACTGTACTTCTGGAGGTATCCTAATATAAGGAGGCTGTGTATTTAGCAGGTGTTACAGACCTTTGAGGCAAGGTAGGAAGTGAAAGCTGCACTGTTGTTTTTCTGCGGTTGGTTAATACCAGTAAAGCATGCGATGAAATAGCATTTGTGTGTCAGTGAAAGTATTAATGGAAAAGAAGCCTTATAGACACTTCAAGTCAAACTAATAAGCTGTGCATACTTTATTTTTGGAATAACTACCAGCTTGTTAGGGGGAGGAACTGGACTGCATCCTCTGTCTTGCAGAAGTTACGGCTTGTTTTAAGATTCAGTGCCTCAGGTCTTCCTCTTGCGAGTAGTTTTGCTGCAATTGGAGGGGCTCATCACAGGGAGGGAAACAAAAGGAAACGTGTGCAGAAATAATGGCAAGTAGGGGCTGCGTTTATTTCCTGAGAAATAACTATGCAGCTTCATCAGGTTTTTCCCTCATTATTGCATTTACTTGGCAGTTTTCTGCAATGATAGTAAACTGGGTTACCTTGGTAAAGTAAATATGCTTTTGTATTAGACTTTAGCTATTGAATGTGCTGGCTGTGTGAGATGGCACGTAAAATAGAGAATTTGTAAGCACTTAAAGTGTTGTGTGATTTGTACTTGTAACATTTAATGTATTTTCCTATGCTTCAGCAAGGGCCTATAACTTTGAGATTATGGAAGATGCAACCATATGTTTTACATGTAGTTGTATTAAACTATAGCTGTTTGCTAGTTAAACATGTGGTAACTTGTACTTACTGCTTTTTGACTTGTTCTCACTGCACTAGAGGCAGACTGTATCGCTTAGCTAATATAAACTCAGACACTCTGTGATTGAAGACTATAGTATCATTTCTCCATTGTATGGCAACAAAATGTTAATGTTTCCTACAAAGTCTACCGCTTTTACATGAAATGTGATCTGTCCTGTACAGGATAGTTGTTTTATACTATCGTTGTACTTTATTATAAGGGAAAAGAAACCACAGGCAAGCAAAAAGTAAAAGCAGAAAAGTCCTGGATGTGGAAAAAGCAAGAAATTTTTAAAATACACTGTAGTCTGTTGCATGTGTTTTGTAATTCTGCAAAACAAACAAACAAACCTAAAAAAAAAAACAAACCCAAATACACTATTGAGGTGTATCATAAGATCTGAATGATGATGATTTTGTATCTAAATGTTCTAAGTTAACTATAGATGGTACTATTTCTTTGCCCTGGTTATTGCTATGAAAGCCCCTGTGAGTATTGAGGTATGAATGTGTAATTATTTTCTTCATAGATGGGAAACTGAAGCAGTGATTGCGTTGAAGTCACACAGTTGATTTGTGATAGAGAAAGACAGTTGAACTGGAACATGTATCCCAAGTACCACAGTCCTATCTTAATGGCTTAACTGTGTTAGTATAGTTTTTTTGATAATTTGGCATAGATGTGGGGACTTCCTACAGATCTAGTTGCAGGAGTTGGGTGTAAAGTTATGCAGCATTTTCTCTATAAACGCTAATTACTAGCAGATTATTTTTTTCAGTCTAGGAGAAAAAGCTTTTCCTGGCTTTTGTTTTGTTATTAAGTTTGAGAGAAGGCAGTTCAGCACTCCTAGAATGTAATGACACTTCTACATTATTTAAGGAAATACCACTTAATTTTTTATAATGCTCTAGCATATCAGGAATTTGAGATCCAGCTCAGTCAGTAATGCTTCTGAGGGTCACAGCTGTCTTCCAGTGTGAAGAACCAGTTGTGACAGCCTGGTAGGAAGCTTTAAAAAATACTGTTTGCCTATACATTTTGGTAGTGCAAATCATTGCTTTTGAAAATATATTGATTGGTTCTAGTGCATTTCCAGCTCCAGCTTTTTTCTCCGTTTTTTTCTTTTTGCAGTCTTTTTTTCAGGCCTCTTTCCTGCTCCTTCTTTGATGTGCCATCTTGATGTGATCTCTTCATATGTTTTAATGTGAAAATAGCCGCTCTCAAGTGATTTACTGAGTTTTGTATAGTACAGTGAGATTTAGATTGGGGTGAGAGTGTAGAAGTATTCAACAGGTTCCTCATCGGTATGTTGCTTGTGATGCAGTCTAAACCTTTTCATCTGAAGCAGAACCTGTGAAGCAGTGACATCTGTGCAAATGTCACCTTCCAGTCATGTTAACCTGCCATTGTTAGCCATGCCAGCAAAATCTCAGGCCCTGAGAAAGATGGAGTCACCTGGTACAGCCAGAATTTGGTAGGAGGGCTGTGCTGTGCTAAGGTGGTGATGGCAGCTTCTGCCCCCTCTGCCAGTCACCAAATATGCCAGCATTTTGTGGTTTGTATTTTTTTGGTTCCAAATTCTGCAGTTTCTAGCTATATTTAGTGCAGTGCCAGACTGGGGGGTATATTTCTGAACTATCCTGGACCATTTATTTATTTATTCATTTATTTAAAGTGTTTTGTATTCATTTTTTACTATATGACTGGTGAGGAGAGGGAAGAGCCAAGTTTTGCTATCAGTTCTCAGAGAAGTTTTGGCCATTTAAGCCAGTGGCAGAACTGCTACTGATTTGAATAGGAGTCTTGGTGACTGCTTTAACAGGTTTTATAACTTTAAAGTATGCAGGCTGGATTCTTGATGACCAACTGAACATGTTGTGGCATAAGTACAATGGAAATAGAATAACAGTCCTGCCAAAAATAAGATTGCCTTTCATTTTCTTTATTAATTGTCACCATACTTATTACTTTAGTCCGTGCAAGAAAAATAATATGTAATTCTGCTGTTAATGCAGGAGCTTTAAATAAGAACTTAATGTACATATTGAAAGGGTGAAAGTGCTAACAAGCTAATTTCATTTGCAGTATTCAGAAATATTAATAAACTGCCTTGGTAAGCAGATTCTTCCAATGATATATTAATGTTTTTTCTCTCTGTATTGCTGAAGGGAGGTGACTGGCAGAAAATGGCAATAGGGAAAATGATGTGGCTTTCCCATATTTATTTAAAGTGGTGCAGCAAGTCAGTGTACATTCTTTCAGATTCACAGGCCTCTCAGATATCTTGAGAGCTCATCATGCCTTCAGCTGTAAGTGCAAGTATCAATTGTGCTTAAAATGACAAAGTAGTAGCTATAGATAATAAATATCAATATGTGTTAAATTTTTAATATTTCTTGGTACTTAAAGCAAGTATTGTTGGGATGCACCATCTGTAGGAAATGGCATTTACAAATTGGTATCGTGTAACACGAATATTGGTTTCGATATGCATGTAGAAGCGCAAACGTGATATAATCACTTGTTGCATGACTACTTGGCTATTTGGAAAACACCCACGTAGTATGTGAAGGCTCACCTGTGTGTCTTCCAGAGTCAGTCTGTGAAGGCATTCTAACTGCTCCACCTGGAAGGGATGTGGTGTGCAAAGGTGACAGCAGGCTCTGCCCTCCTGGTGAGTAGCAGAATCATGTGGTTTTGTTTTGTGTGAATTCTCTAGTGTGTTGTAGCTATAGTTAGTGCAGCAATTATAGTATGGGTAGAAGACTCAAGCATCCTAATTTGTTAGTGTTTTGAACCCATTTTTTTTAATGTAGCAGCTCTAAGCTCTGTGAGAAATGTTGGCCCCGTAAGCCAGTGGCAAAACTGCTACTGATTTTAATGAGGCCTTGATTATACCCTTAAATAATATTTTAGTGTCTGTTAGTTTGCTTTGTACAGCATTTATTTTTGTCAAGGACTGATTTTCAAAAGTTACCAAGCATGCACTGTTTTGGTGGTTTTTGTTAAAACATTAAATTCTTAGTACCACTAAAAATTAGGTTATCAAAATCGCTCTTACAGTGAGTTAAGAGTCCAGAAGAATAGGAATAGGAATTTTAGAATGGTCAAGACACTGCAAATACAATTGATGTAAGTTCAGTGTGTCTGAGAATAAACTGTTCTGCACCTATTCTATACTAATGGTAATTACGCAAGAGCAACAGTATCAGGTGGGAAACAAGGCATTTAGAGTTTTTATGAAATCCAGCTGGAGCAGAGGTTAAAAAGACCAGGGATGTTAAAATGATTGCCTGGATTTTAAATTTTCAGAAGTTGATGAATAATGGGAAAGTAGAAGGAAGAATATAAGATTTGGGAAAACTGTGTTTCAAAATAAAATTGAGAAGAGAGTTGCGGAAAACATGCATATGGAGTAGATGAGGACGAAGTAAAAGGAATATAGAGAAATCAGTTTGTCAGCTGTTAAGAGTTGACACCGTAAATGGTTTCTTTTTATCTGCTAATCTTTATTTTATAGCTAGCAAACTCTGGGGCATCTGCTGAGATGGGGAAGAGAAAGAGATAGAGGAGAGGTGGTGAGGAATGAAAGAAAAATAATCTGTTATGTTCTCCCAGCTCCGTGCCTTTGTTCTGCTCTACCACAAAAAGGCTGTTAGAAGAAATTTAGGGATTAGTCACATTAGCCGTAAGGTAATCTCTATCCTCTCTAAGCCCTTATTTTAACATCCTGATCTTGGTCAAATATGGTTTTGGTGGCTGACTGTCTGTGGCAGGGTCTCAGCATATGTCACACCAGTCTTTAGTACTTGCTCATGGCTCTTAATCGGGGAGTAATGTACAATTGTCTGTTAATGATAAGTTTTGTTACAGGTTAAACTTTTTAACAGGCAGAAATCAGAACCAGAAGCTACAAGGCTGCTTTGAGCTGTCAGATCTGCAGCTCTGCTACACTTCTGTGTATTTCAATGTACAGAAAAGTTAGTTTGAACTTTTTTCATTTAGTGTTTGACATGAGTGAAGAGCATGCAAAGAGCCACCTTATGTGGCATAGCTAAAGGCCTAATTACTTATTTATATATCTGAATCATCTTTGTCAAGAGGTGCATATCATTTATACCTATAATAGTTTCAAATTAAGAGTGTTAGCAGATCAAGAAGACTA
The DNA here is from genome assembly GCF_047370975.1 of Nipponia nippon. Classification (NCBI taxonomy): domain Eukaryota; kingdom Metazoa; phylum Chordata; class Aves; order Pelecaniformes; family Threskiornithidae; genus Nipponia; species Nipponia nippon. The sequence continues at coordinate 51,106,409 of NW_028262380.1, forward strand.
GGGTGTTAATAAGACTTGAATGAAGTTTTTAGCTAACCCATCCTATGAGTTGCTTACAGGCATATATAATATTCCCTAGACACCGTGGGGGTCAGTTTTCTGGGGTAAATACTGCATGCATACATACATATATGCATACTACAAATATTCTTTGTGAAAGTCAGAAGGTAAGCTGTGGTGCTTTCAGTTGAAAGCTACGCTCTGTTCTAGATGTGGAATAGCGAATGGTTCAGAAAAAAGGCTTTCTTTCATTTACTTTCTCTAGTACAGTAAAATCCAAACATAAATTCGCAGCTTTTAAAATCTACTCTCACATCTCTACTTAATAACTGGGGGGGTGGGGGGAGGAGTAACAAAACAAAAAAATACTACTCATCCTGGTTTTAAGGAATTTCATATGTTGTGGGCAAGATGTTTCTGAAAGCTCTATGTTAGCAATACACGTTATTTGTAGCCTTAGTTTAAGAGGGCCTTAGCATGATAATATTCATTGAAGAAGGTAAGCAAGAAGTTACTATTGGAAAAGGGTGTGAGAATTTTAGTTTGTCTGTTTTCTCATGCTTTCATTTGAATTTGATTGAGATCCTACAGTGTAGCTGTTTTATTGTGATTCTATATGCTTTGAAAATAGTCAAGGGGGGAAAAAAAGGTATGTGTAAAGGAAACAATTCTCTACTCGCATTAATGAGTCTTTTTTCTTTATAGTTTGCAATTGCCCAGGATAGTGCATGTGACTTCCAAAATGCTGAGGTTGAACACCAGAGAAATCGTAAAACACTTACACAGCACTATATCTTTATGCAGCATTTTCTAAATGTAGACTAAGTCTTTGTCATAGAGAGTTTGTATAGTTAAAATAAAACAAGGCTTGACATGACACAGAACAGCTTGAGAGAGGCATGAGAGCTATTGGTGAGGAACTGTGAGGAACTGAACAACAGTTTCAAGTCAAGGATTTGAGGAAGGCCTGAAAGGACAGTGAAGTCATAGATAATGAAGGAATTAAAAGCTGTTTACAAATGTACGCTTATGGGTCTAGATCCTCAGCTAGTGCTGTAGTATTGCTTCCTTCAATGGAGCCAAATGCACCTATTGCTTGTAGCTCCTGTTTGGCCTTGTATTTGTTAGGCTGAGCAGCAGCTGCTGACGGCTGAGTGAAAGAAGGATGGAGTAGGCAGGCCATGCAATAGCTTTTGAACTACAGCGCCGTTAGCACCTCTCCCTTGGTATATTGTTGGTTCTACTCTCTTCCTCTTGAAACTGGTTTTCTGTCCTGGAAGTCAAAAATGAAGCTTGCAAACCTTTGGTAAATTGTGTTGCTCAGAGGACAGATGAAAACACAATACGTTCAAAGTAGCTTATCCTGATTTCCTATGGAAACAATACTTGCTATCCTACTGTCCTGGTGTGTTCTTTGTACATTAATCTGAACCAGATATTTTTGAACTTGTTGGTTGCTTTCAGCAATATTTGACAAAAGAATAGAAGTCTTAAAACTTAATTAAAGTTTTAGTAAGTTTTGAGAAATCAGAGGAGAGAGAGACCCGTGTTAAGTTCTCTGGCTGAGAGAAAAGCTGCCTGGTGAACTCATTCTGTGATCAGTATCAAAGAGTCAACCTAGGAGAGGAGTCTTGTATATGTCCTGGCTGCTGGGAGCTTCTTAGAAATTAAAATGAACTAACCACAACATGCAAATCTGTAGGTAACTAGGCCTTGTTAGATCTGGCACTCATAATGATATGTGAGAAAAAAGCCTGAGTGATTTTCTTAAGTTTTTTGTTTTGTTTTTGTTTTTTGAATGGTCTTTCTCCCTCCCTCTGGGTTATTCTTATACCACCTTTTCCAAAAGCGTAGGGTGGAGCACTCGTTCAGGGTGTTGAACTGACGCCTGCCTGATGAGAATTGAGCTGTTCAAGCCCATATGCTGTATCCTTTTACACCACCTGAAGATTTGGCTTTGTTTTTGTTTTTAATACTTACCTACCTGAAGTCCTCCTCAAGGAGGCGTGTTGCAGGTATGGAACATTTGTTAAACTTGGATTTTGACTGAAAAGGTAGCAGGTATTGTGTTTTTAAGTTAGTCTGTTTTCACTGACATCCAGCAAACCTATCAGCACAGGCAAAGGAGGCCACACTTGACTTTTTTGTTGTGTGTTGTCAGAAAAGGATGAGGAAAGCCGAAACAAAGCCCACTGTCATGAAGGTGCAGATTAATTGGTTTTGCTTTGAACTAATGCACCTAAGTGCTTGGAAGAACAGAAGCCGTGCCGACGTAGTGAACTGCGTATTGGGCTGGCTATGGTGTAAATAACTGAAGGAAAGATCCCCATTACAGATACCCAGCTGAAGAAGGGAAACTAGTAAACTATGGTCTGTTGCCATTCAACATCTCTCTGGTTCAAGGAGGTGTGTTAAAAGTAGAGAAGTAGGAGAAAACTTCAGATAGAGGCATCTGTTTTTCTGTCCAATAGCAAAACACTCACCAATTAGTAGTGAATACCAAATCCAAATATTTGTATTCAAATAGCATGTGGTCCTACCAAAGTATTTTAAGTGGTTTGTTGCTCTAGTAGAAAATGAGTTTAGAAATAAAGCAAGGGAGTCTTAGTATCAAGAGGAGCTTAACAGACATATGGAATGGTAAATTTCAGTACTTCAGTCTTTACGCTAAGATTTAGAAAGCATATTATGTTTCTGAACTGTAGCCGATCACAGTTTATGGTGGGGAACATACAGAATAAGTATTGAAGAGAGTGACTCTGAAAAATAATGATATGGTGTGAGTGTTTGGCACAGTGACAACAGCAAAAACCTCCTCATGTGGTTACTTGTTTTGGAAAAGAGTTTGGGCAGGGCACCATGGTGATTGTTCAAGAGCATGTTTATGTATAAAATGAACTTGGTTTGCTCTGTCAGACAGGTGTGCATTGCCCCATTCCTGTAAAATCATTTGCTAAGCTTGTGTGCAGAAAATGCACCTGTTTAACTCAGCTGAAATTTTCATTCCAATAAACTGGTACAACACAGTGACTCAAGGGTGAAGCATCCTTTTTAAGCTGGGATTCTTGCTTTGGCACTGTGATAGTTTTGCCTTTGTTCACGTTAGTTGCGCTTCAGTCAGTGCTGGTTGCGCTTCAGTTGTGCGCTGGTTACTGTATATGTGTATTAGAAAGACCTTCTGTAATTTATCAATTATGAATGATTGTTATTCAGGAAAGTTGTTTCATGGGCTACTTTATTATCTTGAATACCACAGACCTATAATACTTAGGGGTTTACCAGAGGGATTTAATGAATCTGTGACAACAGAAACAATTACAGGGGTGGTGGAAAGAATCCTTGAATGTATTATTTTTATTTCCCTGGAGTTAATCTTCACATATCAAAGTAAATTAACCAGAATATGCTGCTTAGATGTCTTCTGGATTCCCAAGTCAAAAGCTATTATGAACAAAATGCGATTCTCTTTATTCCCTGTCCTACAATCCTTACTCAAAGTATGCTCCTAGTGAAGTCAATATAACTGAACAAAGTAATATTCTGCATACATTCATGGTATTAAGGGAAAGATGCCAGTCACTGCGATACATATAGGTGAAATTATTTTGAGACATATATCGCCATGAGTTTTATTCTTCTCTGTTAACTAGATTTTTGCCATTAGTTAATCAATGCATGTAAAACAAACAGCTGTTTTTCCTGTAATGAATGCTAGGTTGTAGCCTGTCATATCATTCTGGGAAGATTTTTATAAAGGGTACAATGTTTTGTCATGAACTTAGTTTTCAAAATCAATTGAAGACCTATGGAGACATGTGCTGTGCTAGAATGGAGTGTTTACATGCCTCACTTTGTCCATTTAATGCCCTAAGGGTTTTCCTACCGAGTGGCATTTACCGGAGAGGTCAGATTTGATGGAAATTGGAATCATATCCTGGCTGGAGATGAAACAGAATATATTTCGTATTTGTTTATTTGTCTAGGAGTAGACACATACAGAGATGAATTTCAGTGTAATCCTCAAACCGTTTACTATGTTTTGCTAATCTCTACAGCTACATCTGATTACAAAAGAAAAAAAAAAGCCACCGGTAGGCTTTAAAAGTTTCTGCCATCTGTCCTGGTGTTTACCCTGCGTTCACTGTAAGGATGTATTGTGAGCAGCTTGACAGGCTCCCCGCGTATTGCAGCCTTTTATGCTGTTTTTACCTTCTGTCTCTCTTTTGGGCTCTGTCTGTTCAAATGGAGCGGCATGTGAGTCTTCTGTTTCACCAGAACAATGTGGATCCTCAGATCCTTTGCTTTGGTTGCTCAGCCTAGCAGCTTTGGATTTGGGACCTTCTTTTTATACTGTACTTGAAACAGCAGCTTGCGCAGTGAAGTTTTCACAAGGAACAGGTCTCCTAGGTCTGTTCCAGCAAGAGGAACTGTGTGCTTTCCAGCTCCTTCATCCTTGGGATCTTAGTGCTCATGGGCTGGTTTTACCCTGCATGCCTTGTTAGCTGACTGCGTCTCCAGATCCCTACCATGTAAACGACTGTACCCTTCAGCTAGCTTTCTGGATTGTGCTTGTCCTTTATCCTCATCTGACACTTCGCTGTTTCTGTCTGTTGGGGAGATCTCGCTAGATTTGAAACCAGAGGAGGAGGGGGATGGCATATACTTCTAGCAAGACAATAGCTTTCTGGCAGCTCCTGGCCTACTTTATGGTGTGTATGAGTTAGTGTAGTTGAAAGGAATATGATTACTTGTGATTGCTGCGGAGGAACAGGCTGTCGTCTTTTGAAGAGCTGAGTAAGGCGCACAATTCACAACAATGTTTTCCATGCTGAAGTACCTCATTTATCTAAATCACATTTTGTCAATGTCCTGCATGTACTAAACAATATGTCATTAAAGCTAGTCATGACCTCCACGGGCTTTTGAGAAAATACTATCATTACTGAAAAGCTGGGTTAATCTCTCCCTAAATCCATAAGTAATTCAGGCTGTTACTGTGGTTTCAGCACTCTTCCCTAGAAAGCACAGACCAGGCGAGTGATGGATATCAAGAAAATAATCTACAGATACAAAATCCGAGAACTAATCCCTGTATTTTAAAATATTCGATGAATAATTTATTAAAATACTTTAAATATTTTAAATATTTAAAGTGTATTTAAAACACCATTTCAGCAACTCTCGTTTCTTTGGATTTTTCTTTCTAATTTTTTCAGTTCATGACAGAGGTTTCATGTATGCTGATATCCCCCTCTGCCCCCTTAGGCCGTATTGAAATAAAGTATTAGTTCAAGACATGGAATTGGTGATGTCACTGCTTGGGTACAGTAAGGCATAGATACCTAAAAGATTTCAAATTTCATGGTGGAAATCCCTTAAAAGAAAGTTGTGTATTTAAGAGAGAAGGCCGTACTTAATTTGAATTATTCACACAACTTGATGGAAAGAATGACTGCTCTCAGAAAATGTAATTATCAGATTTTAAAGATTTTTGGTTTAAAGAATTTTTGCATCCCCAATGTACGCATTCTCTAGATCAGTTGTGATGTGAAAAATACAGTAAAAATAATATTGGTAAATTGGTTTTTTGCGCTTAAAATGTATTATCTGTGTTTATTGATTGTCATTGGCTGTGACAAATAAAATTAGGTATAACCAGTTTTAAATAAACCCCATATTTTTCTGACATTCTCTTCGTGCAATGGGTATGTAAACTTGAAGCTTCATGCCAAAGTGTGTGGTGAAGGTTAAAAGTCTGTATGTTTTCAAGGGAATGCAGGACAAGTTTATGGAAGTGAAATCCAATGAGCGTTACCAAGTATGCAGAACTTCTGACAGGAAAATGGTAGGACACAGGAAGAATATTTTTTGGGGGCAGTATCTTCTGTCCTTCCTGGACACAACATTTTGCCCATGCCTGAGGCGGGTGTGTGGGCTGGCTTGCATTTTAGGAATGGCTACGCCAGATCAAAGTTCTGCATTTACAAAGCGTCCTCAAATTAAAAGTGTTTACAGTTGTGGAAATTAAGAACTGAAAGTCTTTGCGAGAGCTAGTTATGTCCGCAGCGCCTAAGATAATGCAAATTGCATGAGTTGATAGTCTTATTCTGTGAGCTAGGGGAATGCTGCTGATCTTTTTTGTTTTTTGAACTTTGATAATCCACTGTCCCACGTGGCCAAACAAGGGAAATCTTGATTTCTATGTATCAAATGATGGCAACAATTTCTTGGCAGCTGAATTAATTTCGGATTCTGTAACATGACTTCAGATTAGCATTGGATTTCTCATAGCTAATGGTATTTTAGCTTCTCAACTCTAGTCATAGGAAGAAAAAAAAAATCTTCTCTCTGAAGTATTTGTGTTTTAAATCTGATCTCCTCTACTTTCTTACGTAGCACGTGTGTGTCACGGTTTGACCCCTTAACGGATAGTGGTGTGAAAAGCACTGTGGCCATGACTAGCATCGCTTCTTTTCAAAAATCAGTTCTTAATCTTTGTTCCTAGATGAACAAAAAAGTTGTTAGTGTATACATAATAAGATGAATTCAATTTCAAAGAGTGATCTGTGCTGCATAATAAGATGAACTCACTTGTACAGCGTTCATTTTAATAAGCTAAATGAAACACCTCATGAATAAGAAACAAAGACTTAAGTCACCCTTAAACTACATGAGAAAAACAGTGACTTACTGAAGTAGTGGGTAACCAATCCCCATTTCATGCAGGGAATGAGGCTGCAATATGTCTCTGCACAGGCGAGTACTGAGCAGAAATAAAGGAGGTGTTTTTCCTGCTGTAGATTTTGTTAGTGAGACTGCTTGCTGGAATCAGTCAGTTTGGTGTCTTGCATTGAAAAATATGATGTCAGCTTGTGGACAGTTTTAAAGAAAATGAGGGAAGCCTGTTCAAGAATCAGAAAATGTTTTACCCTGAGGGGTTAAAAAAGGTCTGCTTGTTTGAGTTAACAGGTTAAAAAAAGGAACTTCATAAATAGAAATATGGAAATGGAAGTGCAGGTAAGAGGAAGCTTCTTGAAATAGGGTGATGTTTAGTAGTTGGAAGTACAAGAAGAGCTTCTGTGAAATCTGGAATCTGAATATGAAGGAACTAATTTGTGTAGACTGTTATGTAGGAGGTCTGAAGCGATGCTCATCTTGGTTACTCCATCCCTAAAATCTGAGAATGATAGAGTTATTCTTGGGATGCACACTATCACATGGTAGATTTTATTTTAAGACTCTGATGGATGGATTAAAAAAGTGATTATTTTCAAAGAGTCCGCAGTCCAGATATCTTCTCTTTAACGCTAAAGTATTTTTAATATGAAAGTGTTTTTCACTGCTCATGCTGCTTACTCTGTCCATTAATTTTTCTTTTTTTTTTTTTTTTTTTTTTTTTTTACAGCATAGAGTAGGAAAATGATCTAGCCTTCATGTTCTTGCACATTAGGACAGACTTAATAAGAAAGTTGATGGAGAGAGGTTAATTAATTTAATTGGTTTCCATGGGACTTAAAAAAATAAATATGGATACAGTTCATTTTCTCATAGAAGACTGTTTTCTGTAAGCCTATATATTGAATAAAATTTGGCTTAAAATCTGTTTGGAGGAACTTACTCTGATATGGCCTAAGGCATAGGATGGCTCAAGTTTTTGGGGTAAAAAGAGGGATCCAGGACCTGAAAAGTGCTTCCCTCCATCCTTGGCAGCAAATGTCACCCCCCAGGCCACTGCAGAAGTGGCATCCATGTTGTATGCCAGAATGTGTTCAAGAGGAGGTGTTCAGCTGCTAGGTCTGCGATCACGGCTTGAGCAGCTGTTCTGCGTCTCCTCCAGGTGACGGGCCAGATGGAAGTGTCCCAGGTGCCCGGTACGGCCCACAGTCTGTCCTCTGGATGGTCCACATGGTTAGCCAGTGTTCATAGCTCTCATGGTAGGCTTTTCCTGCTAGTCTAAGTGGGTTTTCTAAAACCTTACAATTCTGTTGTGTAAGAGTATGCTTCAAGTCTTGCTTTCTTGAGAATACCGAATGAAAAAGATCAGGCATTTTTCTAACTCAGAAATTGATTATGGATTTTGCTAAACAGAAACTTACGTGTCTTTCCCCCCACCGCCCACCTACGACTGCAGCTGCTTTCCTTGTTATCTGCTGGCCTTTTGCCTTTTACATCTGTGGACGCATGCAGTTACAGTCACTCCCTATCCTACATTAGCAGTCTGTGCCAGGAGGAGCCCTCAGAGACCGTGGCTTAACTCTGCTTAGGCTTTGCTGTACAAGCCTGTTGTCAGACAAAGCTTCACATTGAATTCCCATTTTCATTATGAAAATGTGCATCTAATTGGTTCTTTCAGCTAACTGAAATGAAAGATGGGTGGCATCTGTTTAATAAACTCCATCATCATCTGGAGATTAAAGGGGGAAATATTTATACTTTCCTGTATCTTAGTATTGGCTTAGTATTTCTGTAGGGATTCAATGCTGACCTGGAGTTTTATAAGACACTTTATGCAGTCAGTACATGGCTTGAAACTGTTATGAACTGTTTCCATATTGACATTTTCTTGGACTCTAGTGGATATCTAAATACCTTACCCATAAATCTGAACCCACAGAAAGAGAAAGTGAGCTTTACCAGACTTTTGTCTGAGCTGTCCAGTACAAAAACCCTAATTTAACCAGGTTTCTCTCATTTATTTCCGCTATGATTCTCTGTATTTTTAGGACTTCAGTGTATGATATATTTTCTTTTTTTCTTTCTTTCTTGGAAATGGTACTTCTCCAAAGAATTCTTTATGCCAAGAGTTATAGTCAAACACATTGACATTTCAAGAGGAAAACAAACCAAAAAAGTTTGTAGATAGTTGAGGCATACCGTATGTTGTCCACCACTTTGCCGCAGCTGGATTCTTCAGAAGATTGTTGTGGTAGCATTTCATGGAGTGAAGTGTATGGAGGACACATGGCATGTTTCTTGGCTGACTGTAAACTTCTAACTTTCTTGTGTATAGCACAAGCATAATGCTTTTTTAATATAGTTTTTTTGTGTGTGTAGATATATGAGAGAGTTGATTTTATACCACAATATTGTAGAGTAGTGTCGTAAGGTATAATTAGGCAAGCTATAATTAAACTACTACTGAGTTATGTAGTTTAGGATGATACATTATTTCCTTTTGGATTGAGGCCATTTCTTTCATGTGGTTTCCATGTCTGTGATTTCTTGTTCTTCAAAATGTGATTAAAGACTCAGCAGACATACGCAGCTAATGACGTAGTGGGAAGTTCAATATTTTAATGACTTTGAGGCGTAAAGCCCCCCCCGCCATGTTTATTTCTTTATTTAAAATGTTATTTAACACTTAATCTATGCAAATGAAATATGAAAAAAATAAAACCAGAAAATACAGCATCTGTGGCAAAGCCGAACCTTAGATATTTAGGACATTGGAAGTAAAGGGCATGTTCAAAGGCTGTCCTTTGTGCATCAGCTGAAACTACTGGGATGCCATGTCACAGTAACAGACTGTAGTGGGAGCACTGGTTGCTGACTGAGAGGCCGGTCATAAGCGTTTTGGTGACTGAAGGATTTGGATGGGGGTGTCCTGTTCTAAGGACTGTCCTTGGTTCTGCCCAGTCAGCTGTGGCAGGCGAATTCCTGGACCAGTTTGGATCAACCGCTTCAATGCCACGTTCCAGTTTTGGTTATAGCAAAAGATAAGAGGGATCCTCAGGACATTGGTGGTGCCTGCATCAGAAATGGGAATGTGCCCTTGTGGAAAAATGTGGACGATGAGTGATATAGGTAGAGAGGGACAGCAGTAAGGGCCTGTGAGGAGGGAATGGAGAAATATGGTGTCAAGGAAAGAGTGATGTTTTATGTGTACCTGTGGCGGTTGTGCGCCAGGAGCTTGACAGTGTGTTAGAGGATGACAATAGGACTGCTGACCTTGAATGATGCTCCTTTTGCCCCATGACAGCTGGACAGCTGTAGCTCTTTGGAATGAGCCTGTTCAGCTGGGGACCAGGAGAGGCTTCAGAGAAAAGGCAGCAGCACCAGTATCGGATGGACAGTCTGACAGTGAATGTTGCTTTGCTTCTCTTTTTTTCTGAAAAAAAATTCTGAGCAAACAAAACGTACACTGTGTTTGTGCATATATGCTGTGTAAAATGTACATATTTACATAAGCTTTCATCCTTTTGCGTACACGATTTCTATGATAAAGGTGTTTGCTGCGGCCTGGTGGAAACTGTTGTGTGATCCGTTTGACTAAATGTTGTTTTTGTAAAAAGAATTCTGCAGTAGTGATGATCTTAAAAATTGGTTTAAATTTTCTTTGATTTTTTTTTAAATTTATTTTTCCCTGTGAACTGTGGTATAAGTAAAAGTAAGGTGGATTAAAACTTAAGAACAAATATCTGTTCTGCTATGAGAATATATAATGCTTTATTAAAACTAATAGCAGATATTTTTCAACTACTTTAAAACCTTTCTATCTCCTTACCATAGCAGTAATATTTAGTGCTTACACAGTGCTTGACCTTTCCAAAAGCGCTTTACAAATATTAATTAATTGTTTTCTGAGGTTGAAAAAGCTGCACGGTGCAGAACGTGGGCGGGAGCAGTGGGGACAGCCGGGCGGGGAGAGCGGCCTGCGCCTTGCTGCACCTCATTATTTCCTGTTACAAAGACTGTTGTCGGAGGTGCCAGCCGCCTTTCATCGTCCTTCCCTCTTGATAGCTCTTATCTTGAGGAGTCCACCCTGCGGATTTCTTAATGAATCTCTCCTCTGACAATACACCATGAAGTTTTGCCTCCTATATACTTTTAGGCCCACTGAGGTTTTCACTGGAAAACTGCTAATATAGCTACATTCTCTTAGTATGCCTCAAACTAGGAGTGATTAGCATTTGTGTGGTACCTTCCAAAAAGCGATGTTGAGGAGTCTAACGAAGCTGGCATTTCCCCATTTTGCAGATGTATAAAAAAATTAAAGCTCAGAGAAGACAGAATTGGAAATAGCATATTGGTTTCCTGGCAAATAGCTTCTCCTTAAGTGAATGAATAAGATTGTCTTAATATGGAAAGCAGAAATGCTTTGAATTATGAAAAAGAACAAGATTACAGGACTTAAGAGGTGCAATATATTTTATATCCCATGCTTAAGTCAGAGGAAAGGAAAAGCCAATATCCATGCATGTTGAATAGGGTTCACAGTAAGATAGTGCATACACATGGGAATTTGTGTAGAAAAATGCTTGCTACTGTTGTTATTTAATTTTGTCAACAGATTGATTAGCAATGGCAAAGTAAGCTGAGTACCAACGGCAAAAAATCTTGTCTTGGACCACACCCATCACCGTTGCTCCATGCACTTTAGTGGAACTGTGTTGATTTTTGCCAGCAGAGGAACTGGCACAAATCTCTGTTTAAATCCCAGTTTTGTTACCAAGCACATTACACTGTGTTCCTCCTGAGCGCTTCAGAAACACTGAAACACTTCTTTCCAGTGCTCTCTCTCACTGGTACATCAAAACCAGGACTGCTGCTGTTACAGATTTTCCTCACCTCCAGCTGCCAGTTATAGGCATAGCTTTAGTGTTGTGCTCCTCTGCCTGTGGTGAGGTATGATTGTAACATCTGCCCCGGGCTCCTGTGGCCCTCTGCGCTTCTGCAGTAGTTGCCTGGGCTGCAGCTTGCCAAGTTCGAGTGCGCTTTTCTTTGTGTGTCTTGCCCCATCCTGTCCAAGGAGAACAGGATGTCATTTCCAGTGATCCCACAGGGGCTTGGAGTTGAAAAATTGAATAGGAAAGGGAAGAAGGTGTCAAGAAAAGAGGAAAAAGGCAGGTGAAATCCGGAAAGAGGACTCATGTTCAAATGTGTCAGACATTTTTTTTACCTGGTATTAGGTTTTTGTAGAGCAATGTCTGCTACGGTTTCAGGAAATGGTATAGGCATTTAAACGTTAAAAAAAAATTGCTTTGCTTTTTATTTAAAGTCAGTTTTTTTTGACCTTCCAGAAACAGAAACTTGATTAGCTGATGATCGTGATAAATAATTATTTCCTGAGAAGTCAAATGGACTCAGCTGAGATGATAATTATTTTTTTATCACCTTTGTTAGCGAAGAATAGTCAGTCTAATATGTTATTGCCTCTCTTTGCTGTCTTTCACTGCACATCTTAGTTAAGATTTGGACTTTCTATTAGGCATTTTGCAAAGTACGAACACAGATATGGCAGAAATAGATCAGCCTCTGGCCTATTTAATCCAGTGTCCTGCCTTGCACAGTAAAGAGTGGCAAGGGCTCCAGGAGGAGTTGCCGATGTGACTCGTACATCGGCATTGCTTTTATTCCTTGCACTTTTGAGATTTACTAAAGCCATGAAAGCTGAGATTTAACAAAATATTTGGATAGGATGTTGATACTAAATACCGTAGTCATAAGCATTGTCTTCTCCATAAAAATGAATGCAGTTTTTGATTCATTCCAAATTCTAGCCTTTGCAACTGGTAATGGGCCAGGTATCTGCGATCCTTGGTACCACTCAAGAAATGAGAGCTGGGAACATAAATCACTGTGTTGTAAGGCATCTATGAATGTGCTAAAATCCCATGGAATTACAGATTTTGGTCATTATGTGCAGCATATTGATTACCCTTAAATGGGAGAGGGATATTTTTTTAAAAATTAAAAAAAGACAACTAGACTCTAACAGCATAATCAGCATAGAGTATTTTCAGTGTTGGTCTATTTGTGCTCTTACTTAAGAAGCGGCTAAGAATGGACGAATATCCATTGTTAGAGGCACCTTCTTGTAGTAGAAATCATAATCACCTGGAAAGCTAATGTATATGCACAGGTTACTTGTAAGTAAAAGCTCACTTTGTCTTTTAGATTTTAGTTTTAGTACACGTCTTTGCTTAATTATGCTCTCCACTTCTTTTCAAGTCCTCTCCATTGTTGTGTGTGCAGCTTTCTCTATGATAGTATATACTAATGTTTAGGAATTTTTTGGGGAAATAGGACTGAAGCAGCTAATACAATTTTTTTTTTTTTTCTTCAAGAAGAGCGGTTTGAATAGGTGTAATTAAACACCCAGTTCGTCACCTCAGTAGGCAGCAATTCCACTCTTGTTCTAGTGTCTCATTGCACTGTGTCTCGTGACACTTGGTTAACATGTTATCTGAATGTTTTATCTGTATTGATCAGTGGTGAAGTTATGAAGTTGATATTTAGCTTGCTAAGTTAATGCATCATTTATATGAATACTAGCAATTCAGTATCACACGTAGGCCTATACTTTTAGTCTTGATACAGAGAAACAACTCTGCTTTGTTTTCTATCTACTCATACTGAAAAACTTAGCTTGGAAACATGAGATTTTATCTTTCTTTTCTTGGCAGCGTAGATCTTGCAGGAATGGTAAATCCTGTGATCAGAGCAGGAAGTCTGAAGTTTTTTGAAAATGTGAGGTCCTGATTGCTGCTTATTAAGGAAGCTGAACTTCCATATTGGCTAACAGGAATTTAAAAAAAAAAAAAAAAGTGACATGATGCTGAGATCTTTTAATTAGAAGCCCAAGGTTTTTAATCATCTGAATATCATCTCTGATTTGCTTGTACAATTTTTTAGAAAATTATCAAAGTAGTGTTGTGAACAGTAGTCCTACCAGGTTTTCAGAGGTTAAGGCATTTGTGCAGCCTAAAAAAATATATTCCAGGATAGTAAAGTATTAGAAATCTCAAAAAGACATGGTTGGGCTTTTGCATATGTAAAATAAAATTATGCTTTCCAGTATCAAGGGTCACTTGGAACACCTCAGGTAGTGGGAAGAGTGATAATGGGTGAAGTTTTGATCTCAAATTTAGGTTAGTATGAGCCTGCAGTAACTCTGCCAAGGACAGTAGGGTTATTCTGTGTTTATATCCAAATAGATGATTATCCAATTAGTTGAATGAAAGAAAAAGACTAGAAACTATTGAACTGAGAGATTTTTGGCTTTATTAAGGAAGTTGAAATCCATGTTAAATAATCAAAATTGAATAAATATAGGAAGATGAGCCTGTTTTTCTAGCCATCTGGACGTTACTATCGGTATAATGCCGTGATAGGTGTTTTTCATCTGTATTGGAACATTCTTTGTGGAAGCATTGAATATAAACACTGTATACCTAAGCAATTTTTGCAATTTAAATTGTGGCATGTTTTCTATCAGGAAGTGTCACTGCAGACTGCCTGCCGGAGGTCAGAGACTTAAATGTTAGAGTTGGATTCTAACAGGGCCAGATAATTTAATAACCTATAACAGCATTAGTAGTTATGCATGCTAAGATACAGGTTATCATGCTTTGCTTTATAAGCTGATTGCTGTAGGGACCTGTGGTGCCACTTCCCTGCTCTACTGACTTCAGAACAGCACAAGGGCTAGTGGCATTAAAGGGATAAAAAGGTTTTCTTACAGTCAAATCATCTTTGTAAAAAGAAAGATAGTGGACTTAAAGGTTCAGTGATCTCAACTTATATAGTGAATGTTACATCGCTTCATCTATACCAATGAGATGCTAGCAATGCAGAGGTGTTACATGAGGTTTGGCACAGCACCATGGGGAGATACAGTGCTGTGCCTGACTCTGTTGCCAAAAACATTATTAGGGTAAAGTAATAGGAGCAGCTTCGTATGAGTTGGAGAATTCAGAAGTGGATTAGGAGCTCTTAATCTCCATGTCAGTATAGATGGATACCTCGATAGAGAGAATCTGGTAAGCTTTTGGGAAAAGATGTGTAGAACTGTCATACTGAGACTATTATAAGAGCTAATCAGAGCTGAACAGCTTTAATCTGTTTGTTTACTACTGAAAGAGTGCACACAAGGAAACATGGAATAAAAATTGAATTTAAAAGTGAGTAAAATGTTTCTTGTTTGTTGATTTAGCATACTTTTTATAAAAAAATTTGCAGTCAATTAGTGTTGTGAGAGAATAAGGCAGAGTGCATGAGCCAGATACAGTCAACTAGGAAAAAAAAAAAAAATCTGCTTCTTAATATGTGTTTATTCAGGACTGGCTGTAATTTCAAGCATGTTCTCTGTTGATCTGGACTTTATGAACGAATATTGAACAGAAGGTACCATGGTTTTTTGAGAGATTATTAGCTGATGCTCAAACACACTGATTCAGCAGCTGCGTATGTGCTGAAATGTATTATAACCTGAGAACCAGTCTGGGTATATAGAAGATTTCATTATAGTTAGATTTTTAACGCTTAGGGGGGAGCTGTTAACCTCAAGTATAATTACCTTGTCATTCAAAATATTTGTTCACATAGTCTGTTTCCCTCTTATATTACATTGCTACTTTTTTTTCTCACATTTTGTGGGAAATCTGTTTTCTCCTTTATATTTCCTTTTTTCTTCTACGTTTCCCTAATTAATGGTACTAACAGGAATATTGGAACTGATAAATTATTGTTTACTGTATATTGTCCTTGCAGTAAAATGAAACATGGGTTTCTTACTAAAACGAAGCAGAACAACAACCAAAAAAAATCCACCTGTGTTCTGTCTGAAGCCATTTAGAGTTGAACTTTATCCCTCACTGTATATTTAACTGGAAAATTGGAACCTGCTTAGGCTGAGATGTTTTGTTGAGTACAATACCCGAACTTCTGTGGGCTATTGCTCTGACTGGAGCAGTACGTCTGTCTTAACCATTTGGTGCAGTGGGGCTATAGGCATCTACTCAACGTTGCTCACTGTCCTGATCAGCAGATACTTCAAGGATACTTCAAGGGTGTGTGAATAAGATAAGCTTCATGCTGTACACATTTAATGGATAAGTGAAGAAAAAATGTGCATAGGGTTTTTTGTTTGTTTCGTTTTACAAAATTTGGTAGAGGGACTTAGGGTTTTTTGGTTTTTTTTTCCCCTTCTTCTACTTTTTTCGATCCTGTAGTCCCAAAAGCTAGGGATGCGCAGATACCTTAAGCCTGCCAATAACAGGGATTCCCTCCCCACTTCTCAACCTCAATCTGCAGAGCAAAAACCAATCCTCTCATCTAATTGAATATCTAACTCCTTTTTCATGCTGGAGGTTACTGTAATTCTCATGTACTGAATTTGGTCTAGCGGTCTGTTACGGGACACAGTAAATGACTCCCTGTGTAGCTGTGATTGATCTCTCGGAGAGTATGTAGTTTGTCTGATGCCATTGTGAAATGTCAGGAACAACGCACAGAAATCAGGGTTTCAGCAAGGATTTTTACCCAAGTCTTTGAAATTGCAGAGACCTTTTAAATCTGATTGCTTAGATCAGAGGCACAGAAGACAGAAGGAATGCTTAGTTTTGAGTGTGGCTGCATTGGTACACATCAGTCTTCCAGTAATATAAACATTTGCACTTTTATTCTCTTTGATTTGTGAAAATTTGTTGGAAATAATGATAAAAAAAACACCCCAACCTCTTTAAAATTTGAAAAGGCTTTCAAGTTCTTTATGCCTCCTGAGGAAGGGAGAAACTGATTCACTCAGGAAGAACCGTGAAATTACTGTATCAAAAATATTGCATAGCTTTGGAAAGAACAAAACACAGGTGTATTTATGTATAGTGCTAGGTGTAACTTCTAAGTATGTACTTTTTGCATCAAACATCTTTTACTATTGCAGCTGTAGTATTAATGTTGGAAAAATACTGAGTAGAACTCCTGTTAATTATTAGAATAGGTGACGGCATGCTCTTTGTTTACGTCAAATCTTTTTCAATAAGGAAGAGTTAGTCCAGTATCTTAGCTGAAGGCTTGTGCAGGAGATGCCTATCAGCAGGTTATTTGGAATTTGGTGAGGATGATTACTAAGCTTTCTATGCAAAAGTGTTCATCCCATGGAAATGATATTGATGGCACAGGGGCTAGAGAGTTCTCTTCTAACCTGATCAGAGGTTAAAATTACTGCATGGTTGCCACACTTGGAAACAGCCTAGCGTTCGAACAGTAAAAACTGTTATGCTATACAAGTTCATTGGCAGGAAGGAAGCCTGCCTGCCTGCCTTGTAGTGGCTTATATGATATCTGAATTCAGCAACAAGGAATTACCGCTTGTGGAGAAACAAACTGGCTTCTAGAAAATGGGCACAGCTAGTAACAACTCTGGCTAGCACCGGTTAATCAGAATCAATTATGATAAAACATGCAAGTTACAGTAAGGGAGGCAAGAACAAGTGTTTGAAAGATCTTGGTTAGCTTGTGCTTCAGGTGAAATCCAAATAAGATGATAACCCTTTCCTTTTCCTGCTAAAGTATCTGCTGTTGTGTTTTACTTTAAAATAAATAAATAAATAAAAAAACCCAAGTGAAATTGTTGCTTGAAAATTGGTGTGAAGTTCTTTGTGTTATTTACACAGAAACAGCCTCTGAAAGGAAGCCTTACAGTTTTCTACCAGGGAATTCTATTTCCTTGTATTTGGTAATTGTAATGTTGTCAACTGAAATGTTTTGGCAGGAGAAATGTTTTATTTTAATAACCTTATTTAAAATACTTTGTGTGTGTGTGTGGGCAACAATTACAAACTTTTATGCAATGAGCTTTATTATATTTTGTTACATTTTGTCAAAACGGTTAGTATGGATTTATTTTTTTCACATTTTAGTTGTTTTTTCATTTTTCCTGTTGGTGAAGGACAGGTGGTCAGCCTAACGCCAACTAAGCTTAATATGGTCAAATGGGTTAATTTTCTTGATTTAATCCCCTGAGATGTTTCAGGAACTTCTGGAGTATTTCCTGCTACCCTCAAGATATGGTGGGCCATGTTTGTAAGATTTCTAAAATAATGTCTGTGTAGCATTGCAGATAAAGAATAATTTGGGAATAGTTGAGCAACCTCCTGGAAATGATGTTTCCTCCATAACCCTTCCTAATCTCCTGTGTCAGTAAATGCAGGCTATGAGCTTCCACCTCTCTGGGGCTATGACACTTTACAACAACTACAATGTTAGAATAATTTCAGTGCTTTTCAGCCAGGAGAGCAATGGCAGTGAGTTTACTGTGGGTGTTTTAGCTTTATTGGACTAAAATAAAGTGTGACTTCAGACAGAAAGTTTGTGGGAAAGAGGGGGCTTCTTGTAATCTCTGCTGCATGTTTGGGTTGGTGTGAAGTGAGGAATGGGTGAGAATGGCATTTCTGCTAATCTTACTAGTGAAAGATGAGTGTGCGTAGTAGAAAACATGTTCTAAGTTATCTGCTTGAAGGAGAAAGCAGGGTGCTGTGTGACAGCTGCCATCTTGGCTTACAAGTCAGTGAGTGAACTGGTCCCATGAGTTATTGTAGCGTTGTAGTGCAGAACTGTGTACCTGCAATTGCCACAGATCCTGTTGGCACTGATTATCAGTAGGGGGATGCGACATGCCTACAGCAGTTGGTTTCTTTTTCAGGGAAGGCGAGATGTGATGTAGGGACATATCTCTTCAAGATGTGTCTTCAGCTTTGCAAATAAAGCAGTAAGTAGTCATATTTCAGAATGTGTTTTGATCTTGAAGATGTGCATTTTTGAGGGCATGAGGCATCCACATCATCTAACTGCAGTCACGTAACTCGGATTCTTATGTTAGAAGTCTGTTTTTCCTCTATGGTCAGTGCAGACAGAGAGGCTTCTCTGTAAAGCTATTCAGAACATGTAAATTGGATTACTTCCCTGATTTGCTCCCTGATGGAGCCCACCGTCCTTCATAGAAGGAGCTTAGGGAAGCCAGACTTGTAGAGTCATAGAATAGTTTGGGTTGGAAGGGACCTATAAAGGTCACCTAGTCCAGCCCCCCTGCAATGAGCAGGGCCCTCTTCAACTAGGTCAGGTTGCTCAGAGCCCCGTCCAGCCTGACCGTGAATGTTTCCAGGGTTGGGGCATCTACCACTGCTCTGCGCAACCCATTCCAGTGTTTCACCGTCCTCATAGTAAAAAATTTCTTTCTTATATCTAGTCTAAATCTACCTTCTTTTAGTTTAAAACTATTACCCCTTGTCCTATCACAACAGGCCCTGCTAATAAGTTTGTCCCCATCTTTCTTATAAGCCCCCTCTAAGTACTAATATACTCTCTTAAGTCAGATATGGTGGAACTCTTCTACCCAGCTTCATTAATAGTATATATCTGCATTATATGGTGGAAAACCACCTGAAATTCAGTATCATGACACTAAGCCTTTCCTTTTCATTTTAGAAAAACTTTTCCATGAAATATTGGTGATAGTCAGCAAATATTGCAACTATTATAAAATGGTGTTTTCAGAATTTCTTAGTGTATTTATATTGTCATCAAAAGTAACAAGCCCATTCAAAATGGGATAATAAAATACAGTATTGTGCTACATGTTTGAAAATATTTATTATGACAAGGGGGGCAAAACGAACTAAGTTGTAAGGAATGTGTGATTCTGTTTCCGCAAGAGTAGTCTTAGTGCTGTCTGTGACACGTGTATTTCAGTTTTCAGGATGTTTTGCAATTGAGAGGGAGTAATGATCAGAGGCACTTTTTGAAAGTATTATATGCATACTTTTGTTTTTATATAAAGTAATGAGTTGACTGACTTGAGTAGAACTTCTGTAGTGTGAGGGTTTTAAGGATGCGTGTACAAGTGTTTGGGTTTGTCTGACTTACTAATACATTAAAATGGTAACATTTACAGCGTAGAGGAGAAGTACTGCTTTTGGATCTCCCATCACTGACGAGCAGAATTAGCACACAACTGCAAGAATAATTGCAAGCAGTCAGGCTTTTTCCCGGGCTGACAGTTAAGCAGATGTTTTTAATAGTTCTGGTGAGTTGCGGAGGACTACTTTGTGTACCTGAAGTTAATCATTGGCGAAGTGCTTTGGTGGATCGGGGTCAGCGCAGTCACTTCCTCAAAGGATCCCACCTCTATTTATCGTAATCTGTTTTTCAGTCTTTCTATAACTTCCAATTTAAGGACGACGTGTTTTGTTGTTGTTTTCTTATTTAAAAAAAAAAAAAGAATTGAAAGAGGTCCCCTCAGTGTCGGGCATTTGCTACTAGTTTATTTCAGATTGTTCTACACTTCCTGAAGTACAAGCAGAAAGTTCCTAGCCCCAGGGACTTGCGTGCAGCCTGATAGGAGGCCATGGGAAACAGGGAGGCAGTGTTCAGCTGGCCGGGCCTGGGAAGGGAGCCCAAGGGTTGCTGCAGTAAGATCACAGAGTTACTCAAGTTAAGCATATATGCCTCTTGGTTCAGTTATTTTGGTGTAACAAAAGAATTGCTCACTAAGCTGAAAACAAAACATACTGAAATGTAAAAATACATTCTTGGAACTTCTCGCTTCAGTGATTTTCATATGAAATAAGAAATGTTAAAAATTAGTCCCAAGTTGACAATATTTATGCTATCTTTTGCTCCTGTCTCTTGCAGTCACACATTCTTAGTGCTGTTAATCAAATAGCTGTTGTTTTCAGGCAAAAGAAATGTGCCATGGAGAGCAGCAGAATGGCCGGGGACACTTTGGCTGAGATTGGACAACGGTATTAAATGAGAAAATGTTTAGAAGACTATGTAGTCTGTTTGAAATATGGAGATATGTCTCTTTATAATCCCATAATGAAAGTAAAATCAAATATATAAATCAGAAAGTGGTACATTCAGTTGACAAGCATAGCTTGTCAGAAAGGACATAAAATAGAAAAATATTTTAATGAACTATAACTCTTTCCTGGGAATATTTGGGTTTACAGTAGAGGCAAACATAAATAAAATATTCTTAGAATAATTTACATGATGCTAAGCTAGTGAGCTCAGTGGACTTTCAAGGCTTCATCCCTTCAGAGGATAATACATACATATATTTGGAGATAAAAAATACTTACAGTGTCTGAATGACTGATTTTAGGAGCTGTCCTGTTGTCAGAAGGACAAATCTGCAAAATTAGAGAATTCAAACCAAGAAAGCCACTGTCTTACTGAGAATATTGAACTAACTGTAGACTGCACAGGCTCTGTGCTTCCTTCCAATCTGTGAAGTACTTTACACCAAAAAACCGAGGTGTATAATGCTGGAAAAGGGCCCGAGAGCTCAGACAGCAACATGGCAGTGACCTGTATCACCCTCGGAGCTGAGAGAAGACCCCCGCAGCTTGGGAGGGGGCTTCAGCTGGCGGTCGGTGCTCAGTAAGGCATGGGCGCCCCTTCCAGCTCAGCACAGCCTTTGCTTGGCTTCACTTAACGGCTCAGGCTTGAGCTGGCACGCTTTCTGCGCGGTGCTTCCTATGCGTTCGTAAGAACAACTTTAAAAGTTTACAAAACCATCTCAATTGGATTATTAGTGACCTAGTAACGCTGGACACGGCACACTTCGCATTTGAAACAGTGACAAAAATATCCTTGATCTCACTGTGCATGTATGTAAGCACTAAGACGACAAAACTTGCAAAGTTATGTCTACGAACTTAGATGCTCCTGCTTGAAAGTTGCCTAGTGGTAATATACAGTGTCACACTCAACCATTATTCTGTGTCATTTGTAGAGATACAAGCGTGTGCTTACTTAAGATACTTAATACATAAACATGGATTAGTAGGAGACCATTAACGCAAGTTGGCAAGGTGTTTGATTTGCAGGTATCTATTTTTGATACTACAAACACCAGGTTTGTTTTGAAGGACAGCGTGTTAGGCAGTTCTTTTAAATGACTTGATACCATCATCTGCTAGATCGGATCATGAAGCAAGGTATAGGCTTGGGTTGCAGTGATGTTTTGCAGAACATTTTGATGGAATCTGTTCTTTTTTTGAAAGGCAGTTTTATGGATGTTTTCATCTGTTACTTGAAAACCAATTATTTTAGGGTGAAATGAATTTTTTTTTTTAACCGAAGTGAAGGCAAATTAGCAGTCCTTTTTGTCTTCAGATTTAAAACACTAGTATATTCTTGGGAACAGGTATTTTCTGTAAATAATCACATTTTGACTTTGAGATGCATTGCTTTGAGTAAGTTTAAATGGAAATTTTCATCCCGTGTCTGTGGAATATTCTTTTCTGTTCATTATTTGCAAAGCTAGTCAGTACATATAAGATTCAATTGTATAGACTGCTCCTGATTTTGTGCCAATCTGTGAAGACAGAACGGGGAGTGACAGAGCTAATTATAGTCTCTCGTGCTTACTCATCCACATACACTTGCATTTGCAAATGTAAAATTCAAGCTGTTGTATGTGCATCTCATTGCACTCACTAAAGATATATTTGCTCAGAAATGTTAAATATGTGCCAGAGATACTTGGGAAATTTTGAAAAAAATCAGGAGAAAATGCATTGCAAAATCACTTGGGTCTCTGAATCTGTCTGTGGCAACTCTAAAAGCAAAAAGCATGGGCTGTCCGGGAGGAAGGGGGCATGAAATGTGTGCAAGCTTTTTTCCGCTTTTCCTTTGGAGATAGTTTTGGAAAGCTGGCATCTCTTTTTCAAGTGAGCCTTTTTTTTTTTTTTTTTTTTTCTCCTTGAGAGTCCCACAATTTGTAAGAAAGTTTTTTTGGATCTTACCACTTATAGAACTTCTGTTAGTTACTGGAAGGACTGTATGGCAGTGCTCAACATAATGCATAGTGTTTTTATTTTGTTATAGATTAGCTGTTAGTAAGAATTTGGAATTCCCAGTTTCCTGTTACTGTGCAGTAGTACAGATACTGCTTGCACAAAAAGTTGATGAATAGCAGATTTAATTAAATCTAATTGGGTGATCATATCCTAGTATTGTGTCTTGAGTTTAGCCCGTTTTTAAGAGTTGTTTAACAAGCGTTTGGTCTCTCATGGAGTTTTT
Organism: Nipponia nippon; assembly: GCF_047370975.1. Taxonomy (NCBI): domain Eukaryota; kingdom Metazoa; phylum Chordata; class Aves; order Pelecaniformes; family Threskiornithidae; genus Nipponia; species Nipponia nippon. The sequence continues at coordinate 51,129,221 of NW_028262380.1, forward strand.
TTAATCTCTTTTACCCCTGTGTAAGTATGCTATGAAGGCCTCTGAACTGTACTGCAGAGAGACAGTAAGATGAGTCCCCCTTCTACAAGCGTATTCTGTATGCAGTGCAGGACCAGACCTTCACAGAGCAATAGTTAGATTCTGATAAAGCCTGAATTATACTCGGTGTGAATGTTTGTACCCTGGGGGCATCTGTCCCCTCCTTGAAGCAGCGTATCAGATCACATCTGTAAGCATATGTAGCCAGTATTGAGATTGAGAGAACCCTCAAAATGCAATTGAGAGTGATTTGTAATCCCCTTACCGGAATCTATTTCGGAGTTATTTTTCTCATATTCATTTAGTTTAAAGCAGTGTCTATTAAATTAAGTTGCCTTTTCTTCAAATGCATTTTCTCAGCTTCTCGGCTTCTTAAGATAAGAACGAGTGAAAACGGAATGTCATGTGGTGACCTTCTAGCTTTCTGTTTAGTGCTCCACATCAATCACAGAGCTGTATACCTTGTATCAAATACATATTTAAAATGCAGTCTGAACATAGAGATGCCCTAGTGAAATGGTGCAGAATCAATAAAAATCAGCTACAGTTGTTGCCGTTTAGCTGCATTGTGTTTCAACACTGAGATAAGAGTAAGCTGGGGTCCTAGCTTACAGAGGAGAGATACTAGCAAGGTAACTGTTAAAACATCCCCCCTGTGGAGCCCAGCTTGTGTTAAATATTCAGTTTGTTGCCCTGTAACTCCAAACCCGTTCCTTTGCAGGATTCTTTGCCCCTCAAGAAGCATTTGCATCAAACGATGTCCGTTCTGTTTGGTACAATGCACTGAGGTGTGGGGGTTGATCGAGTGTAGCTAATGATACAAATCTGATAGCCAGTTGGTGGAAGCACCAGGCTTCTCAAGCATCACTAGAATATTTTTATTTCATTGAAATGTCTTGATGCAATTGAAAGGCATGCATTTCAAAGCAAGATCCTCCAGTTCCCTGTAATGCTTTGGTGGGGTTAAACTGACTCTCAGATTCCAAATTTACAAAAAATGCCTTCGTGACAGGCACTTTAGTCGTGGGGCTACTAATCCTCCTTTGGAAAGAAGGTGAATGTTGAAATAAAAGGCATTGTCACAGTAGATACAGCTTTTCTGTACAAAGAGGGAGTCTTGGAGGTGGAGTGTTGTTCATCTGCTATTTAAAACATTCATTTTAATTGATGCATATTTTCAAAGACATTCATGGCCTTATTTCAATATTCCAACAACTGGTGCCTTCCTGCATTCTGTGTTCAAAGGAAAATGGCTTCAAATGTAATAAACTTCTGTCTTCTTAATGAAGGCTATAAAAAGTAGCTTGTAAACAGGATTGAACATGCTCAAAGAAATACTTACAAGAATCTTACCTTTGAATGCAAACCTAGCATGGATGCTTCTGTGTGTGTGAGGAGAGGGTAGGTCAGAGGATGTAGGATCCAGCATGCCGATAATAAGCTGTAGTGCTTCCAGAACCAAATTCAGTGTTTAGTTCAGACAGCTATTTGCACACTACTATTGGATTTGGGTATATTTATTTATTTAAAGTTTCATGAACAGCAACCTGTAGTTGGCACCACTCATCAGCTTTTCAGTGACCACTATAAACTGAGCTGATGCTCCTAGTTTGTTTCTTTTCATGGAGGTAAGCTTGTGCTGTTTAACATCTCTGGCATCTGCTCTTAATATCTATTTAACAGAAGCATTTTGTCTCAGGGACTTCTTTTCTAATGCATATTAGATGATGATGGTTGGGAGTCCTGTACTGCTACTTCATATCTTACTAGTCAACAAAAAACCTTTGAATACTGGAGCATTTTTAAGAAAGAAAAGGATGCGGTAGAATTTCTGTGACACTTTTTTTTTTTCTTCAAGCAATTTCATAGAAGCCCTAAAAGCATAGATCTAGAATAAAAAAGAAAAAAAGATAGTGAAAAACACGGCAAAAAAAGAAAGGCAAAGCATTTAAGAGATGGTTCTAGGGCTTGGAATTGGCCTTGTTTTGGTTCAATTGTTCTGATTTATTGAAAATATTCTGAAAATAAGTATTCAAAACAGTAAGTGGAGACGTGCATATACTGATTATCCTTAAAGGTTCAGTAAAGGTGTAGGCAAGTTTTACTACAGCAGTACAAATAGACCAGGAAGAGAAAGATCTATCCTCAGAATATTTTCCTGCAATTTTGGAGCATTTTGCCATCCTTCCAACAGTAATGTGATAAAAGCTTCCAGACATCTCCGTTTGAAACACATCTTTCTTGTGCCATCTTCCTGCCATCCTCAGTATGAACCAAGGGGAGATGAAGCCTGGGCTTTTTTTTTTTTTTTTTTTCCTTCCTTTTTTTCCTGTGACTTTCTCTGGCAAATGACCCTCAAGAAAATCGCCTTCATTTGGGCTTTAAACCCAGAGCCAGCACATAATTCATCAAATGCATCTGTTATCAAAGTGCAGTGGAAGGTAGGGAAGGAGGAAAGAAAACAGGTGAAAAAAGCAGAGGTATATTTGTTTTTTTTTGTGGTTTTCTTTGGTTTTTTTTGTGTTTGTTTTTTTTGTTTTGTTTTTTTTTTATTAGAAAATACATAATAAAATGCCGCTTTTCTTTGTGGTGTCCCTTTTTCTCTACAGAGCTGATTTGCCTGAAGCACAAAGGTGATTGTTTCGGAAAACTAGCAGGTGTCATGTAATAAACCAGTTTCTTTATCCATTCTGACTGATGGAAATTACTGTTTCAAGATGTAAAAATGAATGCTATGGACACTTTAAAAATTAGAGGTGATGGAGGAATTAATTTCCCTAATAGCTTTCCAGAAATTTACTTTTCTATGAAATGCTATCCAAGCATTAAACATTACGCATTTTTTTCCTTCAAATCCTGGGAGCAGATCTGCTCTGGGCAGTTCTTCAGTCCCTTCCTGTAGAGGAAGCAAAAGGAGTGAGTCACAAAATCAGACTTGGAAGATGCAAATTCCTCCCGTGTTCCTCCCTAAAGGATGGAAGGCTCATAATAAGTATCACAAAGCCTCATACATTGGTTCTTAACACTGTGTTTAAGGGGATAAATACTGTTCTCTTGAAGTAGCATGAGCAGATACTAGCCTAAATAGGAAATGATGTGAAAATTTATGAAGTCTTCCCCTTCCCCCCTTGGAAGTACTCGCAGTGCTGTTGAGGGTGTAAGGTAAATGTAGGATAAGATTTGGCAGCCACTCAAATTATCATGCTTGATAAGTGCAAGGATCTGTGTATCCTAGGTTTGCCTAGTGCTGGCTGCACAGTTATTTTATCTGGAATGTAATTAGTGGTGACAGGGCAGCCTTCCCCTGTGCAGAGAAGTTCAGTTTGCAACACAGCGCAGATTAGCTTGCAAAAATCTCTCTGCCTCAGAAAGCATGTGAAGGAGAGAAAGGTCTTTGTGTAGCCTTGTGGTTACAGGAAAGAGATGGTGGGAGCAGCGTGAGAGCTTCCTGCAAAAATTTGGAAACGTGTAAAGGTTCAAATGTTATCCTTTACTCATCTCGCAAGAGAACAAATTTTAGCCATTCGCCCTGAAAGGAAGGAAGGAATAATTTGTTTGAAACTCTGCGGAAATGGTAGAGTTCCCTTACATGTACACAGGTGTTTCCTGGATCCAATGCAATATATCCATATATTAGCATATAGTTTTGCATACCTTTGAGCATTCTCTGGAGCCAAATAGGTGAATGAGCTTTTCTTAGGCTCACAGTTGGAGAAGTAATGAGTAGCTTTTCAGCCATAGCGTACACCGATTATTTCTAGCACTAGTATTACTCAGTTTGTTGCAAAATCTTTCTTCGACACAGTGTGTAAAGATGGACAGGGATGCTTTTCATAAGGGTAGCAAATTAGCAGCAAAGAATATTGATCTTTAGTGCTTTTGACAAAGCCTCACTTAAGTCATTCCCTGGAGGCTGAAGATGAACAAACCATTTGAGACATGTTTTAAAACTAAACTGAGGAAAATTATAACAAGACAGTGTACTGCCACTTTATTTTTGACTGTTGGGGGTTCTTAGATGTTGCAGCCGTGGTCAGAGTTACTTAAATTCCTCAGATGTCCGCCCTGCTACCAGAGGGATGATCCTGTGGTTGTCTTTGTCCCAGGCATTAGCATTGTGTGGCTGATCCTCACCATAGCTATATCATAACTAAGCTTGTGGAAAATTTGCTTTGCTTTTATCTGGTTAGTTTTCAACTAGTTAAGTTCTCTGATTTGATTTATTCTCTGCCCTAATAGCACCCATGCCAGCAGGAAAGTATGAGGGGGCAGTGAGAGCCGGCTGGGTGGGAGAGGAGGCCAGAGGCCGTTTGCGGTGGCAGGATGGGTCGAAGTGTCTTGCAGCTGTTCGCTGGGGGATTTGGCAGGCCTGAAAGCAAACAAACAAAACTGAAAATAAATGTTGTATTTTGTTTCTGCTGTTAAGAAAGGAAATCCTCGAAAAGGGAAAAAATAAAGAAAAAGGACTAATGTTTTTCAGTACTGAAAACAAGGAACAGATCTGGTCTGCAATCACTATTCCTTTTCTTCAATATTATTGAGGCACACACATTTATGACTGATAAACTTTCTTAATGGAAAGCAGTGTGTCTGGACAGCAGTGTGACAGCCAGCAGAAATTTCCAGCTGGTGCAGAATACGCTGATGCACCAGCTAAGTAGCGTAAATTGATTAGGATGCAGGTTGCACCCCCTGCTCCAGATGTTGTTCTGACTCCCTCTGCAATTCCAGACTGGACTGCACTCCTAAGTGCTGGTTTTTAACCCCCCTCCCTCAGCTGGCCTTGTGTGAAGGATTGCAGCAGAAGAATGTGAGGTTCCATGGGAGTTTCCTTTTTTAAGACCTCAGGGCTTGTCTGACCTGTGCTTTTGTGTTTTAGGGCATTGCCAAGCACATAACTGTTCTTCTGTGTGGCCTGTGCATTGCTGCCAGGTAGAATTCCCATTTCTTTGTTTGAGGACTTTGTTTCAACAACTCAGTGAAGTTGTATAAAATGTATTTAACACTTAGTAAACAAGCTCTTGAGCTAGCTCATGTATTTTTCCAGTTAATTTAGTACTTTGCTAAGCACAGCTACGCTGTCCATTTCCAAATCTGGTAGGCATTCTGTATCTTTTTCTGTCCATACAGCACATTTGAAAAGGGTTTTGCTAATTACAGTTCAATAGTTCAGACCTATTGTATGTTGAGATCATTCTAATTGCATTCTGAGAGCATACATTGAGCTTGATGGTGATGCTTATTGGTTTTTTTTTTTTCATTGAAATTGCTACCTCTCATCTTATCCATGGAAATGCTTTCTCTCTGAAACACAGCTGCATTATGATTTGCTATGATAAATGTTAATTGATAAATGATAGTCAGAGTCTCCTGTTTGAACCTTATTACGGATTCCAAATTAAAACTCGTAAAGCAGTTTTCTGGATGCATGGATGGTACAAGATATGGGGAAAAACAGGTTTTGGAAAATATGTAAAAGATCCCACAAATGGACAGGCAAAACTCTTAACATCATGTTTTCAGCACAAGAATGATTCTTATCTTAATCATTAAAGCGAACACTAAAGTGACTCCTTTACTAATGGATTAAAGTGATACACTTAACAATATGTATTTCCTGGTCATTAACGTGTGAAAAATCTTTGTTTCCACCTTTTGTGAATATATCTAGGAAGGAGGTGATTTATGCTCCTGCTACATGAGGTTTTGTGGCAACACAAAGCTGCAGCTGCTGCGTAAATTCAGCAACCAAAATCTCCAAGTAAAGATTAAAAGCAATTTCCATCTGTGCAAATACAGTAATTCCTGAATAGGGCAAAGTCTGGGTCCCAGTTCTACTGACTGCATTTCAAAATCATTACGCTTTAGCCAGAAGTGGGAGCTCTCTGGAGTAGATTTTTATTTGTGTTCATGTATTAGCTAATATGTGTAACTTTTTATTTTGAATGGACAACGTAGCTGATGAATGTGAGGTCCACACTGCCTCACAGTCAGGTCTTTACACGTTTATTTGTATTAGGAACCTTGTAGTAGGAGTACAGTGCACTATTGTCAGTTTGAAGACTTATGAAATGATATAGCAGTTCTCACCTGTCAATCCAGTTTGAGATTTCAGTAATTGCCAGTGCAAAATCTGCTGGATTAATATAAAGATGCTTTTCAACACCAGCTTTATTTAGAAAGGGTAGAAAAGTGAATTTGTACATGTGTATTGAAACTCTCCTGGCGCCAGGCTCTTCTATTGATTTAACTCGCGTTAATGCCATAATTCATCAGAACCAGCTTCATGGATACATGTACAACGAGTGATACTTTGTACTGGAAAGTGGCAAAGAGCAAGGATTGTTTTCTGTTTCTTTAATAAGTGTGCAGCCCACACGGTTTTGTTAATCTAAGTATCATTCTATGTACATATGGATCTAACTTACAATTAATTGTTCTGTTAGATGAACACCTATCGCTCTGCATATTGGAGCCTGTTTACTTCAAAAAGTATAATTGCATGTAAAAATGTCAAACGACCCTTTTCCTCTTTATGTCAGATATTTGCTCCCTTTTAGAAAACATCTTTGCAGTAAAAAGGGTGCTTTATCCCAGCCCATGTGATAGCGATATTGTTTTGAGTTTAATGGGAGCGTGTTTAGTGTATGTGTTTAGAATGTAATGTGTGTATTTTTATGAACATTGACAGTACTTATGTATTGTGTAACGAGCTTGTGTATTTTAAAGATTGGATAAGAGGATTGCTATGTTTGAAGAATGAGGTGGAATTGTTTCTGTTACTGTTTGGTGCAGCAATGTTGCTTATACTTCCCTGTGCTTCTGTGTATCATATATGTCTGTTCTAACTCTCTTCATTTACTGCAGAATGTGCTTCTTCCAAAAATACTTAAGTCAGAGCCAAAAAAAAAGTCTAATGTGCTGTTACACAGCTGGGGCTTTCAACAAATGATTGATCTTTGGCTTCTAGATGTCTTAACCCTTAAGAACTGTAGGAGTTGTACTAAGGTACTAAAACAAAAAGTCTGAGGTCTGAAATATGATTGCTGTTTAGTTTAGAGGCCGAACTATAAACCAAATTGTAAAAAAAATGGCTCAGCCAACAGGGATTACTGCTTCAATATATGGCAGACCGAAATAAACTAATTTAGCTGAAAACCTGTTTTGTTAAGACATAAAATCAATTTGTTTTATTCTGATTTTTGGACATTTTTCAATAAAAATAAAAGATTTAAGGTTCCCTGCAGTTTGCAGGAACAGATAGCACTGTTGATACTTATGTTCTCCCTCTGGTGTCCTGATTGACTTCTGTGAGGTAGGTAACTCTGGGATCACTCACTTCAGTGGGACAGCCTTCTCTTTCTTTTCTCTTGCTGAGTGCCTATGTATGTATTTGGTACAAAATGGAATTGCTTCAACAGGAGAGACTGTCGGTGAGGCACTGCCTGGGAATCAGTCCTTGGTTCACATCTCTGCTAGGAATCATGCAGAGAGGGAAACTGCAGCCTGGGTCTTCCCTGTCCCTGGGATTTGGATCGGAGATTATTGTAACCTTGCCAAGGGCCGGCTTGTGCTTCAACCTGTCCTAAGACCTTTCTGCCTGCCTGCCACCTTCTGTTACCTGATTAGTTACACCTGGAGGATAACTGCATTTACCAGGGAAGATGCTGCATGAAAAGCAAGAGGGAAGGGGTAGGAAGCTCACCACAGAGCATGTGTGAACTCTTGCAGGTGTTGAAGAAGGTGGAAGGTCTGTGAGGTGAGCAGTGCTTGCTGTTTTCCCTCCTAGGCAGTGGACAAGTTTTTAGAAAAGGATTTTATTTGATCTGTTTTTACTTTAAAGGATTACAGCCTACACAGCAAAGCAGTTGCTGGTAGAAAAACTGTATTCAGAAGACCACTTAGAATATGGAATTTAAGAGCATGGGAATGAAAGACTAATTAAAATTAATGGGCTGTGAGGATGTGGGCTTGGGATGGAGGAGAAGGAATTGGGCGTATGTGGCTGATATGGAACTATGGAGTGAGGTTATGCTGTTTTAATAATGTTTTAATGCAGTTTTAATAATGCCTTCTATGCCCCTAAAATTGATCAAATTGCTGTGGATTTTAGAAAGTGAGTCAGGCTTTGTTTCTTCAGTCTAATCTGTACAGATGTAAAAGTGCAGCGTTTAGTTAAATTTGTGTGAGCTCCGTGTAAGTGCTGGGATCTATGCATAGGCAGCTGAAAGGAGGTGGATTGGAGATAGCTGAGCTTCCAAAAACATAGTGAGGAAAACAAAATTCTGCCTCTGCACTTCTCTGTTAGCAGTAAGGTTTTTTTCCTCTCTCCAATGCCATAATCTTTTTCTTTTCTAATATTCCTCACTGTCCTCTCTGTAAGTGCACTTCATCTCCAAAACTTATTTTCCCTTATCTTTTTTCCTCTTTTTTTTTCCCCTCAATTCTCTGCTTTTCCTCAGGGTTCTTGTAGGATTCTTAGCTGTAACCTTTCCTGGTACCTCTGCTGTTTTTGCTTGCTGTCTTGTGATTGATGACTGTGCTTACTCTTTAATTTCTACAAACCTATCTGGCACCACCCAGAAGCACCTTTGAATGGTGGGAGCTGAAACCTGGATGAACAGTTCTTAGCCTGTTTGCCTTAGGGTGGCCATAAAGAGGCCGTAGTTGGTGGAACTTGTTCAAGAAACACTGTTTTTCATTGTAAAAAAAAAAAAAAAAAAAAAAAAAAAAAAACCCAAACAAACAAAAAAAACCAAACCAAACCCTAAATAACTAAGTGTGCACACCAATTTGTGTGGACCAGAAATGCAGCAGCATAATTTTCCATACCCTGCTGCTTCATTTATTTATATTTAAAAAAAAAAAAAGTTTAAATTTAAAACTCTGCTTCTAAGAATGTTTTTTCCATGACTTTTTTTTTTAAGATTCCAACTACACTAATTTATTTCTTCATATACTGTCCTGTTCTGCTAAATTCTGCAGTAAATCTTATGCCAGACAACTTGCTTAAGAGAAATACAGGTAAGGCCATGTAGTTCAAAAGTTGTGTCCTTGTTTTACAAGATTTCGTAACTTGAATGAGTATCATATGACAGTATTCACAGTAAAACTTTGAGGTGGTTTGTTCCTTTTCTTATTTGAAGTGGAATAAGATTTTGCTTTAGGAAATTGGCTTCTTTAGAACAGTTGAGTAGTTACGACTTTTAGAAGTATTCAGTGTACACATCTATATATTACTAAGAGAAAGTGAAGCAGCATACAAAATTTAGCAGCTGACTAATGCCAGTTACGGACAACTCATTCTGCAAATAATTGGTTTATTTTCTTTCAGGTAAATAATGAAGATACAGTAATTTTTCACCTGGCTAAATCCTGGCTAAACTTTCTTTGCCAGTATGGATTTTCTTTATCAATATTGATTTCAGGGAGGTAGACCTCTTATTTTATTTGCTTATGGAAGAGGCCAAGCAGTACATATTGACCCATTCCTTCATTCAGACTACAGCTGTAATTTGGTAGTGAGTGAGGTTTGTAACAGACTAAATGAGCTGTCTGAACTTTGCACTCCCCGAATAAGATTCAGCAAGCTTTTTCCTAGTTTTCAGAAGAAAGAAAAGACTGAAAATTTAAGATCTTCACGTACTTTGCTGTACAAGAAGTAAATTTAACTTAGGAGATCCAAACATGGACACGTGTACGCAGTTGTCGAAGTTTTACTCTTAGTTTTAACAATGAATGAATGCGATTCTAAAAATTCCAAAGTTTGTGAAATCTTTCCCCAAATTCCAAAGTGGGAAACTGCTTTCAACTCTGACACTGTTTTCGTGTTTGACCACCAGTGAGAACCTTGTATCCTTTGTCTCAATTTATCGTTCTATAATGTCGTTATCGGTAAGGTGGGCGTGCGGCTTAGGTAACACCTACAAACCACCCAGGATGTTTGAATGAAAAAATGCCGAGACATCTTTGAATGGATGATTACTTTAGAAGGTATTTTGTAAAATAACACTTTGAGGTTTAAGTGTTGTTGTTTGGGTTTTTTTTTTGTTTTTGTTTAGTCTTTTTTTTTAACTTTATCTCCTCTTGAAACATTGTTTCAAATTGTAATAAAATGTATTCTTCTGGCCTTGTGGTTTAGTTTGTTTGTTTGTTTTAGTTTAGTTGTTTGTTTTTACTTTCTCTCCTCTTGAAACATTGTTTCAAATTGTAATAAAATGTATTCCTCTGGCCTTGTGGAGTTATTTCTAAGTGTGGAGTTTTCTCGTAATTGTCTTTATTGGAGGTTCTTTATTGCTTGCAAAGTTCATTCTGTATGTCAGCTGAATCTGAATTCAGTTGTAAAACACGAGGCCTTGGTTTGTTCTTGTAAATTGCTGAGTCAACTTTTCTTTACTAGAATATGAAATCTAGTGTTTGGTAAAGTCTGTAAGCTAACTCTGCTTTAGAGCAAGGGGGGGGGGACAGAGAGAGAGAGAGTGGTGACACTGGCTCCTTGTGGACAAAGCCTTTGGGAGCTGCACTTCCCATTTTTCTTCAATGGCTGGGTAAAGGACTAAAGAGGCTCAAACAAGGTCGTGGCCTCCCAGGTTCTGCAATATAGTTCACACAATCTACTAAGTGCAGGATTCTTCATCATGTTGTGATGGAGTAGTATATTAACATCAACAAGACTTTATTAAAATACTTGGCATTTCAATCAAAAAAGAACAGAAAGAGGACCTTCAGCTTTTTCAGGAAAGATAGGTGTGGTCGGTATATTATCAGTTGAACATGGTCTTCTAAAACCAGACTCTGTTGTGGATTTAGTTTCAAATTGATCTCCACTCAGTAAAATACTTAAACCTATGGTAGATTTTTGTTGCAAACAACGGCTTAGGTGAGATTTTTTTCTTTTTTTGTAGTTGTTCTCTGTTATGAGAAAGTAGAGATGTAAAGGAAAACAGGGATGTTTTATGTGTTAAAGCATCCCTAACTGTCATACCACCTGGTGGTTCCCCTGTCTGCCGCCTGCAGTTCCAGGCTTCTGAGGAGTGCCAGAAATCTGGATAGTCACATCCTCTTACGTGGTAGGAAGGAATACTTAAGTGTGTGTTTTATCTTGACACTTATCTGGAGTAAAACAAGGAATTTTTTTTCTTTTTTTTGTTTTGCTTGTTTGGTTTTATTTGAAGGAATAATGTCATTCTAGTAGTGATTCAAAGGCAATTGTTTTACATGTTTCCTGAAGCCATAGTTACAGGCGAATACTTTTCTTTTTATCTGAAGTGAGAATGTATGTATGTTGTAAGTGGTACCGGTACAATGAAGTGTTAGTTTGAACTGTTTCACTTGTTCTGATTTTCTGATGTCATTTAGCTTGTGCCTTAAGTACTTATGGAGCAGCTTTATTTTTTTTTTTTTTTTTTTTTTTTTGAGAAGGGTACTATTATACTTTTAGAGAAAAAGCATTGCAAGTATTAAGTGATTGTTAGTGTAGTGTCAGAGTATTAAGGCACAAAGGTCATTTTCCCTGTCCAGATATAACGGTTCTTTGTTCTGGTCAGTATTGTGCCATGGGTGGTGATACCACAATCCTCAGTGACTGTGAATCAAGTCAAGCAGAGAAAATACAACGTTGAAGAGACTGATAACTGCAATATCGCCATTCACAAACTGCCCTGAGATTCTGTTAATGGCATGACTGCAGCGTCAGGCTTCAGGTCTCTTGATGCGAGTCCTTCTGTTTCAAAACTCTCAGGGAAGAAGTATACCTATGAATACTGCCTAGCAGAGTTAATTTGTTCAGAGTTTTGAAAGTAGGGCAATTTTTCTAATCATGTTACTTGCAAGAGCTGTTCTGTTGTTGGTTTACCTTTCATATACAGGAGATTCTGCTTTTGAGAGGCAAAAAAGTTCTCCAGACTTTAAAAAGATCAGTTTTTATAACACAGATTTCTGATTGGGTTTACGTAGGGAGATGGCAAAAGGTAATGCTTTCAAAGTGGTAACTGAAAATTGTGGAGTAAACAAAAGCCTCATTCACTTTTTTTTTATGTTTGATAAAACAGTTTAGAAGGATTTCCTAGTAGAGTTATCTGGGTAGTAACAAATGATTAGGCTATTGTGATGTGCATATTAAGCTCTCTAGACTCCTGCGATTAAGCCTCAATCATTCAGGTGTAATCAGGATCTTGAAACTTTGATATTAGCTTTGATATTAGCCCTCTCATTGATTATAGGGGACAAGTATATTTATGAAGCTGATATTGAATGTCTGTAGGTGGCCTGACTTGTCATACACACAGCATCTATGTGCCTGTGAAGCATGTAGAGACTGCAGATGTGCAAGGGTCAACAGTTGCATATTATATTAAAAAGGACATGTCAATTACACGGCGTATTCCCTAGGTTTCAGTGAGTGAGTTTCATGTATAGATCATTATGCCAATTATCCTCCTTCCAGAGACAGGGAAGGCAAAGCACAGGGACATTGAGTTACCTGCCTGAAGTCACAAGAGAGTCCGCTGGCAGGAACTGACTCCACATCTCATAAATCTCTTGTCCATGTTGTGTCCACAGAACCACAATAAGACATTCGTATTGAATTATTTTCTTAAAAGCTCTGAAAGTGCTGCTCTGTTGTTATAGGCACTGTAGGCTTTCAGATGTTTTTAAGATTTATAATTGTCTGTATTCAGACAGAAAAGGGAAAACCCAGACCCCTCTTTTTGTTGCAGTGAAACAGGCATTCACACCCAGATGCTAAATCCCATCCCAAAGCAAATTTTACAGCTCAATTATTAACCCCTGGAAAAGAATTCATAATGGAAGTCCTGACAGTTCCTTAATTACGGTGATTCTAATAGAACCTGTAATAATAAGGTAGCACCCAGGTTTGAGCTGCTGTGTCAGCTGTCGAACCCAGGCTCACAAAAATCCCTTTGAGTGGAAATTCAGTGTAATGCCATTCAAGGGCAACTTGCATCTTCTGTTCTCAGTGAGCATTGGTGGCTAATGTATGAAATGGTGTTTTCCTATCATTATGGCTGCATGGCCTGCTGCTGAAAGTATGTCTTAACACATTTGCAGTTATCTCTGTGTCTTTGAAAGAAAAAAAACCATTTCATTCTTGGACTAGATAAAAGCCTGTGTTATTCTAGGCAATTGAGGAAGAATTAACAGTGTTAAAAATGAAGATGCTAATTGTTCTTTTTTGTTAAAAAGATCTTTAAGGCAAACTTTACTTTCAAGCACTGGTATTTCAGTAATTCATAGGTTATAGTGGCAAAGTCTTCATAGCAATACTTGCCCACACAGTGTGGAAGACTGGTATACCAGTGACCCAGTTTTTCAAGGTCTGTCCATTTTCCATTCTGCTGTGTCACGAGCTAAAGATTTTTCCAACTTGTTTGCTTTAGACTATAGAAAATAGTTAATGAAGCTGGACTTGGTGAGAGCAAGGGCCTTGAACTGGCATTGCATGTCCGGTGCTGAAAGTTCATCTGGGGAACAAATCCTTTCCCAGGTAAGCTGTTATCCAGAAGTGAGCACTGGGCTGCACTGATTACTGTAGGTAGACCACAGTTATTTTCAGTCTCTAGGAACAGCTGATACTTAGACTTTTTTTCTGGGTCATGAACACATTGCTAATACAATACCTGATAATGCCAAACCAGACATCTTAGCACGGATAATTAAGAATTAGGTTTGCTAGCACTTAAAAATGCATACATGAACAACTAACTCTTATATATGTGATTATTAACTATTACATTTCTTTGTTTCTAAAAATATTTCATTTTGGGTTAGTGATGAAACCTCTCTTGTCATTGTCCATCTAAGAATTGATCTAATCTGCAACAAGACTTTTGGAGTAGGAAAAAGATAGAAAGGATTGCTGCTAAAAACAAACATCTTCAGTGTGTGCCTATGATTTTTAAAACATACTTTCAACATGGGATGAAAAAATAACTTTTTAGAATCATTCTGTGTAGTAAATGAGGTATTTGAGATAAGTCATGATAGTGTTTATGTGTCTTCAAGGAGCTAATCTTAAAAACAACAGCTTTTCTGATGGCTGTTCAGCTAATCATATTGATCACTTCAGTGCTACTGAGACATAACACTGTGCTTCAAGCATTGAACCATGACATTATGAGAATACTTTGGGTAAATAGTCATGTATAAAATTAACTTCAGTTTTATTTTTGAAGTGATGTAGTTTCAGGAAAAATAAAGAAGTCTTCACCAATATTAAAAAAATCAGTTTTATTTGGTATTTATTAATTATAGAGGTTTAATTAGCGTTACTTCATTTGTAAAAAATTAGCAAAAACATATATATTTTTTTTTCCTGAAACTACGCAGTTAAATACTAACTGAAACATAGTTCAGTTTCTTTGGCTTTCTTAGAAATGGAAGGAGCAAGTTGTTTTTTGTAGGTGGATTCATAAACATGGCTGTAATGTCTAATAATGCAAAGTCTCTTTTCTTTTATGCTATAAATTAAGAGAAATGCCAGTATCTGGTTTTGATGCTACTGGATGTCCTCTCCTGCTAATGTTCATTTGGGGGGAAAAATGACTGGAAAATGCTTAATGAAGATTTAAGGCCTGAAGCCATAGGCTTACATTCTCATAGACAGCTGGTTCTTCAGATCAAGTCATTGAGAAACCCTCTGAAGAACGACCTCTGAAGTATCAGTAAGGTACCTCTGACTTGCAGCCATTTTTATGCTGTTCTAAAAGCCTGTGGGAAAACCGTGTTTTCCCCTGGAGTCTAACCTAGGAGCACTGTATGCAGTTCATTGTTACTAACCTAAATAACAGTACTGATTTTTAGTTGCTAAGGAGTGTGTGTGCCTGCACAGTTCAATTTGATAGCAGTCAGTCATTTCTAGTGCTTTGATACTGATATTACCAAAATTACAGTTGAGATAGAGACATGAAAGTAAAAGCTACGCTGTGCCCTACAACCACTTACTGACAACTGCTGTACAGTTTTCTGACTGTTTCTGTTTGTCATATATTGATGGTTGTGATACTGTGATGGGTGCTATTTAAAGTTTACTGATAAAACCAGCACCAAAGATGTTGCAGAAACCCACTTCTTTTGTCACTTAATCAGTAGACAAGCCATTGTGGTAATGTGGTGGGACAAAATTTCTTGTCCTTTCATGCTGGATCACAGAAAGAAAAATGCAAAAATAGGTTCCTTTCAATTTATTTTCAGTACTTCTAGCTGAAATATCTCAGTTATTTTAAAACATTCCTTTTGAGATGTCGATGGTGATCCATGAGGTTGGGAAGGTTCTTAATTTATGAAGCCAGTTTGGCTGTCGCATCTTACTTTTCAAACTTAGTGGGTTCAAATTCCAGATTATTTTCCCTTGCATTCTGTTCTGAGTTGCTTATTTTCTTTTGCTGATCTCTGATAAAGAAGGTGGCTGAAAAAAACCTAGAAGAAAAATAGCAAAGATTATTAATGTCCAGGTGACAAGGATATGTTCTTGCCCTTATCTCTTCTCTTCAATCCCCTTCACTACCTTTAGCCTCACTTTTTTCTGCTTTCCATGCTTCCAGTTTGGAACTGGGCTTTTTATCTTTTTGGTCTGTATTTTCTTCCCTTTGCTCTCTGCTGTGCTGAGATCCTGGTTCTAAAGAGATGGTGAGTCTTATTTTCAGCACTGGGTGGGTGGCAACGGGAATTTCTTTGATGGGGCAGATTGTGCATCTAGAGTCTGTTCTCTGGCTCTTGCACCAGTACAGGCTTTCCAGAGGGCTTGCTGCTAAATGTGATGCTCATCTCTGGTCTAGACAAAACCTTGTCACCTTTGATTCATTTACTGTCTGTTTTGCATTTGCTTCCCTGTATATCCAAACCTGAGTATTGGTTGAAGTCATGTTTAGAATATTTAGTACAAGCAATTGGAGAGCTTTTTGGCTATTGTCTTTTTCTTTTCAGAATCTGCGTGAGGTAGAGTGAGTGAGTTACCTCTAGTGAGTGCAGCTTGTCAGCATGTGTTTTAGATTCCGTCTGTGGAAGAACTGAATTTCTGCATGGCTCACCAGACCAAACTGCAGCCAAAGGATTTAACTGCAGCCAAAGGATTTGCTCTAAAGAAATACATGCTTTTAGTTCCTGAGGTCTTTGACTCAATCCCAAATATACTGACAGTCATAGCCACTGTTACACTAGCAAGTGCTGGTTTTGGGTCAAAAGATGTTGGTGTATTTTATTGTCTTCTATGTAATAGAAAGATCCAAACTATTGGATAATTAACATCTGTGTTTCAGATAGAGTTCAGTGTGCCTGAACTTGTAAAGTGTGGGCACAAAACAAAGCTGCTTCCGATTTTGAAGTAGAAGTGATATAATAACACATAAACCTTAAATGATGTGGGCAGATGGGCAAGCAAGGTATAATTGGATATAATTTGCCCTTCCTTGTATAAAGTGGTATGAGTTGCGCACTTTGTTATTGTATGTCCTGTTGCGCCTCAGGCAGTTCTGATTGTGAATTGTGGACTGTGTTTACAGATGTAGGACCCTTGTTGCTGAACCCTGCCAGGTTGATGTCGTTTCAGTTGATGTCCGATATTATCCTCTTGTGGCATGCCTGCGACCATCCTGTCTCGAGAGCGTTGTAGCTGTTCATGCCTTTGTGCCATTGCTGCACCTGGCATGTTCTGCTCAGATGTTTGTCAGTACAATAAATATTTCCTCCTTCCTCATAGTGGGGATGCATATATTCTCAGAAGTAGGGGCTGATTTGACTTTTTACTGACAGATTAATAATTTACAGCTTAATGAGTTACACTTTCCAATTGGCTTTTCCCATGCAATTTAAGGAGAGGGTATCAGAATAGGAACTTGTCTGAGGGTTTTTATTTCTGTGAAGTATTTCTCCCTCCCTCAAATAAAGAGACAAAATAGTTCATGTAGCCCAAAACAGAGCATCAGGGAATTGTTGCCAGCTTCTCTTCCAGTTATTGCCTTGGAAATAATTCCTATTTGGTATTGTGTTCCTGTACACCCCATTCCTAAATGGGGGAATGACTCAAGTAAGTATTCCTGGCCCACCTTACAAGCCTTCCCTTCTCTGATTCAACATTGCCTTTTACTTATGTCTGTCAACAGCAACCCTTGAAACTATTAAACAGTCTTAGTTGTGAAAAGATAGATTTTTATATAATGTCTTGTCTAAGTCTTTCACTTGATCTGCTTTACTTATTTCAGCACTCCTGTTCACAGCACTGAGATTTGGTAGTTTCATAATCTCTGCAGAAGGAGTATGAGCTGCTAATATTATGTTACACTGGTATCACCTGGACACACTCCGCATTGCCCTGAAATGTCAGTGTCTAAAGGGATTACTTTTGCTTTGCTACAGTGCCTTCTGTATATACTGCCTTTCCAAAAACTCAATGTGCTGCCTTTATATTAGTCTCAGCTTCAGAAGTTGCAGAGGGAAACCCAGGTTTGTGCTGTTTGGTCAGATCTGTCACTTCTGTTTCTGTCAGAACTTGTGGATTATAGCTGTCACTCTGGCTATTCACTTGTGAAGCTTTTGGAGGTCTTCTAGATGTTATGGGCTGAAGCTGGGGAGTCGTTTTGGAGCAGGTCCCTGAGCATAGTGCAGAAGAGTTCTCCTGGTGCAATGGACAGGTGTCAGGACCAGACCGGTAGCAGCCATGCAGGTGTGGGCCTTGTGCTGCCATCCCCAGCTTGAAAACTTTACACAATATAAAGTAGCTTGAAGAGAAGGCGGCCAGAGCAGGAGTTGCAGGAACAGAGAGGAATAAAAACATAAAATTGATTTCTTCTTTCAAACAACAGTTTATTCTTCCACAGCACCTTTTAGTGATTGCAGATGACGTGTATGCATTGGCTGATCAGAGGTAGGATTAGCACTCGATGATTTGCTATTGCCATGTAACTTCAGCTGGTCTGGATTAAAGCAATGGAGTTAGATGTATTACAAGTACAGATACATAAGTAACAGCTTAAAATCAGCTGCAGAAAGGCTGGTGTTAAGCTTCTGGATTTTTACCAGTATCTTGGTGTGGAAATTTCCCGCAATGCTTTATTTTTGTGGGCTGAAAGTTTTGCGTTGGGCCGTAATACACTATCTATAATACTCTATTATATTAAATAACTTTTAGTTACATTTTCAATACAACCTGAATTGCCTGTCCAACCATCTCTCCTATGTATCTTTAGGAATACTTTGATAGTTTGGTTCCACCTCTGTTTTTAGTAACCTTGTTCCTAAACCTCACTTTCCTTGTATGTTCCATTTAAAATTCCTGCGTATTTTGTTCCTCGTATTCTAATAGCCATCTTCCTGAGCAAAGTTTAAAGTCTGCATAGTTGGCTGCCTTCTCTGTTTCATGGGTGTGTCTGCCTTTTGTTTCTAACTTTCTTCAGATCCTCTGTATAAAAGGAGATTCTTAAAGTTGCAGTCACAATGGATAAAGATGAGACCATAACAGTTAATGTAACCTATCGGCCTGAATACTGCAAATATTTCCTTGCATACGGTTTCCTCAAATCAGATAGGAGCAAGTGCGTGAAAGTGCCACGTGCATTGCATGCCTATGAAGTATTTCTGTAAGAATGAAAATAACTTTAAGCAAGCATGCCAGCATTTGAGCTTTGACCTGCTAATGACTTCCTCATTCAATAAATTGTGGAACGCTGAATTCCTGTGCTTGGCAAATTCAGACTGCTAATCTGTCAAAGCTGAATAAGACGAAAATGTATCCTTTGTAATTCATTGCAAGAATGTAAGGAAAACAGAAGCGTTAGTAAAAGGAGCAGTAAGATGCTGGATATCCTTTTTGTCTGTTGAAAGTAGATGAAACATGGTAGGACTAATCCATAGCGTCCAACATGTCCACTTGCTTTTGTGTCAAATTAGATGATTCATCTGCTCAAATAAACACAGGGGTGTCTTGCATGCTGAAGAATGGGTGGTGGTAGAGGACTGGAGTAATAAGAGGTTCAAGTAAAAATGAAACAATTTACACTCATTTATACATTTCAAATTGGTTAGCACACACAAATTAGCAGGTTTTTGATGGGCATATTTTGGTCGTAGAGTTCAGTACAGACTTTCAGGACAGATCATAAGTCTGGTCCTGTCACCCAGAGACTTTTTAGAATTATCTTTGGTTTGATAAAAAAAAAAATTTTAAAAATACTTATTTTCTCTGGAGGTTAGCCTGCTGTTGTCAACTAATCCAGAGAGAGAGATGTTCTTTACTGCTATATTATTTGGTCTGTTGAGTGACTTTGGGTCCTAGCTGCGTATTCAGAAAGGAAAAAAATACAGATGTAGAGTGAACAGTTCAAACCAGGGCCATGCAAATATGTGCCCAAATCCTGATACCTAATGGTAGAGCAACTTGTATGTGGTTAGTGCAAATGATGAACAGTGCAAGTGCTTCTCAAGTTATGCTTTATTATCCAAATAAAGTGCTGTATTCCCTTAGTCAGCAGTTCCCGTTAAAATTGCACCATATGTTCTCAGCAAACAACAGATGTACAGTCTAACAATTAGCAACAGAACTTTCCCACTTGAGGGTTGCGGATAATACTAAAATTATTCATAATTAATTTGTGTTCCATTCGTAAGGCAGTTTTTCTTTGTGGTGCTGTTTGTCCCCACAGTTCGCTGTGCCTGTGTTTCAGAAGGGTTTGCCGCTTCAAGATTTTAGAGCTTTTCTATAGACATTGCATTAAATCTTTTCAATATCCTGAAAGGATTATCCATTTTAATGCTTGAGCGACTAGCTGACTTCCCCAAGATCACACAAGGCACCGTGGAGATGCAGGGGAACACCACAGGTGTCTTGAAGACTAATGTTTCTGCAAGGACAGCCGCAGCTGCAGGGTTGATGGGGAGCTGCCCAGGGGCATAGCATCTGTTAAATGACAGGGTACCACCTTGGAGGCAATACTGAAAGACATTGTCTCCTCAGTCTCTTTACCCCTCTTGAATACTATATATTTCATTAATAAAGGGAATTCCAGGTACTGGATGTTAACTCCAGTTTTCTCTGCTGATGGAAGCTGCTTGCTTCCTAATACCATTGAATACTGAGGAGATGGAAGGTAGGTATAAAGTTGTGTCAGAACAGGATGCAAGATAATGGGAACGTGGGATAAGGCCAGATTTCCACTGCAAGTTTTGATCGATCAGCTCAGCCTTGGAGTAGTCTGAAGAATATAATCTGAATTAAAAGTCCACTAGAATCAGCCTTGCTGTGGGAAGTGGAAAGGAATTGACTGGTTATAATAGGATAATTTTTTAAAATGTCAGTTAAAATTTTTCCTAGTCATGTTCCATAAATTTATCTAGTCGTGCTCTGCAAGAGGAATCTTGTATTGTTTGTTGTGAATAGTATGTTAGCCTTTATAGCCTCCTGAAAAATTGATTGGTTAACTTCCTTTTTCCAATTCATCCTTACAGTTCTATGGAAGAAATGTCTATTGTGTGTATAATGTGTAGAAATGTGTATAATGTTTCCTTCAGTGGAAAACTGATGATCTTACAACTTTCTTACATAGCCCTTTGCTAGAGATATATGTAGTCTTATGGGACTTCAGTTCTGAAGTTCTTGAAAATAGTACCAAAGCTGTAAGAAAAGGCAGACGACTTCCATTTTATTCAATATTTTTTTAACTATAAAAGCTCTTTTAGCAGTTTTTGTCAAGTGTGAAACTTGATCTATTCCCTACAAAGTGTTATTGTCTCTTTTCACAGTCCATTTATGGTGCGTTAGAAATCCGTGACTTGTTTCTTTTTTTTCTTTAATTCTGCTTAAGCTAATCAATAATTGTCAAATCTTTCCTTGCTAGTAATTTTGCAGGCTGTAGATGTTTGATTTCTATCCCTTATCTAATTGAGAACTAGTCAAGGCTGAATACTTATTTCTTTGTTATAAACAAAGTTATCAAGAGTGCAATAAATGGGAACAAATGGCATGTTTTTTCTCTGTGGACAAATTTTCAATAGATTTCTGTGTTGCATCTTCGATTATTTTGCCTTACTTGGCCACTGTGGTGTTCAAAGTGTCTTCTGAGGATACAACACAAAATCCTGTATCAGTTGTATTCGGGAGTGATATTTAAAAATTTCACACTCTTGACCATTGGATGTAAAATGTTATTGGAGTGCTTTTGGGCCATGGCCTGCACAGAAGAAGAGACAGCCCCTTTCTTGTTTGAAATAACTGTCTTTTAGTGGAGGTGTTCTCCCTCAAACCAACTGGAATGGATATATCTCAAAATACTCAGCACTGAAATTAGGATTATGATAAGAAAATGAGTATTAAAAAAAATGTTCCAGACTTCATCCTGATGCATTGCTTACTCTGAACTACTGAAGCACTGATGAAGGATTCAAATAACTGAACTTGAGGTGGAACCCAAAATCTTTATATATAATGAACTTGTAAATTAACAGCAATGATTCAGTCAGGGAAACAAGTTGCAGAAGCGTGTTGATATGGTAAAATTATTGCTTAAAAACCAAAATATGTTGCATATATATTTTTTTTTTCTGCAGAGCTACTGTGTCATATTGACAAAATCTGTCCAGAAGTCCTGTGCAGAGTAACTTGCCTCTGTATCTTTGAGCATTCATTTGATGTTACGTTTAGCTTGGAGCTGGTTACATATAAAACACTTACTGTTGGAGATGTCCCCGTGCACGGGGACAGCATTGTTCGCTGCATCCCCTGCAATGTCCTGGTCCTCCCTCCCCGAGCCTTGCTGGAGCTGTGGATGTATGGTCAAGCAGACAAATGTGTCTCTTCCTCTTCCAAGTCTTCCCACATTTTCTTCTCTTGTCTCTGGAGAATGACCTCCTACAGGTAGCAGTGGTGCGGGTGCCTCAGGTACCTCTTCATCAAGTCAGGATTTTCCTTTAGTTGACAGATCGGCTCATAGTTCTTGCAGGAGCAATCACCCTGGCAGCATGTCCCTGGAGAAGCTGAGGGTGTCTGACCCATCTCCTGGAAACAAGAGGGCAGAGAGCACCATGAAAGGGGCAGGGGTCTCAGAGGGCTGAGACCTCTCTGGCTGGGCTTGGCTCTCCTGGCAAAACTCAGGCCTGGCTGGGCTGCCCCAGGCAGCAGGTTGTGCGAAGATGACCTGAGGCAGGCTCTGTCTTGCTCCTCTTGTGGGTCAGCCTGCCCTCGTTTCCTCCTCCGTGGCAGAGACCCGCCTCTGCATCCTCAGGGCGTGCAAAGGGCTGGGGAAGAGGTAGAGGACCTTTGGTGCCTGCCCAGGCTTTCTTCTTCACATGGGCTGTTAGTCCTTGTCCTATGCATTATTGGCCCAAGGCCTTGGCGGGTCCTGGCTCTCAGTGACCTGGCACCATCCCACCTGCCTGACCCCCATCACTCACCTCTCTTGTGCATCTCTTGGCTCTTCAGCAAATGCAGCATACAAACAAAACCCTGCTGAGTAGCAGGCACAGGGCTGAGCAGGTCAAACAGGCCACCTTCAGGGACCCCAGGGTTATACCCATCCGGGCAGAGGAGGATTGAAGCTGCTCCACTGGGCAGGGCCGGTAGGAGCACTGGTTCCCTGTGCCAGTGCCTGGCTGCTCCAGGTCCTGGGGAGGCACATCCCATATGACTGTGGCCCAGGCGGTACGGCTGGAAAAGCTGAGGCTGCCAGGGAAGAGAGAGGCCACGCAGAGAGTGAGGACCAGGGAGAGCCCCAGGCTGAGCATTGTGCTGCTCCCTGATGAGCTGCAATCTCTGCACAGTCTGTCGCCATCACCTCAAGCTGAGCTCATCTAGTCACCAGCAGCGCCAGTGTCTGTGCAATGAGAGGGTGATGGCATAAGCTGTCAACCCACCACGTTGCTACCAAATGCCCTGTGATGTTGCAAGGCCTTTGCCTGGCACCCAGTAGGCAGAAGGTTGAGGCAAGGACAGAGGGTCCGAGCATCTGGATATCTCAGCCTGCTGCCCTGTCTCCCCACTGGGGGAGTCGGCCTGAGCCCTAGGGGCTTTGGGCAGTGCTCCCAAGTACTCAGGAAGGAGGAGCTGTGCCAGGGCAGGGGCATTGCCTGGGCACTTGCATGTGGTTTTGCTGCCCCCCAGCAACGCTTCAGGGCTGCCCTCACCTCCACAGGCCGCCCTCTGCACGCCTCCAGGCTGGGCCTTGGGCTCTGCTGCTGAGGGCTGTGGGTCCCACACTGGGCCTTGACCCGGCCAGCACGGCCCTGGCTTGGCCCATGTGCTATGCCTTTTGGGGTGTCCCAGGACTCCCTGTGTGCCTTTCTATAGACCTGAGCAGCCCCTGTATGCATTTTGGCAGGTGAATGCAGGCCTTGTCTGAACTTTGCTTGTGGCCCAGGGGCCTCTGTGTGTCTCTCGGAGCACCCCAGGGTGGTCCTTCCCTTTTCCTGGTGCCCTAGGATCCTCCAAGTGCCTTCTGGTGCAACCCAGCCACTTGCCTGTGCCTTTTGGTGCATCCTGATGTAATATGTACAGTAATATAACAAAAGTTTAATTTGAAGAAGTAGTGAATAAAATAATTCCCATGATCGTATTTGCGGTTGTTGTTGTAAAAATGTTGTATGTGTCTGTTTTGCTTGACTTTTGTTGTGAAGAACTTGGAGAGTTCTGAGTCAAGGATGAGGTAGAGCATACAAGCAGTCAGCTAGAGTCTTGACATGAGAAAAGCCATGTCCTGCCCCATTGCTCTAAGACAGAGAAAAATCTAAGAGAGAAATTGAGACCTGACCATAGGGATCTGAGAGAATATATATTTAATATTGTAGCATGGTGAAGAATTGCATGTTTTGTGTTTTTGGCGTGTATGTAACAAAGGGAAAGTAACTTGTGAGAATGTGGGCTGCTGTTAGTTGACTTTTCTGGAGCTAAAACTATTTTTCAGCTAGCCGTCTCTTCTAAAATAGTTCGTGATTGGATCAAAAGAACAGACTGAAAGAAAAACCATGATAATATTTTACAGAATGGCCTTTGGCCCATAGCCAGAAAATGTTGCAACCCTGGACATACTTATTAGAGCAGTAAGGAGGTTAAGAGGTAATACAGAGTGCAGTCTCTGCCATGCTTGACAGGAATTTGGGACTAAAGCAGAGTTGTTAATTTTATTGATGTTGTTATGGGAAAAGTAATACAGGAATAGTATAATTTTCAGTGTGTGATGGAAGTTAAAGGACTCTATCCACTTTCCAGCTAGGCTAAAGACAGAAAGAAGGAGACAAAGTAAGATACATGATCTTTCAAAAACATGCATCAAAAATTTAAATTTCATATATGTAAAGCAACTACAAAGGTTTGTGGGTTTTTTTGTTGTTGTTGATTTGATAATTGGGCATTAACTAGGAAGCAACACAGGCAATTAAAGGCTTTAAAAGTATGTCTGAAGGGACACTTTTGGAATCCCTCAGTGACTGTGGTCTGCACAGAAGATTTAGTAGGGAATGGCAAAAGTCAGTGAGAGGAAGAAACAGGGGAAATTCAGTGATATTCCACTGACTCGAGGTACTCAGTGAATGCAGATAGGAAGATAAAGACCAAAAGGTGTGCTAACCAACAGATATCTCCTGTATTTTGTTAAGCCTTTTGGTTGACTATAAGAAGAACGAAGAAATCCTGATCTGAATTATAAGTGGTGAGAAGAAAACCTAATGTAACATGAAAGAAGAGGTTGTGGCTAACTAAAAAAGATTACAAAATATCTGTGTTATCCTTAGAGTCAAGGCAGAGGAGAAGGAAGACCAATTTCTACTGACTTCCATCAGCAGTCTATGTGGTATGTAATTCTTGTTTGTAAGACTAACTTAGAACAACAATAGAAAACTTCATACTGTGACAAAATAACCGTAGTTTGTAAACCATTATTTTAATTTCATCTTGCACCTTTGTTTGTTAAGTTCAGATATCTGGTTTGTATTTGAGTTGTAAGCCCATTAAAGCATAGACCATATTTTCTTAAATATAGGTGTATCGTGTACCATAGGGTGCCTGAGACAGGACCTGCAGGCACTGATCTAATCCAAATAATAAATGGCTTCTGAAATAATAAGCTCTTTTTTTTTTTTTCTTCTTTTAGTTCTAGATACTTTTGTCACAAATTGCAGAAGAAAAACTATCTTGAAGCTTCTTTTAGCAGCATTTTTCTTTTTAAGAAAAGACTTCATTTCCATTCAGTATTTTGCTTTACTAGGTCACACTGTCTGGTCCCTGTCAGATGCTGGAGGATTATTACCTCGTTTCTTCGTCATCTCCTGCACGTGGTATGTGTGAGACTTGCCTTTGTGACATACGCTCTTGACAGAAGAAAATGCGTGAGACTTGCTCTTGCCATCCTATGTCATCACTGAGCAGCATAAAGGCATTGAATGTAACACTGTGAAATTATCTCATGAAATTTATGTAGCTTTTTGCTACAGCCTATGTTAACAGTAGTCAGATATAGTAGATTTTTAAAAGTACTCATTGTCCCTCTGCACAGAATTGTGATTTTTTTCAAAAAATCTCAGTAAGACTGACTAGTTAAGACTGCTGTGCATCAGATGTTTTTGAGTACCTCATCCAAGCTGGCAGATGGCACAGTGATGTCACTAGTTCAATTTCTTGGTAATACTTCTAGAAGTTCTAGAAATTTCATACAAAATACATCCTGCTCTGCTAAAGGAGAGAGGTTGGTTTGCTTGCTCTGAAGTTGGCAGTTTGCTGTCTGGCAACAGAGCTGCTTTTCATTACTTCCAAACATTTCCCCTCTGTGGACTGTAGCTCCTTCTCTCCATGTCATTTTGTTAGCATTGTTTTTACAGTGTGCAAAGAGAGTCTGCAAGTAGGATGCTTGCTTAAATGTGTGATTTTTCAAGTGCAAAGTAACTGCTTATTGTCTAACACATGCAATTGACAGTTAGGACTAATGAGAGCTACTAGGCTAAGTATTAATATACTCACCATCCTGGTGAGACTTCTAGACAGTGTGTGCTTGCTCCTGATTCATGCTATCCATGTCTTGGTTATGCCATCTGTGCATATCCCCGCAAGAATAACAAGTTAGGTGTACTACACCAGAACTTAGAAGGTTGCTTCAAAGTTTCAAGATAAGGTTGCTTAATCTGACTGCCACTGTTGGAATTCAGCTGACGTTATTCTTCTGAATCTTGGTTGCAGTTTACATCTTCTAACAGAACATTCCCTGTTTATGTGTTTAATAAGTAGTAGAGCATTTGGTTAGATAATTTGGTCTCTTTTCTGAAGAAGAATAATCAAAGAACACATTCCATTTCTGGAAAACAAATTCATGAAAATACAAGGAGAGCTGCAAATATGCAAAGAGATTCACTGTTGAGGAAGTATGCTCATTTCTGGTATTAACATGAGTTCTTATTCGCAGAAGCTGGTAATTACAGCAGCTTAAGTGTCCCCATTCTGGCTTTTAACTTACTAGTTTGTGTCAGTTTGAAAACTTCATTATGTAAGAAACAAAAAGATCAAGGAGTACATGAAAATTACAATATATGGAGATCAGTAGATGTTTTTGTATTCAGATGTAAATGTGCTGTGTTTTGGGAATACATTCAGATGTTGTGCTACGGCGTAGGAGGCCCTGGTTCAGCAGCCGTGTTAAGCAGTTGTTCTAAAGAGACGATGTTTAACTTCCTAGTGTGCAGAGTCTGAATCATGTCGCTGGCTTATTTTCATTTTTACATTGCTCCATAAGGGACTTTTCAAGAGCTACATGTCTCAAAATCAGTTTTGGGGCACCTGGAGTTTGACACAAGCATACAGTCTTTTGCATTGTAGAGTTATTCTTGCAGGCTTTGTGCAGCTGACAGGTTTTAGATGCCTTTCCACACTTTGCAGCTCTGGGAACTGGGCAGAATTACAGAATAGTTTGGGTTGGAAGGGACCTTTAAAGATCATCTGGTTCAACCCCCCTGCCATGGGCGGGGACATCTTTCACTATATCAGGTTGCTCAAAGCCCAGTCCAACCAGCCTTGAACACTTCCGATGATGGGGCATCCATCCACAGCTTCTCTGGGCAACTTGTTCCAGTGTCTCACTACCCTCATCATAAAAAATTTCTTCCTTATGTCCAGTCTAAACCTACCCTCTTTCAGTTTAAAACTGTTGCCCCTTGTCCTGTCACTACAAGCCCTGGTGGAAAGTCTCTCTCTGTCTTTCTAATAAGTCCCCTTTAAGTATTGAAAGGCTGCAATAAGTTCTCCCTGGAGCCTTCTCTTCTCAAGGCTGAACAACCCCAAATCTCTCATAGGAGGGGTGTTCAGCCTGCTGATCATTTCTGTGGCCCTCCTCTGTCCAGTGTTCCATCCACCAGTATCCCCAAGTCCTTCTCCTCAGGGCTGCCCTTAATCCATTCATCCCCCAGTCTGTGTTGATATTGGGGATTGCCCTGACCCATGTGCGGGACCTTGCACTTGGCCTTGTTGAACTTCATGAAGTTTGCATGGGCCCACTCCTGAAGCCTGTCAAGGTCCCTCTGGATGGCATCCCTTCCCTCTAGTATATCAGCTGCACTGCTCTGCTTGGTGTCATCCGCAGACTTGCTGAGGGTGCACTCAATCCCACTATGTTGTTGATGAAGATATTAAATAGCATTGGTCCCAGTACGGACCCTTGAGGGCCATGACTCATTACTGGTATCCACCTGGACATTGACCCATTGACTGTAATGAATCAGTTGCTGGCTTCTTTTTCAGGTGCAGCAAGGCTTTCTGACTGACATTTTCCACTTTGAATCAGATACATCTAAGCAGAATAAGCTAAAATTATTGAATATGTAAAAGCAAGCCCTTATAATGGGAAGGACCAGCCTTTGTAATACAAGCTGCAATAGGAGTAATATTTACTGCTGGGAGTGTGAGTTTTGTTATCTGATCACTTGAAGGCCATGGAGAAAGGATGGGTAATAACTGCTTTTGCAACAGCTGAGAGACTGTATGTTTGTATTCACAACACGCTTCCTGATATCTGTAGGCCACTTTGAAAGTATGGAAGCACTATTGCTATTTAATATTGTAGAGCTTGGGTGTGATGGAGTAAGGCACGAATAGACGGTATCATGAGCTAAAACTTAAAGCTGTCCAAAACTTTCAACTGTGGGCTTGTAGTTACTCAGCTGTGAGTGCTTATGTTGTAAATGAGGTCATACCACTTAATTTTCTGAATTTTCTCTCCTGTTTACTAATATCTCCCTCCCCAAACTTTCTTCAGACTCACCAGTGCTACTAAAGCAGCGAAAATATGCTTGTGTAAAATGAACAATGTGCAAAACTACTTATCTCAAAAGAGCGTAACTAAATCAGCAAAACCTCAGATCTGTATAGAGTCAGAGCGATATACAAATGTTGGTATCTCATAAGTATATAGGCAGAAATGGAGTAATGTATGCTTCTGAATAATTTTTTTACCTGAAATTATTAACCTTTAAATAATTAGTGTGCAAACTGTTTACTTATTAGTAGTGATTGAAGCAATTGGGAAATACCCAGGCTTGTTTTTTGACACCTCTTTTATGCATTCAAAACTGTGTTTAAAAAACTCAGGAAGGCATGGAGATCTGCTGTCTTTAGCTGTCTTTTAATCGGAGTTTTGTGTTCACAGACAAGTGTGTGAAATCTGCTTCTATGTCTCTGATTTTTGGAACTGAGAACCATATGGTATCTTGGTTTTGCATTTCTTAGATCTTCTTAATTGTGCCTGCATAGCAATTAGGCTTGTGCATAAGTTTAAGAAAATAATATATTCATGTGTTCTTACTGTATAAAATATACTGAGAATTTGTTTCAGCTTTTACAATAACCCTAAAAAGCTTTCAGAATAGGGCAATTTGGTTTACAGTTACTATACAGTTAATTTTACCCTTTAAAGTTTGTTCTACTATTCTGTCTTTTATTATGAAATGGCAAGACACAGGATGCCCAGCTCATCCAGTGAAGGGGGTCTAAATTATGTCCTTGTACACTGATCCAGCAAAGCACTCGGCATTGTGCTCATGGCCCATTGAAGTCAATGGGACCACTCATGTTTTGAAAGTTAAGTGTGTGCTTTTAAGTGTTTTACTGAATAGGGATGAGATTATTCTCATTCTTAAAGTCAAGCATGTGCTTAAGTGCTTGGCAGAATTGAATTAGCATCTATGAGTTAGCACAAGAAAAATCAAACCTTGTAGCACGCTTGTTCAGAAGGTCCTTTTTGTAAGTTCCAGTTGAGTTTGACTGGCTCTGAGAGAATGTCATTAAGCAATCAGTAAACTCTCCTGTGCGATATCTTTCAATGGAATAAACAAACAAAAAAAAAGGATGACTTTAGGACTCTTCCTTGTTCGAACATGGTTTTATCACCAAACTTCTCTTTTTTTTTTTTCCATCTTTGTGTCTTTTATTAACCTTTTTTTTTTTTTTTATTTTGCATTTTCCAGCTGCTTTTTAACTGTCTGTTCTAGACACTTATCTTCTCTCTAGGTTAAGAGGAGAGTTGAATTTCTTCCCTGAGTTTCTGAGCAGTTCTGTATTTCAATAGGCATCTCTCCTGTTAGGATACTGCCTTACCTGTTCTCTGTATTCCTCTGCCTTGAGATAGGTCTCCAGACAGCCCACTCTGAATTCACATAAGAGATTATTTCTGTCATCATTTCTCTGTTGCTGTTGGCATCCTTGCTAACCAATTTGCTGTCTGTTTATTTGCTGAACTTTTTTTTTATATGTTGAAAATCGTTGGAGGCAAAATGTGGACTACAGATCTGTGTTTCTTAGATGTGAGGGAACATGTTGTAAAGAAATAGCAATTTGTCTTCCTACCAAACTTGTAGGCATGATGTAGTCATCTCTGCTCTCTGTCATCCCAACCAGGAGGCAGAGTACAAATGGATTGGACCCTGCTAAGAAATTAATGTTTTGATTGGACTTCCAAGACTGACTTAAAACACTAGCTTTTATAAAAATGCCTTCGCAAGTGTTTCTGATCTTTCAGAAAATAAGACTAGCTTTGAGAGTTACATTTGATGATAAAGAGGAGCAAATTATACCAACTTGGACATAATGATGGAGTCTGATTAAGGACCCTTGAGAACTGTACAGCTTTGTTTTGGTTAACAGTGACAAGGCACGCCGGAGACATCCAGGAACGTACAGTAAAAGTGTTACCTGATAAGATTAACTGTCACCTGCTCTGATCAGTTTTGGGGATAATTGTTCAAAACTGTTGAAAATGGTGGTGGAGGGAGGTTCAGGTAACAGGTGATTGCCTTGGTTATGGGAGGCAATACGGTAACGGAATAAACTTTAGAACAAAAGGCAGTTTTAAAAGATTATTAATTGAATATCTTAACTGAAAGAACTGTTTTCACCCATTTTGGGCCTATGTGTACACTTTCTTGTTTCTCAGACAACCTGAATGAAACAAACTTGGTCGTTTGTTCATAGCAGGCACCATACAGCTTTCCTTTTTCAGGAAACACTCTCCCTTAATGTAATCAGTATTTCTCCTTGCCCGTGATTCTTCCCAAAGGGTTGCTTTTCACCGCTCCCCATCTCCTTCACCTTGCTACAACATCTTTTGTATTAATGGGGGTGCCTGGGAGAAGTATTTGTTTGGGAATCAGATGTAGTATTTGACCTCAGTACCGACCTGAGTGTGAAACCTGATTTTGACAGTAACTGTGGACAGGTCACTTCCCGCACCCCCCCCCCCCCCCCCCCGGCCCCAAATACAGTGCTGACTATTAGAATTGTCTTGAGTTTGTAAGGCGTTATATTGATGTGAATAATTTTAGCGAAGATTTATGTGAAAAAGTTGTAGAAAATTAATTTGACAAATTATTTTGCTTACTTTGTAATTAATAAAATCCTCCTAAATAATGTTAGGTATCATCTACATAAATTTATTTGGCTGTTTCTAAAATATGAATTCTAACATGAAGTTAAAATATCTATTAGGTAAAAAAATTCCTGGTATAATAGATCACAATTCTCTAATAATGCAGCAATACTTTTCTGCAGCCTTCCGTCTAGTTGTCTCAAGCTGCCTTTACAGGGACAACTACAATGCCTGAGTATGAGCCACATGTTAGATGAGAGGGATAGGTTCTCACGTGAGAACCTTTGTGACTACAAGCTGTGAATTTCCAGAGAGTTGGGTTCCTAAATCCAGAGGAAAGCAAATGAGATTAGGTGTTTATTTTTCTAGGACTCCTATGAACTTCCATGCTGTTTTTTTTCTGGTTAGGCAGCTCTGAGTTTGCAAACTGGTTGCTTTTTCCCCTTTCTGTGCTTGCTTTGTGGGCTTCAGTTTTATGCTTAGACCTTCCTAACCTTCAGTTTTCAAAACAAAATGACCGTCTTTACTCTGTATGTGTAAACTTGGTGTATGTGGTTCTGGGCGTTACTGCTATGCCACCTGATTTTCCTTAAGTGTGCTATACTCGTTGCCACAGAAATGTGAGCCACTGTGTTTTAATGTTTGATTAATAACTCGCAATCAGAATTTGAGTATATGAATATATTCAGTTGTCTTGAGTTTTCTTCTCTTTTGTTGTTTTTGTTAGTAAGAAGATAGATTGAAATGACCCTAATAAATCTAATCTAGAAATAATTTTAATTTCAATACAGCAAAAGGGGAATTGGCTGAGTTTTTGCTAAGATTTATGGACGTCTTAAGTAGAATGTGATAAGTATTATGATTTATTTCTAAATGTAGTATGATTGATTCCTAAAAATGTATTCTTATAAGTGGTGTCCAGTGGAGTACATTAACATATAAAGAAACTAAAGCAATTAGTTTGCAATTAAAATAATAAAATTACACAATATTGGGGACGGTGATTATGAATGTACTTAATATTCAGCCCCACGAGGCACGCATCTTGTGTGTGGTAAAACCTGCAGGGAGCAAGAATCATGTGGTTCCCTTTCATTAGAGTTTAGTAAGTTGTGAGAACCTTGCCTGGAACAGTCAGTCTGAGGATTATCAGTTCATTTTGCACCACCAGACTTCTTTCAAGGCACGAGTTGGGAATTGTTCTCTTCTGCTGAGCTTAGGGGAATTTGGAAAAGAGCATTCTTGCTCCTGTTGCTGGTAATGATACATTATTTTGTGGTAACATAGTCAACAGCTGCTACAGTGATGTACTACAATTACCTTACTATTAATCAAAGACCAATCTGTAAATTAGTCTGCTTAATATTAGGCAAAGCTTTCATGGTTTGCTTTCATGAATACTATTAGCCACATTGATCAATTATATCTTATTTTAAAAATCCTTTCACTTATCTGGATCCCCTGGAAGAGTTCTTATTGCCCAGTCCTTTTCACTGTGAGGATGTAAGGTGGACCATGGGTCCCTCCGTCTCAGTGCTCTGTTTTCAACAGCAGCTCTAAGTAGACGCTTAGGGAGAAGTAGGAATGGAGCACAGGTGTATGGATCTTCAGAACTGCATGATTAATTTGTTAGGGTTTTATCAATTTTCATTATAATCCATTAAGGGATTCTGTACTTGGTCAGCATAAAAAAAAAAAGATGCGAACAAAATCCTGCTTCCATCCACTTAAACTGGGAGCCTAGGTACTAGGAGTGATCAGATCATATATGTGCAAGTGTTGCTTTTGCAAGAGTTAAAGAAGAATTACAGATGGGGTGACTGAGGCTTATAAGGATGAAAGGCCAAATGGTTTAAATCAGCAATGATTCACTTCAGTGGTGCCCCATGAATTTACAACAGATGAGGATTTGGTCCGTTTTAATGCAGTTAAGGTCACACGTTCAGCCAGCGACAGAGGTAATAAATGACCCCAGCCCGTGTTGTCATTGTGGTTGCCATATACACAGCAGAAGCAGACAGCACTTGAGACTGAAAAGCAGCAAGACTGGGAAACGTGCAGGAAGCTTTAGCATAAAAAATAAATTGCTGATGACATTGAAGTTGTGATTCTGGAAGATAAGGGGAATAGACGTGGGAGAGCACGAACAAAGACTCGCAGTTCTGCTGGGACTGCGTAGTGCCGAGACAGTTATGAGATGGTTGCTTGAAGTGAGCAAGAAGTACGCATTTTTAATACCTTGAAAGACAGATTTTAGAAGGAGCACATTCAAGCCCAACTTGAATTCACTACTGACTGCGCAAGTCAGCTGTATTGTGCTTTAGAAACACTTAAGACGTCTTGTGAGCCAGCAGAATATTTTAGTGAAGTTGTTTGGGGTTTTTTGTGGGGGAGCTGATAGAGATGCTTTGAATGCTTATGGGAGTTGTAGCCAATATTGGTGCTTTGCTTCGTGCTACCGACAAATTTTATGCAGTGACCAGTGCACCATGGGTACAGAGCTAGGGCCGTGTTATTCCTGGTATTTTCCTCGTGAGAATACCAGCCGGCTTGCACAGCGGTGATCTGTTCTACTTGAATTCCAGAGCAAACGGCTGGCAAGGAGTCTCTCCCTCTCTTAATGTCCTGGGCTGAGGCAAATGCTAGATCTGCTGTTTTCCGATGTGCAAATGAGCCAGTGCTCTAGTGGGCACCTTACACCTATTTTTCCTGCATGAACTAAAAAAAAAATCCTTGATTCTTTCTAGGTTGCTTTTCCTTTCAGTTAAAATAAAATACAGCTGAAAGCCAAATTGCTGTCTATGAATGAACATATCCCATGTTTATGACTAGATCCTTGTATTTAGTGTGAAGTTCACACATAATTATTTTCCTTAAAATCTTAGTTGAGCAAGATTTTCTGCTATCTTTAAGCATCATAAAAAGGCTGCCATGTGCATCATGAGTGGGGGTGAGAGGAGAGAAAGATGTGAGGGAAGCAGCATGCCATTTGATCTTGCTGAATCCTACCCAGTCACCAGACTGCCATCTTTCTGTCCACCAAAGATGTCTCCACATTAGTCAATGTCTTTTTGTCCCGTTATGGTACAATTTCCACGTGCACTCAGGGACCTGTGTAAGTCCACTTTGCTTGTTAAAAGTGAATAATTCATTGCTTACAAACACATTTGGGAAAGGTAATTAGGGCAGTGGATGCCATGACATTTGAATGACAAAGCAAGCATATACTCTTTGGTACTTCTATTTCCAGGTTATTATTTATACTTGTAACTGTTTCTAATTAAACTATAAGTATTGTGAATACCAGATGTTGTAAGAAATGCATTGTACACTTCTCCAGAATCCAGGTAGGTGATATAGGGGAAAGATAGGTTTTTTCCTCTGCCAAAAAACCAACAGAACACACCACACCAAAACCCAGTCACATGAATGTGACTGCTGCTTCACTGTGGTGCGATCCTTGCCTTGTTTCTGACCTGTTGGTGTCTCATTGTTGGAGAGGTGAAACTTCGTTGTTTATCTTCTTCACACAGTCAACTTTTTGCCAGTAGATGATCCTAGCTCTTACTGAAGAGTAACTGGCTGCTGGGTGTGTGGAAAGACTACCAGTAAGATTGGTTCACTTCTGTCCCAATATTTGGTGTGTTGTACTGAAGTGCTTTGAGGTAACCTTTGGTGGGATACAGAGGCATTTGAAGTAGGGGATGATTTAAATGTAGGCAGGAGAGAGCTGTGGCCTCTGGGTTTCTAGAGATCAGTTTCCCTGGTTCTCTTTTAGTAAACCCGCCGTTCTCCTCGTACAAGTGGGGTGAATTTACATACCCAGTGGTAATGAATGAAAGAATGAGTCACATGTGACCTGTCTCATGCTAACATCTGCCTTCTGGTTAATTTTAACTCAAAAGAGCATATAGAGGTAACTTATCTCCTGTTTTCTTCTTTGAAAGTTTGTTACACTTCTAATTTCATCCCAGCACTGGGAATAGCAGTATGGACTTATGAAGTAGCTGTCTTCAACTTGTACAAGACCAGTCAAAATGGGAGATGGGGTTTTGATGTGTGTGTGGCTTCAGATTTGTTTATTGCAAATTTATCTGCCTGCTTCCTCTCTTACTTCCTGAAAGCACGGGAGCATTTGAAAATAACGATAGGCCTGGGCTGCCGGCCACGGGAAACTGAAAGAAATCTCATGTCTTGCCTTAGGATACCTCAGTGCTTGGACTCTGTGTTCTTTTTTTCCATATATATAAAAGCTATTTCCAGATATATAAAAGCTATTTTGCCCAATCAGTTTTCAGTGCAGAGGGAAAAAGCATGTGGAGTTGTATGTGTGAGCATGTGTAGATACACATAATTTTTTTAGAGGTCTAGCTCCTTATGTTGGGTATTCTTCTTTTGCTTGTAAAACTGTTGAGAAAAATTAAACTCCAAGCAAGTGCAGACATGGTAGTAGCTTATAAAATTTTGCACCAAGAATATGGCTGTGGCTGCTGTTCCACAGAATAAATTCTTCAGCTCTGTACCATGCTGCAAGGGTTACGCGCACAAGGAAAGAAAAGGGGAGAGTGTTACTCACAAAAGCAAATGGAGCCGTTGTGTATTAGAAGGAATTTCACTTGTTTTGTCTGCAAAAACAAATTGCTTCAGTATCAACAATCCCACCTTTCTTAGCTAGTGCCTTCTATTGTACAGGCATTTGGCTTTGCTAGTGTTTCCACTAAGGCCCTATTAGGCCAGTTACATTATCCTTGATAACAAATAAAGCCCTAAGCATTTATATGCAGGTGTTTCTTTGTTTGCTTTTGTTTTAAATGTAAAACAATATTTTAATGGCTTTTTTTAGGCTCTTAGGTTCTCTCTGTGTACGGGATTGCTCACACATAGTGACCTCTGGGAGCTATGCAGCTAAAAACAAGTCACAAACTCACTAGAGAGAAAAATAATATTGGAATGAAATTGGAGGTGGTAACGCTTAAATGCTGAGGACAATATAGTGCTGGAATCCAAATGATCGAAGTTTAATGATTTGAGTGGGAGCCACAGGCTACAATGTTACCTGTTGGGCTAAAGGACCGCTCCTTACAAGTGCATCGGCTGCATTAGGACTTCAGTTGACTCACCAACAATTAAAAATGTTTATTTTCATGTGTTTTTGTGGGTATTTGTAGTGTCCTGGGGTAAATTTAATTTCTGTGTAAGTCTGGAGCCAGCTAGTCTATAAAGCCTACGTCTATCATGTGGTCCTTGCCTCCTGACTTATGGAAGTGCTCACGTGAGGGATGGGGTATGCTCACAGTTTGAGTCACGTGTTAGTCCTGTGTGTTTTGCTTTAGTATATGATTCCTGATTCAAAGCATTAAAGAAAATGTATCGTCTTCCTTTAAACTATGGGTGCAACCTAAAAATCATACTGCTGTGGAGGAGAGAGGTAGGGAGCAGACGAGTATTGATGTTCCACTCTGATTTAAGGTTGGGGCCTTTCGGCTATGTGTCATGTCATCTCCAATTTAAACTTAGACAGCTAATTCAGTTTTGTTCTTTGTGTGGAAGATATTGTTTGATGTTTCTAGGAGGTGTGTCTTTAAGGAGAACATCTTTGGGAAAGCTTTGCTTAAAAAGCGTTGAAAAGTAGCAGCAGGTTGTTTATTTATAAAGGGAGTGTTTGTACTGGCCTACACATTACAGTTCTCTGTTGAATAAGCATATATTAGCTTTTGGTATGTATATGTAATTATGATAATGGTAAAATTCACAAATAATTTCAAGTCCTAAATTTTGCCTCAAAGGCAATGAGAAATGCAAAAGGCACTGACTGTTGCTTTTTCATACTTGCAGTCAATGAAAAAGTAGATCCACGGCTCCATCTACTGGAGTTCAAAACCACCAGCGAGGGTTGCTCTTTATTGAATGCGCTGCACTCCGGCACACTTGTGTGAGTACTGGGTTTTGTTTTTCAGCTGGTGGACTGGTGGAGTAGATGTCTCTGGAGACATTGGTGTAATGATTTGACAATTTTACCTGTTTTAACAGTTGTGGAGTTTTTTTCTGCTGTTACATTAATTGTCTGAAAGTTGAGCAATTTGTTTCTTTTGACAAGATACAGTAATATATAAAACACAGAGCTTGTTGAATAATTCTTACCCTGTACATTTATGTATTTTATACTCATGCAACTGCTGTAGGCAAGATAAAGGCCTAATATCATATAGTTGGATGTTTTTTCCAAAGATCTCCTGTGTGGAAAGAATAAGTCCCAAGTATAAAAAACTTGGCCTCTTTGTTTTCTTTGGCAATTAAATAAATGACTTTAAGATATTTTTGAGATTAATTTGCATTTTGCAACATCTTGGTGCAGACCAATGTGAAAGGAAACTATTTCCATTTGATTAACTTTTTAAATTGCTAATAAGAGGAAAAATGTTTTGTTTGCACTTTGCCTGTTCCTCATTTGCATTGGTTTCAGCACAGGAGCTCGGAAACTGTGAGCTGTAGCCAAGCTCTTGAGGAAGAGCAGATCCTGAAATAATCCACCATTACTCTGGCTGCAATTAAATGTTTTCAAAATAGTTTACTTAGTTTCCTTCAGTATATCAAACTTTGTCTTGTGTAATACCAGATGCAAAAATGTGCATCAAAAATCTACACCATAAAAAGCAAAATTTGAATGTCTGTCTACTGTGGCACTGAGTAAACACTTCAGTTTCAGCAATAACTGGATTTTAGAATTAAAAGGTATTACAAAGTAATGTTTTGTGTATTTGACCAAGACACAGACCTCCGTATGGAATACTGTGTAGACTATTCTTTGACTGTTCACATTATATGATAATGATGCAAAATATATTTTGTCCTAAACAAGGAGCCTGATCTAATTGAAAGCCTTCCTAGCCTGTCACTTTTCCTTGATCCTTCTTGTTTACTTGACTTCTTGCTAGTATTCTAAAAACCCAAGGACTGTGTAGGATCAGAATTTTTGTCCAGTTTAAATTTGAAGGAGTCATCTGGAATGGCATAATACCATTGCAAAGGTGTCTTTCTCTGCTGTTTTCTTTTTCCTCTGTTGCAGCTTTTAAGAATGATGCCAGTAGGGATGAGGATGTTAGATACAGAAAATTAGTGGTTTTGTAGAGAATATGTAGCTGGAGTGAATTTCATGCTGTAAGGGTTACTGCTATAAAACGGTAAGCACAAGTAATTACGTTACATGTGGAGGCTGAAATGAAACATCTCCTGTTTTGCTCGTAATAGGACATATATGGCAGTTTATAACTCCTCTGCAATAAGTGAAAAAATTAATGAAAGATCTTATTTCATTAATATCTGAGGGTATTAAAATCTTGAAATACCTATTACTTTTTCCTGTGTTGCAAGTGGAATTGTCACTTTAACTCAGTGATAAACTTTGGTGCTTTTACACTGCAAAATGTGTGTGTGTGTACATAAAATAAATGGTATATGCAAATAATATTCAAAATATTAGTAAAATATTCACAATATTCAAAATATTCAAACAGTATATGCACATAAGCATTCATATATGCATGTATGTGTACATGGATGTGTGTGTGTTGAGAAATGTCCTCTGAAAGCTATTGTAGACCTAGAAAGAACAGTATATTATAATTAGTTCGTATTTTATGGGTAAGGATTTCTGCTGCTTAGACAACAAGAGAGATGTTGACTGTATATTTGTGCTCTTCATTCAAGAGGCAAGGAAGGAAGAAAGACTGAATAAATGCAGTTAGAGACAATGTATTCCATTAAAAATTGTTACCACCTGGAAAGCTAAGGCTGTGTACACTCATGGGTCAGTTAATAGGAATAATCTCTATTATTTAGACACAGCCTTTTTATTTCCAGTGAAAGTTACAGTATGTGTGTTTTTGCTCAGTTTTCTGCTTCTTTCTGCTCTCAACTCAGAGAATTTCATAATTATAAAGCAGGATGGTTTGTTCTCCAGTGAACTGACAATTAAGTGTGGGCAGGAGAGTGAATGATGGGAGCAAATGTTTTGTCTGAGCATAAAATGCCTATTGCGATTTAATGTATTTTAAAAAATATTTTACTCATCTACTGCAGTTGTAAAACTGCATTGTAAAGTATTTTTTCAGCAGTTATGATGTCTCCTTAAAATACAAGGAAGGACCCTCACAATCTCTAAATGATCTTGTATTATACATACATATATATATATATACACACTATACATACATATACATACTATACATATCAGCATGCCTGCAAGTACACATTCACAAAAGCAAAAAAAACCCCGACACAATAGGTCTGGAAGTAGTTAAAGAACCAAGAGAGGTTTGTACGGGGAGGGTGGAAAGGGATGCATGTGGCTTTCCAAAGCACATTTTCAGTAGGCTGAATTGTGGACAAACCAACCAGTTGGTATAACAGAAGCCACTGTGTGAGTTCACAGGGCCTCAGCTTCTCTGTGCTGTTGCCTTTGCTTTTGCTCTTACAGTGGTGTAAATGCAAACTACCTTACGGGTCAGTGCAATGGAACAACCAGCCATGCATCAGTTGGCTTGGTGGATGTAAAGTTATTCTGATGATCTGTGTGTGTGCCTGTACCATCAATTCTGTCCCAATCAGGCTGAATTAAAATTTAGGTTTCAATCGCAGGACTTCGGTATTGTCTAGGTCGGGTTTTGGCTTGTCATCAGAGATCACCAGTGACTTCTAGGAATTAGTGACTGTTCCCAAGCGGTTTCTCTCATCTTAAACTACAAAATTGCTTATTGATTCCTGGTGCTTGTGAATATTTTGGCTGCTTGGCAGTGCATGTTCAGACTGCAGCTGTACTAGCTTTTTAAAAAAAAAATGTTAACAGTGCAGAAAGTACAGTCCAATGTCTAGTCAGAAATAGTCTCTGAACTTACTCATCACCCTTTCTTTCACAGTAATATAACATATATATATATATATAGTTTTATTATTCCTTAAATATTCTGTTCCCATTTTTATTTTTATATATATGTGTGTGTGTGTATGTATATACACTGTGTATATTGTTCATAGATATTTGTTGTAGCCGCATAACGCATATTAAATTGCTCATTAGATGAATGAATTTGTTTTTGCACTTGACATACAAATATTGTTTAGATAAATGACCTGATTTTTATTCCTATGTGCTGAACACTTGCAGCTCACAAAGTTACACTCCGGCATTATACCTACAGCCTCTGTTGGTCTTGTGATTATACATAATGTATTTTTATTGCTCCCTTCATGGTCCTGTCTCTCACAGTGGTAGTTTATTATAACGAGAACAAAAAGGAGATAGAACTCGCATATATTTCATAAAGATTAATTTTCTTCTAGTACATCTGCTGTGCTAATCAAAATAAGTTTTTATTGCTTAAATGCTTATAAAAAATGCCAAGCGCCTGCATATGAAGCTCTTTTCACTAATCTAAAAAAACTGCAAAAATAGCTAATTATAAACAAGTAGACTACAAGAGGATTTGAGAGGAGTGTTCAAAGGAAACATTAAAGTTCAAATCCAGAAACATGTTCCCATATTTTGACAGTAAATTCCGAGAACTTATAGTTCCTTAGGAATAATTCTTGTTGGTGCATATTTTAGCTTGACTGCAATGCCAGCATTTTCTCTGCTGTAAGGTGATACATACAGCTTTTAGCAGGAGCACATAAAGGAATCAAAAATCCAACTGATAGTTCAGTGAAGATTGGAAAATCTAAATCCTCTTCTTTCTTGCAAAAATCTGAGTATTTAGGAGCACAAAATACTGTTTTGTTCTACTCAGATAATGAAAAATCAAGTCTCTTCTAAGAGAGCTTGCGGTTTAGAAGATGACTTGTTCCAAGAACTTACAAAAACAAGGACATTTGGGTGATATATCTTTTGGCATGTAGATTTTATAGTCTTACCCAGTGTGATCTGCATTGTATAATACATCATATATAGTACTGTATCTCACATTTATAGAATGTTTTGAGCCACATCTTTGTTCAGCTGCTGGGTTTTCAGTGCTGCCTATTGAACATCACTTTGAAATTCTAAAAATCTTCAGTAATGCGTATGCAACAACTTGCAGCTGTACATAAAATTGATGTTGGCATCTCATGTATTTAGGCTGACTTAAAGTCTGTTCAAGTGGATTCTGAGGATGTATCATTTATCTTCTTTTTTTTGTTTGTTTGTTTTTTTTTCTCCTCCCCCGCCTCATCCCAGATTAGCTTGTTGGCTGCGAAGAGCCACGGACACTTTGTGCCCTGATGGGGGACTCAGGATCCAGACGATCGACTCTAGTATCTCGGTTGCCAATATTCAGGAGAAGTATTAGCCGGAGACACGACTCCCTTCCTTCCTCACCTTCTTCTGCTAATGCCATTGGTGTCCACACCTCCTCCCCATCCAGCACTAACTCCAGCTCAGGGAGCACAGGCAAGCGCCGGAGTATTTTCCGCACTCCTTCCATTAGCTTCCATAACAAGAAAGGGAGTGAGCAGAAGCCTGACTCGGCTAGTCAGAACGTTAACATCTCAAATGGTGCCCAGTCCTCTCTCAGCACTTTTCAAAAACTGAGCTTAGAGGAACACATTAAAAGCAGAGGAAGGCATTCGGTTGGCTTTGGCAGCTCGCGTAGCAAGAAGATAACAAGGTCTTTGACAGATGATTTTGAAAAGGGAAAGGAGCCCTCAGCTAATAAGAATGTCTTTATAAATTGCATAAGCTCTGGGAAGAATGAGGGTGATGATTCAGGCTTTGCAGAGGAGCAGAGCCGATACTCTGTCAAACAATCCACGCGAAAACTTCTCCCTAAGTCTTTCTCATCGCACTACAAATTTACCAAACCAGTTCCCGAGAGTCAGTCGGTTTCCTCTGTGCAGCAGTCCGGGTGCTTGCTGGAGGTCAAGACGTACGTGGAAAGTGAACCTGTGATTGCCAAGTCCTCTCCTCCATGTTCGACCGAGACGACAGAGTGCATGGGAAGCTCCTTGCAGTCCCCGCTGCTCTCGGCTGACCTCACGGCTGCCCAGACACCGTCCGACTTTGTTGCCCTGACGGAGGATTCTGTTTCGGAGGTTGATGCTTTTCCCAGCAGCGGGACTGGGGTGCTGCTTGCAGAGGATTTTGGCCACAATGTCTCTACCTCTCAGATCTTCTTTAATCCTGCTGCTGCTCCTGCGAGGGAAACAGATATTGTGGAAAGTACTGGCCATTCTGCTGGCGTATCTCCTGTGAGTCATGCAAGCTCGTGTAGCGCTGAATCTAATACCTTATTCAAAACCTCAGCTGCTAATCAAACAAAAGTATTGTTGCAAGCCAACGAAGTACATATTAACGATGCCAGGCACATAGGAGAAATTAACTTGGCAAATGCACATTTAGAAACCTCTGTGTTACAGCGTAGAGAAGAACCAGTGATACTCTCTCCAAAGGCACAGGGTTTGAGTGGGGACAGAGATGAAAGCACGCCATCCAAGCACACGAGAGAGACAGTTCCTGTAACGGATTTTAACATTGTTCCATGTTCTGAACCTCAGTCTTTTAAAACACAACAGGGTTATGAAACAAACCGTTCTAAAGGTATGTCTTGTGGTCTTTTCATTGTGGGGTTTGGTGGGGTTTTTTTTGGCCCCAGTTCTTTTGTAAGAATTGTTTGGGCATAAAGTGTTTTTGTAGAGTTGCCAGTGCTAGTTAGGAAGTTCAAAAGAATTGTGCCCTCCTCCCAAAATTGTAGGAATTAAACAAAAAAAATCTATGATTTTTTTGAGCTCGCATTTTACAGTTTGCTAACACCCATCAGCGCTGTTTGCAGCTATGCTTTCCTGTGCTAGAAAATGAATTAAGAAGGAGGGTGCTGATTCTTGCCTCTTGTTGAAGGCTGAAGTTGGGATTATTGAGGCATACCTATTTTGGACTTAAGCCAAAAAGAGTTGCGTTGTTTGAGATGGAAACATCGCTAGAGAACTAAACCTCCTTTTAGTCTGGATATGAAAAATAACACAGTTTATCTTACATTGATCTGGGTTTTGAAATTTCCTGACTCTCGCTTGCTCTGTTCAACTGACGTTATAGAGTAGCTTGGAGTGGATGTTTCTATGGCAGAGTATGAGAGATCCTATTTCTGCTTCCATCTGAAATAACATTGTGTGAGTTCTCATTATGTAATCTATGAAATGGAGACAGTTAATTACCAGCTAAATTTTGCACTGGATCTTTAGCTTATGAAAAGGAATTTGGAAATATTAACAAGATTAAGCGGAAAGGCGGTGCCTAGAAATCCCAGACTATAGAAATGCAGATGAATAAAGGCACCAGGCCCTTGAGTGAAGGACACCTGTCAGAAGACATCTATCTCTGCGAGTTCATTTTCTCAAACCAACCTAAAGACTGGTGCTTTCTTGCATAATCCTCAGGCTGTATCTGGCAGGCCAAAATTGGTGAGAGTTAACAAGGCTGCATTTACAGTGTTTGTATT
Source organism: Nipponia nippon (assembly GCF_047370975.1). Classification (NCBI taxonomy): domain Eukaryota; kingdom Metazoa; phylum Chordata; class Aves; order Pelecaniformes; family Threskiornithidae; genus Nipponia; species Nipponia nippon. The sequence goes on from NW_028262380.1 coordinate 51,172,563, forward strand.
AGAAGATGAATGACTGCAAACTCATATGAATTCATACTCATCTTTTTGCTGGGACATTTATCTAGGCATGTAGATTATAAGCAATCAAAAGCAATCTTGCTGTTTGAATTATTTGTCACTGCAAGGCTTGGTTGGAAATCTTGTACAGAAATGGCAATATAAAGTCAAATTAATCCACTAAATTAGCTTTCACCACAAGGGACTTGTTTCCCTCAGAATCTTAGTCAACTGGGAGAAAAAATATTTGTGTTTATGTATGTTACTGCTCCTGAGCACTGGGTTGATCTTTCTTGCAACATTGGCTCATCTGTGAATGAGCTGCTCCTTTTGAATCTGACTTACGAGAATGTACTGCAGAGCAGTAAGGGAGCAGCTTGGAGTGATGTTTAGAGATTAACAGTGCATTTGAAACTCATGCATTGGCAGTTGTATATTTAATCTGTATTTCTGGAAGGTGGCTAACTGGAGTTGAAATTGTGATAGAGGGATTTTTGTAAATGGGATTCATGTTCACAGAAACACTAGAGCTAATACTGCACTATATGAAAGTCAATGATTAATTGTCAGGGCTTTATAGTTCTGTTAAAAATGCAATTTTTTCGACTTGTGTGGTGAAGAATGTATTTAAAATTAGAAACTGGCCAAGTGTACAAAGGGACCATTGAAAAAAGATATAAAATCCTGCCATATGAAATTAAACATATAGAAAAAAAGCTTATGTGGCATTCAGTAAATGTCGTGGTTGAACCCCAGCCAGCAACTAAGCACCACACAGCCACTCGCTCACTGTCACCCTGCAGTGGGGTGGGGGAGAGAATTGGAAGGGTAAAAGTGAGAAAACTCGTGGGTTGAGATAAGAACAGTTTAATAATTGAAGCAAAATAAAATAGAATAGTAGTAGTAGTAGTAATAATAATATAGAAAGCAAGTGATACACTATCAATTGCTCACCACCCGCTGACGGATGCCCAGCCCGTTCCTGAGCAGCGATCGCTGCCCCCCAGCCAACTCCCCCCAGTTTATGTACTGAGCATGATGCTATATGGTATGGAACAGCCCTTGGGCCAGTCTGGGGCAGCTGTCCTGGCTGTGCCCCCTCCCAGCTTCTCACTGGCAAGACATGGGAAGCTGAAAAGTCCTTGACTGGTGTAAGCACTACTTAGCAACAACTGACAGCTCAGTGCATTATCAGCATTATTCTCATACTAAATCCAAAACACAGCACTATACCAGCTACTAGGAAGAAAATTAACTCTATCCCAGCTGAGACCAGGACAGTAAGGTATGGTTATAAGTAGTTATATCTGTTACAAACAGACTGGTTTGAACATTTGGTTTTGCTAAAACAATATTTAAAACTAGATGTGAATGCAAAATATTTCTGTCCATTTTCTTTGGTAATAATATATTCTTTTCCATAGCTGGTCTCATAGCTGATATCATTATAGATGGCAGGTTTGATGTGCCATATATGCCGTAGTATACCTTTATATATTTTTATGTGATACAGATTTTTTTTTTTAAAAGCCTTAGAGAAAATGTCTGTTTTCTCGCAAAAAAAGTCTGGATTTGGAGGGCGTGGATGCAGAGCTGAGCTAGGAAGGCCAAGCAGAAACCAAAACCAGTGTGCATCCCTGTCCTGTGCAGTGGTAACAAAGCTGTGACCTGGCCCTACAAAATCTAAACTTGTCTCGGGACACAGGGTAAGGCAGGTTGGGTTTTGGCACCAGTGGACCAGCAATAGTTTCTCTGGTGATTTTACTGGCCTGCGGTTTGGAAGTGTCCTGGAACAAGGGGAGAAAGGAAAGGATGGAGCAAAGGTCCTTCTGGATTCTGTGAGGAGCCGTGGACTGGGCTGTAGCATGCTGAGTATGCTAGTCATTGGGGGCTCAACAGTGAACTGGTGGCCCAGGTGACACTTTTATCTAGGTAAGCAGGATCTGCTTTCTACAGAACATCTCTTATGTGATTGTCTTTCAATGTAAGCATTTAGAGCAAAGCAGTGTTCTCATTAAGAAAATACTTGTGGAGAGTAATTCTCTGTAACGATTGCTGATTCCTTCTCTATTTGTAGTTGATCTTGCCAATAGCTTCAGTCCATACCGAGAAGGCAGATTTGTTGAGAAACGACTGAGATCCTCTTCAGAAGGTACTGCTGGCGGCAGTCGGCTGATCATAAAACCAAAGGATGGAAATACAGAAGAGCTTAACAGCCTACGGAAGCAGAGAGCAAGCTCATCCTCTTCAAAAATGAACAGCATGGTGAGTTTTAGTCCCATATATGTAAGTTTTTGTTTTTCTGTGATTGGTGTAACTATAATGAGAAGCAGCAACTTTACAAGTAATGCATGGTAATAAAGGGGAAGGGGAAGAAAAAAAAAAAAGTTGTCTCAGGCTTCCAAAATGTGATCCAGGCTCAGCTACAGATATTAGAAGTATTTTTTTCAGGGTGTGACATTGTGAAAAGGTTTGCATACTTTCTGTGAAGAGATTCTTCTTGTCATGCTTTGCTGATTTACCTGGGAGAAAAATACTGGAAGAGGGAACCGCAGCAAAATTCAGTATGACTGTTTCTGAGGTTAAATACAGTGGGCTACTCTGTGGCAACATTTTATTGTTACGGTGTTAGTTATTTCATGGACTCATGTCTGGTATGAGATGAGATTCAGGCCAGAAGTTGGACAGAGAGGAAGTTGTAAGCCTCCTCTGTAAGGAGGCTCATTTGAAAGGTCTGAGTGGTCCCTTTCGAAACTGGTGACAAGTTCGAGTGCTTTCACTCTGAGCGCAAGGTAAGGAGGAGAGGAAAGGATCTCTTCTGAGAACCCTTTTGAGGGTCCTGAGGACTGGAAAAGCTAAGACCGATCAAATAACTGCAGGAGAGTACTTTTGAAACCTCTTTTAGTGAAACAATAGTAGAAGGAACTGACTGAGAAGTTTGTGCTATCCTATAGCCAGTGAGAATAAACCTTTTAAGGTGAGTGTAATTTATACTTACGCATGTGCTCTCCAGTGGGAGAAATAACGAAGATGCTAAGATTGAACATCTACAGCACTGGCATCCACTCTTTAGCTTATGGGAATCACTAAAACAACTTTTATGGCCATTGTTAGTTTGAAATATTTTATTCAACATGCTAGCTGGAAAAAAGGAGGATTTGTTTTGTACCCATATCTCAAAATAGCTTTCCATAGAAAGCAAAAAGCTCCAAGTTTCTTACCCCTGCCTAGAGTTGCTAAACAGATGTATAAATAAAGGGGCTTTTCCTTTTCAGCTTTATGTAATAGCCATTATGTTACAATGATGCAGGACCAAACACATCCCTGAGAGACTTGGATGTGAACAGAGCGGCCTCTTGTAAAACAATTTTTGCAGTTTTTCGGAGATGTGGAACTGATTGGTGCAAACTGATGTTAGATTTCCAGTTATGTGCTCTTTTGGTGTAGTTTTACAGGCTAATACAAAAACTCAAGAACTCATACCATTACTTAGACAACCTTTATGCTTTGGCTGCCCCTAAACCTAACATCTTCTCTTTCACTCGAGAAGCCAGGGAAGGCTAAAATTGTCTTCCTCTGTGAGATTTGCCCATACTAGTTCCTGGTTGGTCATTTAAAAATAGGTCCCCAGAGAAGGATCTGATTTAGTGTGAAATCCCCTTACAGACACTGTGGTGGGAAGTTGGGGTTTGGGGGTTTCTCAAGAGGATGTGAAATCTGTCTTTTGTCCTGGCAAATCTCACCCGTGTGTCTGAATGTATCATTCAAATGTTCGTTTGTGGTTGGGATCACAAATGCTGCTGTGGATGGCAGGAGAAAATTACATCAGTATCAAGCACATTCTTACTATGTATAGTGGATGCACAACAGATTTTCCAGTGTATCAGTGTCCTGAAGCAATGGTCACTAAAAACACTCAACTAAAATGGAATTACTTGATGTCTTTTACGGAAGCTCTTGCCCGTACACTTACTTTGTGTAACCTGGGCAGATTGAATTACCTACACTTCAATGGCAGGATTATTCTCTTCTTAGCAGTATCAGATTGTGCAGATTTATCAGTATTTAGTGATTAATTTTATACTGCCTGAAAGAGCAGGAGGCAAATTAATTTTAGGAAGGAAAAGATTTTATAGAATCAAAGAATTGTTTAGATTGGAAAAGACCCTTAAGATTATCAAGTCCAACCGTTAACCTAGCACTGCCAAGTCCATCTATACCATGTCTTCAAGCACCATATCTACCCGTTCTTTAAATACCTCCAAGGATGGAGACTCTACCACTTCCCTGGGAAGCCTGGTCCAATGCTTGACAACCCTTTCAGTGAAGAAATTCTTCCTAATATCCAACCTAAACCTCCCCTGGCGCAGCTTGAGGCCGTTTCCTCTCGTCCTGTCACTTGTTACTTGGCAGAAGGGACCGACCCCCACCTCCCTGCAGCCTCCTTTCAGGTAGCTGTAGAGAGCAACAAGGTCTCCCCCCAGAGCCTCCTTCTCTCCAGGCTAAACAACCCCAGCTCCCTCAGCTGCTCCTCATAAAGCTTGTGCTCTAGACCCTTCACCAGCTTCGTTGCCCTTCTTTGGACACACTCCAGCATACATCTGCCTTTCTTGTTTCTAGGTTGTTGCCAACTTGTCAGGTGAAGTGGTACAGTAATAAAAAATTTATTTCAATTAGAAAAAAATATTTAATTTTTTTTAATCCATTGGATTATTATACACAAAGATACAGCATAGAAATAAAGAGGTAGAATTGCTAAATAGTAGAAGAAACCTTTGTGCTATTCAAGTGTATAGTTCTAGCATGTTTCTCTGTTTTTGCAGGAAGTTCACATCCAAATATCAGTGAATAACATCTTATTTTTC